>NW_028262391.1:2735208-3053750 GCF_047370975.1 Nipponia nippon
AATACGGCCATGTATTCAAATAAATGTCATTATACAAAAAAACCAGGCCCTTTGCAAGGTCAAGACCATGCACATTTGTGGAAAGCATGAGGAATTGTATGTCCTGGATGAAGTCTTAAGTGCCACCAATGCTGTGTTAAATTACAATATAAGTAATAATATTTACTGTATCAAAGCCATAATGGGTCTGATGCAGACTACAGACAGAACTCTATGAGTACAAATCAATCTAATTAAAAGGATGGAAGAAAATTCATGAGGAGTACATACAGGAAAAAGAAATTAAGGTACGTACACCCAGGTTTACCATTCATACCAGGGAAGTGAGAGAGCTGGTTTCCAGCCATGACATAATCCCTAATTATAGTGGTTTTCTGCTTTTGCAGGTGTAATGAAAAGATTTTCATGTTGCCTGTTTAAATAAGCTTTAAAGTCAACCATAATTACATCTCTGCAGATGGCTAATTCAGTAGTATTTATGCAGCAAATGCTCTTTAAATAGTAAAAATTTACAAGACAACAAATACAGTCATTACTTCATGGTCATTACATGTATCGGTGATTCCAAAGGAAAAACCATTTGAATTGCCACTCAGATGGATCAGGTGTTTTGAGTATGAGTTACACTCACTTTATTGCATCTTCTCAGTAGTAAGAAAGGGCATAATTCAGCATGATTATCAGTCATGAGAAAAATAGTAGCCATAGCAGGAATGTTACTTGACCATAGCAGGAATGTGCATTATCAAACTAGTAATTGCTACTGATGTCTGCTAGAACAAATGTGCTGCTCCACACACGGATGAATGTTAAAGAGTCGATATCCCAGCAGATGAAATTCTATTTATCTGGCCTAGAGAATGAATAACCACAGCGCTGTCCAACCACTCCAGAGGGGGTCAGAACCCTTCCAAGGTTGCCCAGTGCACAGAGAATGCTCATGCTGCTAGAATATTGTTCCTACAGGTCCTTCGTGAATTAAACAGTTCCTACATTTTCCTAACTATACCGGTTATGGGGAGCTGCACTGGTGGCAAAAGGTATCCTGGGAAAGCTTCTTGAGCTACTCAGAGTTACAGCCTGATTTCAATACTACCTTATGTTGATCCACTGAATGAGCGGATTCATGACTGTATCTTCTTCCTCAAATCCCATTGTGAGTACCTGCACCATCGGAGCGAACAGGAAGTGATCTTAACTACGGCTGGCTTCCGGTAGCTGCTCAAGAGAGTTCGTTCCTGCTTTCCTCCCAGCCATGCTATACCCCCACGTAACAGCTGGGTACAATGTTTAAAAGGAATACACTGAATAAAATACTTTCAGTCACCTTTTATCAAGGTTGTTACTCTAGATTCTGCTAGTGACTTGGATGTATGAATTTGACTCAAATTATGATTTTAAACTGAAATTAGTGTGCCAAACATGTTACTGCGTCTTTTTAAAGATAGCGATAGCTATATAAAAGTGCTATTAGGATCTATTGTTCAGGATTTGCTTGGAAATATTTCTTAGTTTGTACCAACCTAGTTAAATTCATATCATTGCTTGTCATGCCATTAACTAACTGGTTCATCTCTGGGTTTAGGAGTAGAAAAAATAACCTGGCAGTTAAGAATTGCAATTATATTCTTATAAATTACATTCTAAATCAGCAGTTACTTGCAGAGATGACTCAGTCTGTTCAGTTTTATGATAAAAAACACTTTTGACTATGCTGTAAAAACTCTGGATACCGAGACATGATTGTCGCCACTTTTATAAATCCTGGTCACCAGACACACGACATCTATTTAGAGAAGCATATAAACCAAGAACCTAATCCTTTCATTCAACGTCTGCTGCCAAAGACTGGGAGGAAAATCATCTTCCAAGTAAGCATTAACTAAAGATTTACCAAGCGCTGCACAGCATATCAGACCTTCTGACAGTGCATAGCTGCCACTGCTCACCTGTCTCATGAAACTTCCTTTTGCCTCCCCACATTCTTGGGAAGAACATAAAACCACCCTTGGAATATCTCCTGTGATTTTTTTGCCATTAGGAGTTCATGAAGCGAGCTCCAGTGAAGCAGGTCTTACCGAAACTGTGTCACCACTTCTGTCCTGAATATTTGAGTTCATCATCTCTAACTTACACTTGCATAAACTACAATCAGACTGCACAAACACTGTAGAGTTTGAAGGAAGAAGGTAGAAGAAAATGGGAAGACATTTTAGGTGTAAAAAAATACATTCGGACAAATGCGTATCAGAGAGAAGGGAGAAGGCGAGAAGGAGCTGAACAAGAACTACAGAGCCAAGAAACATTGGTGAAGGACTAGAAAGTGGAACAAGTAATACCACTAAATCATAACCCCGTTCATAAGATGTGGAACAATTACAGAAGAAAAAGAGATGCAAATTTTGAAAGATACAAGATATGAGGGTGAAAAGTCAGATGGAAAAATCACTGCTGTGCAGTAAGATGAAAATTCATTTATTCTGACTGAATGGCAAAATCTGAGGTACGCTATTCTAAAACCAGTACACAATTCTCTCCTTCTCCCCCAACATCATTCTTATATTGTATTTACAAATTGCCCATGGCAGATAATACGAGACAGAACATTATCTAGTACTGCCAGTGCAACATGAATTGTTGCAGTATTTCCCACACTAAGGATCATCAGCACCATATCAATTCACCCTCTGCTCCACATAATACAAAGCAGAAAAAAAAAATATTCCGTGTGTTTGGTTCAGGTCAGTCAAAAATGTCTCAAACGTTACAACAAAGTATACAGGCACATTCTCTACTTGAAGCCACAAATGAAGAGTTCAAAACGAAAAAAAAAATCATCTGCAAAGAGTCTATACAATGAGACAGAATTACTGTCTTCTGTAGAAACTCTGGGCTAGGGTTTTTTTTTTTTTTTCCAGATGACATTGCACTACATGTTTACCCATGTCACTGTTTAAGATTAGCAGAATATTTGCATCTTTAATGCTTGTCCTCTGTAAATCCAACGAGCAGCTTGTTTACACATGGAGATTTAATAAGGACTTTAATTTTCCTACTAAACATATCTCTAAAAACGAGAGTCTGAGGGCATGTGGATTTTGACACCCGGGAATCTGCTGCAGTTTATCAGCAAAACAGCAATAAATCCAGTAGACTCTGTCAGGAATGTATGTAACAAATCTCCATCTGAAAGGAAAAAATTTGTTCTGGTGAACAACACACACTTGAGTGGCACGAGATTCGCAGCGATGCAAATTACCCTTTTGTGTGGTGCTAAAAGCATCTTTTGATTGTTCTTTCATTTCATTATCGCAAATTCAGGGTGCACAATATATCATTGCTTGTAGCGAGTATTTTATTCAGTGCATTGTAACATACTGGTTTGTTGTAATTCTTTAGCCCAATGAAGTGTTAACGTCACACCTGGGTATCCATGATAAAAAGAAGAAAAAGGAAGAAGTGTAACTTGCACAAATGAGAAATAAAAACTGCTGGAGGTCTTTCTTGAAAACACAGATTGTTTACAAAATTGTTACTTTTCACCTACTTATTACTCAATTCACTCAATTACATCTTCCAGACATAGCACAATGGCCCTTGCAACAACTCCATAACTAGTGGTGACAGACGCGTGCCGCCTTAATGGACAGGATAAAGTTGGCAAGCTAAGATGAAACTCTTAAATGAAAGATTTTACACAAGTTGACTCTGATTCTTTTAAAAAATTGCTAAAAGAACTGTCAGTCAGGACATAACTGATCCTTAAGCAATGGTCCATTAAGAATAAAACCCACATAACTGAAGCAGAAATGACAGCCTGAGCCCTTCTGTGCCTGTTTTGGACTTTACTTTTAAAGACACAAACTCTGTTTTTAGCGACTCTTTTAGATTTGGAAATCTTGGTGGGAGCATCACAGGGTATTCTAGGAAACCCTGCCTCCTTACTACTGGATCCATCTAGGATCAACAGAATCCATCAAATATGAAGATTATGTTGAGTTCTAGACAGGGACCTGAGGAAATCAAACACTTTCAGAAAGAGAAGACATCATACTGCACTGAGTGTCCTCTGCCCGATACTCCATGAAGTCTTCTTGATGATCTCATTTCTTTGCAATATTATTCTTCATTGCTCCAATGCCATTGAAGTGTTATGCCTTTCAACAAAAAGACACGAGCTCTCTGTGCGAATACCTAAGGAGCGTACACACACACTTGACAGATCCATTAGGCTGACAGGTTGTCAGAGGCTGTGGTGATCAGCAAATATAAGAAATACAATAAAATATATAAGGAATGGAGGAAATAGTCTTATTCAGTCTAAGCCAACATAAGACTGGAGCTCAATATTTATAAACACCAGGAAGATACATGCTGTCTTGTTATCCATGATACTGCCGGGGTCAGTGTTTTGGTAGGTATTTTCGTAGAATGAAAAGGATGCAAAAGCATGACAGTAGGCTTTTAGAACCTAAGAGTTTTAAGGCTTAGCTGATGCAGAAAAGACAAAGATGCTCAGGAAAGAGACAAAGAGGAGACATCACTCAGCATGGACGCATTTGCCCGACTACCTGACTTACAAACATTCATTTACGGAAATTAATTTTGTTCTCTCTCAGAAGCTACGTAGAGATTTGGTTAATCAGTATCGGAAGAGGTGTCAGTGAGTACTTCCTTGACCTTATCAGACAAGCTGCTTTCACTGTAGGGAAACAGCCCCAGGTCTTTGCTTCGATCTATGTTTACTTATGGCTGATGCACCCTTTGTTTAAAATACAGAGATAAAGCATCTTCTCCTGTCCCTAGCAGGCAACTACACATGCTTCACTGAATGCTGATGAAGGTAAGAACTTGGGAGTTTCTTACTATATATATATCAGCATTTATAGAATCATCTTATATCTCTGCTGAGGCTGACCATCTCATTGAGAGGACAATATGCTTGAGATCCTGTCTATGCACAGTGCCTAAAGTAACAGAACCCCTGTTCTTACCTTAGCTTCGTACATGCCACTGCAGTATCATCTATGGTTACAGGTACTGGCAGCAAAATACGATCAGAAAATATACAGAAATGTTCAGCGCAAGTATACACTGTAGGAGTGGAAAGCAAGAAATGGCTAGAGGAAAGAAACAAACATATACAAATTTCTACCGATTATTCCATTAATATAATCATAGAATCATAGAATAGGAGGTTGGAAGGGACCTCAAGGATCATCTGGTCCAGCCTTTCTAGGCAAGAGCACAGCGTAGACGAGATGGTCCAGCACCCTGTCCAGCTGAGTCTTAAACGTGTCCAGTGTAGCAGAGTCAACCACTTCCCTGGGGAGATTATTCCAATGGTTGACTGCTCTCACTGTGAAAAATTTTCCTCTCATGTCAAATTGGAATCTCCCTGGGAGAAACTTGTACCCATAATGACAAAATATAAATCAGAAAATTATCAATATTATGCTCACGTTATGAGAAGCAAAGGCAGATAAATGAAAAATAACAATAGCCATCCTATTTCCTTCCTAAACATTTATTTTGGAAATAGAAAGTCTACCCGGGGTTACCATTGGGAATCACAGAAATTCTTCAGGTGCAATAAAACTCAGAGATTTTGTCCTAACCCCAAATCAAGCCCCAGGGTAACCCTGGCAAAGCAGGGTAATATTTCTCAACCTATTATTTTTCATTCTGCTTAGACTTCTGGATAAGACTAAAATACCCTGATGAAAGCTGTACTTGTATATTTCCAGCTCAGTTGGAAATAGAATATCATGGGGCAAGTATGCTATTGTCAAATTTTCTGTTCAATGTCATGAAGTTCAGGTAAGAAGGATAATCTAAACTACCCTGTTTACTTACACTGTATTGAACAACCTGCCAACGTCAATCATCATTACTTAAATTTAGTCAGGATGTTCTAATGTAATTACCAAAATTAAAATAATCTGAATTCTGTTAGTAACTTTGAATAATTTTAATGCTCATTACAGATAAATAATGCATCAATTATGCCCAAATATTGCCATGAGGCATCTATTTTTTAAAGTACAGATATACAGCAAGAGACTACAGCTATGGCAACGAGTATACAAACCATATAAACAAGATACAGAAAAGATATATTAGTTCCCCTGTAGTGGACAAACACAAGGAGGTTGCAACCCACCTCCTGCAATAAAGCAACAAATCCACCTTTCTTTTTAATTCAAGTTTTAGAAGAGAAAACATAGTACAGATCCAGAGAGCTGTGAATTAGGACAAACACAAGCCTAAAAATGATGCCTAAACTTCAGCAAATTTGTCAAGTACTTTGATTGAGGTTGAGAATATGAGTCCAAATGGGTATACAGGAAGCAATCATTTTTTCACGAAGAATACGTGCTTTACTGTGCACACAAATTCTTCCTTCAGAAGGCTGTAAATTACAGTATTTATGGAATCTTAATGATCTAAACACAGTTGGAGCCTGAAGGTCAAGGCTGCAAACTGCATCCTAAATTTCTGTTTACAGATGAAGCATAGTATTTATTGCTGCACTGCTTGCGCTGCTATAGTTAAAGGGCTGCCAGCATTTCCATTATAAACCACTATTTCAGGGGTTTATAACTTGCCCATCAATCTTCCCACTGGGATGAAACATGGCATACAAGGTCCTGGCTGTGAGAGTGATTTTTTTGTTTGTTTTCTTTACCAAATTGCAAAAAGAAAAGCTTAAAGTTATACAAGCGAAAAAAAGAACATCAGCTTTTTCAAGTACTTCTAGTGTTCCTGCGATACAATTATAGCTTCAGAACACAAAACAGATTCATATAACTGCATCAAATAATAGAAGGACGTTCAATCCCTAAAAAGTGAAAAATAACCCAAATGAAGACACATTGTTAGGTGCTTTTTTAAAAAAGAAACTGCACTGAAGATTTTTAATGTCAGGAAAGGAAATCAGAAATCTACCACTGTCCTCGATTCTGTTTGCATTAAGGGTAAATCTACACTACAATTACACACCTTGGCACAGTACAAAGAACGCATTCTTTTCAAATAAGTATCTAACTGATGATACATAAGGTGTACTTTACTCTTATATACTCCAGATGGTGTTAGGTAAAATAGTTCAGACTAAAGTCAAATCCAATGTTTTCCCAAAAATTCAAAAGTAACCTTTTTGTCTACTGTTAAATCTTGTATCAAATGTAATGAAATCAGGAGGGAAAAAATTAAAAAATTTTCACTTCCACACTGTCTACTCTGCCAGCGTGAATACCACGCTCTGCGCCGACGTACTGCTGAGAGCAGGAAGGTGAAAAATTTAATTCACATTATACCTGCTTATCTAGCAATTACATCTTGATGAATAACAAACTTAATACTGCAAGCACTGCAAGAATTTAAATATTAGAAGAACTCAAAAAACCATGTTATTGGGATCCTAAGTTTTGGTATAATTTATTTTTACAAATAAAGAACTGGGCCAGCTTCAACAATGTGCCTTTGCGATGCAATGCAGACACATTACATTCTGTTAAGCAGTTTTATGGCTCCTTTGCAACACCATACGAGTTGAGACAAGGAAGACAGCAGTGCTAAACCTGGAATATTAGACTCTATTTAATCACATTTTGGTTTATTTCTTTAGATTATAAATCCAGTCACAGCAGGAATGAAGTAAATTAGTCCCTCCCCAAATATTATATTTCGTTCATTATAGCTGTAGGGATTTTATTCGCTGACACTGTTGAGTTCACCACAACTACTTTTTTTTTTTTATTATTTTTGTTAAAAGATGGCTGCATTTTTTTTTATGCCATTCCTAATGCTTGGAAGAATCTCTTCCTCCTGATGCTGTAGCTTTCTGCTCTTCTTCCAAAGTCCACCTCTACCATCTGTCTGGTTTGTGCCCACTTGAAACAATCACTTGCACAAGACATTTGACAATTTTTTCCCCATCAACTGCAACAAAGTACTGTTTTATTACTTTAGCTAGTTCCGGCTGCAAGTACATTTATATTCCTAAATAACACAGCTGCCTCATTCACTTCTGTGTCCTGGCCCCGACTGTCTCCTGTGTACGTACGCCAGTTCACTTCCAAGCTCTCCTTTTTGAGTATGCCAACCAGTTTCCCCTCAAGTAAAACCTGGGTATTGCTTTAGGGGCAGCGTTACTTGGGGAAGCCTCCTAATGGGCAGCACAGATGAGCCACTGGCTATCTTCAGCCGCGGAGTCCTTCGCAATAATCCCGGTAGGCCTGATGAAGTCAAACAACTCACATATGCCCTCACTCCGTAGCCCAGGGCATTCCAAACATATCCTTGGGGTCGAGCTACAAAACACTACATTGATGGGCTGCAATACAGCGCTTCAGACAGTTTGTACCGAAGCACATGCACACGCTTTATTACTTCTCCTGAACAGCCAGAGGGCCAGGCATTACTCAGGGCAGGCTTGGCCAGTTCTTGCTTTTCACACTTTTTTAAAGCTACTGATTGCCGTAAGTTTTTTTTTTGTAGAGGAATCTACGGTGAGAGATATAGACCTGTAGACTTCTTTCTAAGAAAGCAAAAGATGGAGTGATTGTGACATCTTAAAATCAACCTGGGTAGTGCAGCTGAATACATATTGGAGAATAATTCTAACTACAGACAAGATGTTATGAATGGTGGCGGACTGAGGCCCTCTCATTCGCTCCACTGTACTGCCGCTGACTGGTTGAAATGCACCCAAGAACAATGCTATGTAATTAACTACGTTAAATAATGCTACACAGTATCTTGTATAATTCTGAATCTTCAATGAACTGTAAAAAGTTTTAAATAAAATATAAGTGGAGCTTGTCAAGCAGTATTAGACTTCAAAATATTTTCTTCTTCTGAAAGCTTACTGTACCATCTAACACAAGTATCTGTCATGCTGCCTGAATTGCCATCACACCGTACATCTTGTTAGCAGTGATGTCACGACAGAAATGCTACAGTGCTGCATTCTAACGACCTCTTGTATTGTAATGAATTAATGTTTGCTGCAGAAAGGGTGAAATAGGAAAAAACAGCTGTAATCTTGGATACTCGCTGGGATTTTTTTAAAAAGAGCATGACGGTTTTGACAACCAAGCAATGCGAGATTACCGTTTTAGCTCAAATGAAGAACGTGTTGAACACCACACCTGTAAAGTCCTGGAGGAGCCTGACGAACCAGGAAGCTTTTCTCCAAGCTTTGTAGCACATCGTTGAGCATGCGGACTCTGACAGGAGCTCGCTCCTTGGGGTCATTAGCTGGGCGCATCTCATCCGATTGGAACAATTCTGCGGTGTCCCTCAGACGCGATGCCGCTGCAAGCAACTGAGGAATGTCTACTTCAGCACCTAGGAACAGTAAGAGAAAGGCAGTTGCCAGTGATTCAGAGAACATCATTTATTACTCTTGCTTACAAGTCAAAATTAACAGTCCAATTAAAACCTGAGCCTCTTTTCCCCTGTGAGAATTATGCAAGGGATCAAGGAAAGCCATAGATCATTGTGCATAAGCTCTGATCTCTTTTTCAAAGATGACCAATTTCGACCGTGATGTTTTAAGATCCAATAAGCTACGAGGAATGATTTCGGGGTACAGCTTGAAATCTACCACTGGAAAAACAGGCATGCAGGAAGCAATGGTTATACATCATAACTGTCACCCTTCCTTCCGAGACAGAATTTATTCAATGCCATTTGATGCTAATGCTCTCAAGTTTGAAAGCTTGTGTTTAGATTCCATAATGACTGCTGTATAGAAAATCACAATATGCAGAATTTAACTGAATTTTGTTCAACACTTTAGAATCCTAGAGGTTAACGACAGTTGTAGAGGGGATGTGAAATTTTTCCTCTTAATCACTTAAATCATATGCCAAAGAGCCAACTAACACTTTAATTGATACCCAAATGTATATTCTAATCCAGTCAATATTTTCAAAACTTTTTAAACTTGGAGTGGTTGCTGTTACTTTGTTTGCAATCCTACACAGACACCAAAAGAATAAAAGCCCACAGCACTTTGGAGCACACCACGATTTCGATATTTCCCTGGTCGTAGTCGAGAAAGAAGAATGCGACACGTGAATTGGAGCACTGTGACTGTGCAGCCTATTCCCACCTGCAGTGCAGGTGAAGTGCATGCCCTCCTTTCCCAGCGTGCGCATAAACTTCGTTAATTTTTACAAGCAGATGGAGAGAGAAAGCAGAGTCTGAACCTGATATAAAGTCAAAAGTAACATCAGCCAGCAAAAACATTTCCAGGATGCAGAAATGATCTTTAAGGCCAAGATTCACTTTCCCTATTAAGGACAAGGAAATTAACTATCCTTGGATCTTTTAACTGGCTATTTAATCAAAACAAGCCATGCAGCTTCAGAAGCTGTCTCATCTTTAGTTGAACATACAAACCTCAGTGAGTTCAGTATCTTAGTGACTGAGATGACTAACGCAACAGGGTGGTTCAAGACACAAGTTAAATGAACACTAAAGTTCCTTGTCGAATAGATAGATGGAGAGATCAGAAATAGTAAATGGAGAACATCGACCCATTTCTCAAACTATTTATGGATGGAGTCTGAAAGGTGAGCATATTAACAGGAATGGAAAAGCAAATAAGTACAACTAAGAAATTCAAGGAATTGATGACATATGACATATTCTCCCTCTCGTATGGAAAAAGAGATTTGCTATTGGCTACATTTCGGCAAAGGGAAAGGAGTTCAGAGATCTCCACGCGCTCCTGTCATCAGCTGACTAATGCGTTCCAATCTAGCAAAACATGAAATGATCCAAAATACATGGAGAGACAGATGCCGGTGTGAGAGAAACTGTCAGATTTCCTGAGTTATCAAGATGAATTTCAACAATGAACAGAAGCTCCCTGTGGGAACAGGAGTGAGACAAGATGGTTTACGTCTGTCTTGGTTTGGGACAAGGCTGCTTTGTCAGTGGCTCTTGCCCAGTCTGCCTGTCCCTAGTTAGAATGGATAACAGGCACTGTAGTACCTTGATGCACAGGACCGGTATCTTTCTGATTGAGTCTGGAGTAATTTAAAGTCTTGATTAACTTAGCCTGATGCCTCAGAAAAATATTCTCCAAGCATATAAACTTACTACATTTGGGATACTTTGCAGAACATCAGTACCCTCAATTTTCAAGCCTCAGGCAAACATCCTGTGCAGCTGAACTTGCGATCTCCATGCCTATAACCCAGGCACTGTGCGTTCCTTACCCCAGGACTTGTGTCAGTACGGAAAGGTTTAAATTCACCCTGTTAGAAAGAATCCTTTGGTTTCAGCAAAGCAAGTAACGTTCCACATTTATACTTTTTTTCTGAATATTATATAAACAATTGTAAATGTCAGCTGTGCCTTTTCAATAGGGAAGGTGAGAGAAAGGGAAAATACATCATTCTGTGTTTGGAAATGAAGCCAACCAGACCACCCTTTTAAACACAAAAGTCCTGTAAATGCTCTTGCTGCTTCTCCACAGCGTGCATTTTGCCCCTAAACCAACTACATTTTACTTTACAGTCATGAGTAAAAAGCAGTGTTTACATCACACACCAGACCAGCACTCATTATAAAACACCCAGGCCCTTTTTTCACAAGTGTCTATGGCTAGTGCTACCACAGAGAACTAAGGACACAGCTTTAAGGGCGTCAGTAGCTTTTACCACAACACACTGAACTTCACGGCCAAGGGAAACCGTTATGCTCTTCTCAAGCTGCGGTGCTGGGAGTGGAAGGGCAAATGATTCTTAAAGAAAAGGGCGCATTAACTAATAATGTCTTAAAGATCTTGTGATGCTTCTACAGAGAAAATAAAAAAGCCTGCAAGTGTTACTTCTCTCAAGAGAAAACAACGCCACATTATTATACTTCCATTCTTTGTCCTTTTTTCTCCGGTATGAATCATGATGAATCATCTAAGCCAGTTGTTTAGTTGTTAAATAAATAAAATTGCAAGTACAAGAAAGTGACTCAGGAGTATGTGTACTCTTGATCAAAGACTTATACCATTGAATTTCATTACACTTGCTAAATGTAACTGGATTTTATTCAGAAACAGGTTACACCAAATAAGTATTTATTTTTACAGACACAGAATACAATAGCCTTTCCCTGTGTAACTGATTGCTCTTATGAAAAGTACTGCGAGAGATTTAACATTTTACAATTGTGTTTGCGCCCTCTGGTACGAATGTACCTGCCCACGAGTACCTACAGGAGAATGAGCACAGACAAACCAGCGGTTTAAGGCATGACGCTCGCTCTCCGTGCATGTGAACATGTGTTTGCATGTAAGAGAGAGGGGAAATTGCTTCGGGTTTTGATTAGCTTGCACATTCACGATCAGCCATGGTGTGTTGTTGTATTCACTAGGAAGGTTTTTCATGCTGTGCAAAATTGGATGATCAGACCTGGCAGTGGAAAATCTGAATGGGAAAGCTTTGTAGAAAGTACCCTGAAGGGGGCAGAAACACAAATCCACGGACATCCTCAGTGCAAAGAATATGTTGCCATCAGCTTCAATTTTGCTACCATGACTGCTACTGCCCAAGCAAACTAATCTGCTGTTGCTACAAGAAGCCTCTTTTCAAAGAAGCAATGATTAAAAAGGCACGTGGTGACATTGTTATGCATGTCGATACAGAGGAGGTTATCAATGACTTTGTACAGAGCTCCTGAAACGTATCTGGCTTGCTGACACAGAACGGATGCTCATCCTTTCCTTTCAGTACCAAACGCTTTGTCTATGGAAAATGCATTTTTCCATGATTTTTTTTAAAGGCTGATGAAAGGTTTGCCAGTACTGATATATAATATCCTTGATAGGATGCTGAAGATAAGATGTCAGTGTCTCAGGGCAAAGAAGGTATTTCTATCATATATACAGATAACTAACTGTTGCATTTTTCACCTTTGTAGCAGTCAAGAATAATGGGTGGGAACAATAAAAACGGAAGCTTTCTGAACATTACTGACAGATGGAGAAAGTAACTCTGAAAAGCACCCTAAATGATCAGGGAAATACGGTCAAGCAGGTAAAATGATGCCAAGCTGAAGACTAGCAGATAGCTGTGGGCAATGAGTATGCAGCCATCAAGTAAATGACAGAGATGTTTCTGTATTGATTTTTCTAAGGACGGAGAGTTTAGACTGATGTTTTGAAATGTATGGGTTGAGCCAGGGCTGTGGAAAGTCATGCAGACTTTCCTGGAAGTGGCTTATCATAAAACAGATTATTTTTAAATTTCTGTTAGCACTGACTACTATTATCAGCCCGAGTACTTCAGCTGCTGTAACATCTGTAAAACATCCATTCAGGGGAGAAGAAAGGGCCTAACTGATAAGAAGCAACACACAACTGACACTGTGTCAGCCAAAGAGCTTGAAATCACAGCCCTTGCCCTCCCTGCATGGGGAAAACCAGAAAATCTCCCCCCCCTCCAGTTAACTTTATTTGTCTTCATAGGCCTCTCTCAGCCAGTGCCTATTAGAGATGGCCTACGCCTTACCTGATCTGCTTACCAGCTTCAGCAGCCTGTGAGGAAAGCCACGAGTAGGAAACCTTAGCATCTGCGCCTAGATCTAGGGCTGGGGCAACAGATACCAATTTCTGAAAGGTCTGCGTGAGTCCAGGTGGGCCCAGCAACCTGCAATAATGAAACGGTATCGGCTTCTCCAGCCAACAGCACCTAAGTGAGAGACATGGCTAGCGTCGAACCCGGACGCCTTTATTTTTGTAAACTGTGGGATTGAACTTGTTATTGCTGAGTCAGCCAGGTGCAAAGGTACAGAAAGGCTTTTGATCCTAAGGAGACACTTTAACGCTCCCACCACCAATCCCTGAAGCTTGCTGTAATACACACTAAGTTTCAAAGAGGCTCAAACACAGTGTGAGACAGGCTGCAAGGTGCAAGTCCGGACTGCACAGTGCTAAAAGCATTCAGTGGACGATATGAATATGTCTTGAATAAAAATGCTTGTATACATACAAAAACCTTATATACAAATGCTTATACATTTGCACTTGCATATGCATACAAAATACTTCTACAGAAGTGCTTAAAAGAATCATTTGTATCATTCACACACCAGGTTTGACAGCTTATCAAAAGATAAATTGGGTTTTCATAGCAGGCAAGGCCTAGAGAGATATTCTTGTATTTGATTCAAGTTGCAGTGGGTCTTGATTTTAAATGTATGAAAGGCACAAACACCGCACAACTGCAATGTGTAGTTAATGAGAGTATTTTAGACTGTCACCTATTTATGAATTTCACTAAAATATCACATCTGTGATCAGACAGATAACAGCCTGAATAGCCCCGGGGACCTGGATTTCTTGGAACCCATCTCATATCATTTATGACCATGAGGTTTCCTGTTAAACATCAGACCATCAGCAGATGCACAAAGAGAAACATCTCTCCAGTCGCAACCCTTCCTGTCAGGCAAACCCAAAAGCAGGAGCTTGTTTCCAAGAGTTCTGGAGCGTGCAAGTGGAGAGAACACGTGTCGCTTAACAGCCATTTCCCCACCTTTCTGAGGAGCAGGCCTCGAGCCAGATGTAAACACGCTGTGGATGACATTTCCCTATGACCTGCCATCCAGCCTATCCTGAATACAACAGAAACAGTAAACGTGTGCGTATGCTTTGATTACACATGCCAGAAGGTGAAGCCCTTTGATCCAGATTTGTGACACATCATTTCTTTGGGGATACCCTTCTCTTTGTGGGTTTTTCTTCGTCTTTTCATTTCGGAACTATGAAGACTAAAGAGCTCGGCCTTTTTTTCTTTTTAAATTTGGCAGCAAGGAAGAAAGAAGATAAAAGGAGGAATGTCTTTTTGTTTTCCCACTTGTTTGCACTGTGTGCTGATTGAACATTAGTTGCACTAACTGCTGGTTTATAAAGTGCTGAGTAACATCCCATTGAATTTCATGGAGCTAACAGTACAGACACCCACCGCATCACAGAATTAAATCCTTTGGAAACATAAATGCAGTAGTAACAAATATTAAGACACACACATCCCTTTGTGAGGACATCCAGGAGACTGCAAAACTGTGACTCCGGTATTTACACATATGATTTAACTTCAAGAATGTGAGAAAGTCCAAGAGGCGATAAAATGTGTGTTTAAGTGATTGGCTGAACCAGATCCCAGAGGCACAAAATTAAGCCTCAGGAACAAATCTTCTAGCATGTCGTGCAGATTTCCCCTCACCTTTTCTACATTTACAGTTTGCATCAAGTTGGAGAAGGAAATAGCTTACTAAGACAATGCACCTTTGAACTGGAAATCTAAACCAATGTAAAACCTTTTGAAGAATGAAGAAATTCGTAAGCCATGTTAAAAAGTACAACTTCTCATTTAAGTAACCAGAAAAAAGACCATTGCCTTATTGATTTCCAAAATAGCAATAAACTGTTATTTGACACAAGTCAGAGATACACCAGACACGAAAGTCATGAGAAAAGTCATTAAACAAAACTCCAAAGTGAACAGCTCTGAGAAAATTTATCCTGCTGGCCCTACAGCCTAGAAAATATTTTCCCCTCCCCTGAAGTGGTTGAGATAAACGATCTACACTGAAGTTAGAGGAAAAAAGTCAGTTTAAATCAAAATTTCCTGTTACTCAAACTAAAGAAAAAAGGAAGAAAATACCAGACATCTCATGTTCAGTTGAAGGAATGCCAGCTGAGCCACACTTTTGATTTGATGATTATTCCCTGCTGTGTTTAGGCTGAACTAAACCAATGTTTATATGGCACAACAGAGCTAAAATGACTTGTCTTTTTGGATGCTCACTGATTCCAGACCAATGCTTGCCTACTCACTCCTAGGTCTTGACAATGATGGATGGCAAAGATTAAAGAAAAGGCATCATACTTCTATGAATGTGTATTACAGAGAAGCGATACTTTATACTGTAGGGAGTGAATGAAATGCAGGGGAAACACTTCAAGATTGCAAAAAATCTTTAAGTTTGAGATAAGATGTCACATTCTACTAAACTATATGTAAAGTTGTGGTGTGATTGTATAAAACTTCCATCTTTATTTAACAGATCATCTCGAGAGTTCCATAAATGTATAAATAGAAAAATTATTTTTGAAGTCCTTAGCACACTACAGGTAATCTGTATCAGAGATGTAATTGAACAAGAGGAAATAAAAAGATGGTTTTACCTCTCTCACAGTTTTCCACTGTGAGGTCCAAAGAAGGGCATGCTTTGGAGTAGTCTTTCAAATTTCATGGGGGCTCTTGTCAGGAATGTACCTTTTACCATTCCTTTTAAGTTCACCGAATGCTGACCAGAATACCAGCTGCTGAAATAGCTCGGTTTGTACACAATTATGTTAGAGTTTGGCAGCTAAATTATCAAAAGATTTAATCTCCAAGGAGCAAGCCTCCTATGTGCTCTCCACATCCACCCTACTTTCAACTAGTCACTTAGGAAAGGAAGGAGAGTTGGATCTCATTTGAATACACTAAAACATGAGGAAACTGTAAAGGAAAAGGGACAGAATGGGAGGAGGAATACAGATGATACTGAAGGCGAAAGCATATATGGATGAGTGACACTAGACAGTGTTAGAACCTAGACTTTCCCTCCCTCCTTAGTCCTCAGGACTGGAGCTAAGACAGATATTCTTTTCATAATTGTTAAGAAGAAGGTTTATTGTTCTTTTGTAGTCTAGATAGCAGCAGAGAACATCTCAGTAACATATAATGGCTTTAGTTCCTTATAGCAACATTTTTCTACCAACTGTAGAGAAAGAAAAAAACCAGAACAGCCCCCAGAAGCAAAGGGAACGCACAACTGCAACCTTTAACTGTGCTGTCTTACACAGCTCAAGCCAAGGGCTATTGGCTTAATTGGGTTCTGTTGTCAACATAGGCCAAAAAGACTGCAGGACGCTTGTTCTTTCATCAAGCCCTAAAAGGCCACAAGACAACAGAAAGAGCCAGAAATGAGAAGGCAACACAGGAATACTCGCAATGGCTCCACAATCTTGATGGAGCGGTCTCATATCAAGGCATTCATCCTACACCTAGCAAACAGTGCCAAATCCAGAGTCTATGAGAGTCACATCTGCATCATTCCCAAGTTACCAGTCACTTCTCTCTACTTTCTGATCAGGATTTTTTTTGCCCCTCTCCCTAACCCCAACCCATTGTCCCAAACACACCAAGATCAGCTTCAAATACAGAGCTTCCAGGGTCTCAGCGCTTAATCAACTCAAGCAATACACACTGGTAAATTATCGTGCTAGGCCACACCTGAAAAAGGAGAAAAGTTAGCAGGCTCTGCCAGCGAGGTGAGTTAGGGGAATAACCAAACACAGAAGATGATTGTGAAAATTAAGGAGTCAGATGGCAACGGGATTAGAAGTCCTCTCTTGCTTGTACTGAACAGAGCCTTGAAGGAAATTAAAATCAAGTTCAGTCACAGAGGCTGTGATCTTTGACTGTCATTATGAGATTTTAATACTAATTATTGCTTAACTGACATAGTAACATCGGAAGAAATATAAACATTTTATGGCTTTATTTAGTAACAAGAACTGTGTTTTATTCAGCATTATATAATGACACTGTTTAACTAGTAAAATCACTGGCTATCATTCAAGTGGAAACTGAAAATCAGTATCAGGGAGTAGATGACCGCTTTTTTTCTCTGCATCAATGGAGAACAATATTCCTCTAACAAAAATTACCTTTAAGACTGTTCTGAACTTCTAACGCGATGTCGAGGGCATTAAACGGCAAAACTGGTTCATTGGCAATTTGCAAAGTCACTTGTCCTGTTAGCTGAAAAATACAAAAAAAACCCACAAAACAGTCAAATAATTTCTAGCAGATTTAATAGCCAGCACTTCTTTTGGAATAGCACATACTTTCATTACATTGGATTTTCAGGGAAAAAGGAATAAAACCCCATAAACACTTCTTTGTGAAAAGGAATATAACCTAGACCATTGTCTTTCTAACGCGACATTAAAAAAATGTTAAGAGACTACAATCTATGACCATGCACCAGAATTCGGTGCAGTACTTTTTCTGTGGCCCTATGATACTGCAGGAGTCTCTGAAGGGCCTTAGTTTTGCTTTGTTTTCAAACAAAACCACTCAACATTCTAAAAATAGGAATGAGGTTTATTGTTTTACTTAGTTCTCTGGTTTTAGTTATCGGATTTTGAGAGTTTACACAAGTAAAAAAAAAAAAAAAAAAACCAAACGTCACAGACATTAACGAGCTTCAGCTGAAGCCCAGGGCTAAATGCAAGCTGACCTGAACACCCGCTGTCATTTGACGAGAGATGTGACAGCCTGACGCACGCAGATGTACAACTTCCAACCCGGCTGGAGCGTCACCTTCTCTCAGTACCTTACAGAGTGGAATTCCCAAGCGAGTGAAAGGGAACTCTCAGCCCACTCCAGCCCAGACATTAGCACCTGTCATGAGACTCAATGGCATGAATGCTTCTCTTCAACAGTTCCTGAGATGAGGCCAGGGCCTGACTGGCCTGAGTGCTTTTTTTCATTTAGGGAAGACAGGCTCTCCACCTCAAGGCTTAGACATGCTACAGGGGCTGTGTATCGAAATACGTCTTTCTGCTGAACTATACCTAGCCTGTGATTAACCAGAGGATTTCAGTCTCCAGGCTGCCAAGTCCATCACTGTTCGTGGGAGCTGTAAAAACACACTGACAAAAACATGCAAGAAACTTTCATTCATCTTCTTCATCTCTTGATATTGCAAAAAGGGGAAAAAAATATCTGTAGGGCTGTGCTCTAAAATGGAATGATGGCTGCAGGTGATGGTGATCGTGTTGATAAAAATGTGGACTGAATAGAATCATATTGTACAATACTTCCCTAGGTGTTGGGGGGGTTAGAATAATATCTGTCCTTCAAAAGCAATACAATAGCTGCTGTGCTGAAAGTAGCATTTTAATTCTGCAATACAAAGTTGCAGGAAAACACAACGATGCTAAGTAATATTAAAAACAATAGTACAGCAATTGAAAAAGAAAACCACCTCCCAGGAAAGTGGATGAAAACAGGGTAATATCAGAAATACAAGTTTCCTGGAAAAAGATTAATAGAACTCAACAACATTTCTAGGAAAGCATTAAAGAAATACTGTTTTTTGACCCAGCCACAGACTGATTTGGGTACAGAGACTGAGGGAACATGCTGTATATCAGGCTGCAACCTCCATCTGCGGAGAGACGCACGGGGAAGCTATTGAGATTTACCTCTAGAGAATACAATGCTGCAAAAGGCACGAAGAAAAAACTTACCGTATATAGAGTGAGAAAAAAATAGGGAGGAATAATGATATGTCAGGCTGTTATCAGGAAAACTGAAGAACTAAGAGTGAACTTGAAGGAAGATGAAAAATACTGTGTTTGGACATCTGTGTTAAAATATTAGACAGTAAGCTCTCATGAAACTCTTCTTCAAACTTCCCAGCTGCACGGGCCATTAGTGCTCGAAGGCCATTACGTTTTCTATCAGTGATTATACACAAAAGTCACCAGGTTGACAAGCATTAGACAATGTTGGTCTTAGGAATATCAGAGAGGTATTGCAGAAACACAAAAATACAGCTGTTAGGGCAAATGGAAATCTGTACAAAGCTGTATCCAAAGCAGGTTCGTATAATCCAGCCATAAGCAACTGTAAAAATCTGGTTCCACAAGTCCAAATGCCATGCAAAATCCTTCCTTGTCCTGCACGGAACTCTTTCAAGATATAGGCGCCTAAAACATTAGCACCTGTAAGTTGCTATGGAAAAGCAACTGTGGCAATGAAATAACATCCTATTAAAGAGGAGGCATTCTGTATGGAGCCCAGACTCATTGAATCCTAAATAGTGCTACATCGCACTGAACATTTGAATTCTTCCCTGACACCCCATTGCTGCAAAAACCTTCACCAAGCGGTAATGCCAGATACATATTCATAGGCATATTTTAGGGAGGGACACGCACAGCTATACAGTGCTACTGATACTTTTCAATATGTTACTGCGATGTTTAAGAACACAGAAATATGGAAAAAATGCTTCTTTTCTGAGGCACGAAAGCGGAATTAAAGAGGAGAATACCCTAGTAAGCATCTTTCCTTTTCATCGTTATCTCCTACAGAATCTGGCTTGATGTTTATCAGTTCTTGCCTTATTTCTATTTCTTCCAAGCAATTTTATTTTTCTTTTGACTACGTAAGACCCAAGTTGTTTTCTCTTTCCTATTCATCTAAAGTTGTATCATCAAAATCTCATGACTGACTGAAGCATTTTGGAAACCTTATAGGATCTCTGTATGTAATACTGCAGACATTCGGGTGTTAGTAAACAGGTAACAGCGGTGTTTATTACACCACGTACTTCGTAGGCTAATGTGGAAGAAATCAATCACATAAAGGAAAGCTCAGAGCATTGATTTGAACAAAGTAATAATCCTGCAGAAGTGTATATCAAACCCACATAATGCAGCAAGACAGAAAAGGCTACTGATTTCTTATTTATAGTCCTATTTTTGGATATACCATTCCCCTGAGTACAACACTGAATATACATGGAAAATAAAGGCAAGCTTCTGCCCCCTTTTCCCTGTTGAGAAATGGTTCAGACTGACTATTGAATTATTAAATGCAAGAATAACTTAGCAAAGAGTAAAGACAACAATCTTATCATAAACTGAAATGCTAGAGAAGCATAATTGATCCTATTCCCATACTGAACTGGTTGTTACACTAATGACAACTTCTCAAATAACATTTATGCATAATAATACGCACACAATACACACAATAATTGATGTAACATTTGCACAATTATCAAGTCTAAAGAAAAAAATTATAGTTCAAATGCTAATTGATTCTGAAATGCTTTTCTTATACCATTTAAAATGAAAAAATAACGAATAATGTTTCTACTGCGCTTGACTTTGGGAAAGGTATTCTTCAGTAAACTGAAATGTATTTAATGAACTTCCAATTACTTTAGACATAAATATTAATATAAAACATAACAATAATTGCAGAGTTATACTGCATATTGCAAAATAAATCTGAATATTCAAAATAGGTTTATACCAAGGTAACAGTTTTTCAAGGTCTTTTACCTTACAGCATAAACATCTTTGTAGGAAGGAAATTACTGTCCCTGCCTTTATCTCTCTGACACTGTGCAGATCCCAAAAGCTAAAACAACCCCCTACCTACCAAAAGCGCTGGTGTTAAAGATGATTCAGTATCACATGACACTTGCTAAATGAAGCCGCAGGTTCTCCTCTCTTCCAAAGTGTTATAACCTACCCATCTAGGAACTACATCTTCCTGCAATTCTACCCAGCTTAGGAACCTAATTTCAGTATAGAAGTCAGCCCTCAGGGACACCAGGTGGATCCGCACCACCCTCCAATACTGTGACAATAAAGTAGTAACTGGATTAAATACGCACAATAAGTTCATCTATGTAAATTATAACTATCCTTTATCTTTTAAGCTGTTTTACAATGTAAATAAGGAAACTAACTAAAATGGAATGGGAGGGTTCAACGTAGAAATTATTTTTTTGGTATGTCACACCTGTTTTTTCAGTGAGTTAAACTCAGTTTTCAAGGCAACTTGCTTCCTCAAATATCCAAGCTGCCTACTAACAACTCAAAGCCTGCCTATTGGCATGCAAAATTTTTCAAAAAATTGAATACTTAAAACCCAGGATACAAAAACGTGAAAGGCTCCACTCAGCCTTTTTTACACAGATTCAGTGTTGCTTTTGAGGCACGCTGTTATTGATCGTGTCTTGCAGGGACATGTCTTAAATGTTATCTGGTTTTACAGACAACACAGGCCTGGCAACCCATCTTCTGTTCTGTCATATGATGAGAAACTTGTAGGATGAAATGAAAACATATTTAGTGGATATGACGGTATGAAAATATTATGCATGATAGAGATCAATCTGCTAGAATAAACATCAGCATATAGTGTGCAGGCAGTTTTTTTCAACACAGAAGTTCACATGCCAGTCTTAGTTGTTTTTTTTTTTTGCCTACTGAAATTTGGAACCGTGCACTCTATCTAGCCTGTGCGCTATGTAAAGCTCAGTCAGTGCAAGTGCTGAGCCTTTAGGACATTTTTAGTTACATTAAGAGTGCTAAAATCTAAACAGACATCTCCGATCTCTTCATACGCCAAGTTACAAACAACAAGGGTCTAGAGCACACAAGTCTTACAAGGAGTGGCTGGGGGAGCTGGGGGGGCTCAGCCTGGAGAAGAGGAGGCTGAGGGGAGCCCTCATCGCTCTCTGCAACTGCCTGAAAGGAGGCTGGAGCTGGGGGGTCGGTCTCTTCTCCCCAGGAACAAGCGATGGGATGAGAGGGAACGGCCTCAAGCTGCGCCAGGGCAGGTTTGGGTTGGGTATTAGGAAAAACTTCTTCCCGGAAAGGGCTGTCAGGCCCTGGCCCAGGCTGCCCAGGGCAGGGGCTGAGTCCCCGTCCCTGGGGGGATTTAAAGAATGGATAGATGTGGTGCCTAGGGACATGGTTTAGTGGTGGCCTTGGCAGTGCTGGGTTAATGCTTGGACTCAATGATCTTAAGGGTCTTTTCCAACCTTAATGATTCTGTGATTCTAACATAACTTAAAAAAATCAGGTAAACTGCCATATTTATTCTTTCGTGAACACTGCTCTTAAGTCGTGCTGTACTCCAGTTTTACCTGCTGGAATGAATTAGACACAGCTACATGAAACCTGAATTATGCCGTGGCAACTCCTTTGTATTTCAAGCCATATACCTCTGCAACATACTTTTTCTTCTTTCCTGCATTCTGTAATTTTCAGGTTTTTATTATATAATTTCATTCTAGGACTATTAACAACACTTTACCCTACTGATACCTGTGCACTTTTAGAGAAAACTACCATACGCACGGCAGCTAATCTACCAAAACCATGACAACTCATATGAGGAAGCAGATAACGTAACAGGGTAGTGTAGTAGATCTGTGTAGATTCCCAGCTACAGACTCAACAGACTTCTGTATGTAAGACTGCCTACTACAGACTCAAACAATCCCTGTAAGTGATCAGTGGGTGACGCTGGGCAACTAACTCGTTTGAACTCCGAGCCTCACCTTCCTTTGACATCAGGCATTATTTTTTTTTGAGTCACGTTTGCCCTCACACCGTGCACCTCTCCCTTCACACATTATCCACGTAGTTCACGGATGAGGACAGAGCACAGAAAGATACTGTTCTGTTTAGGGGGATCAATAGCAGTGTTGAAAATGACTTAACACTCTTTTTCTCTTTCTTCTTGTCAAGATGAACGAAAAGGTTTAACTTTTGTGGCTGGCTGTTGCGCTGCCTAATCTCAGGTGTCCATCTCTTTGCACCAAGGGGTCTCTTTCCTCACTGGCAGAGCGACCTGCTGAGATCATTTGACATTAACCCAAACAGAAACAACGGCTCCAGCGTCCATCCCGTGTACATAAGGAATAAATCTCTGCATATATTAAGATCCCCTCTCAGAACCACAACATTAGCAATCTCAAATGTTAAAATAATCAGCCTTCCCCAAGCTCTCCACCCTGCAAAATTAAAGAAATATTTTTGATAATACAGGCAAATTTCCTGAATTTGCTTTCTGCTGGTTCCCCCCTCTCCAACTTCCTTCATATTATCAGATTTTTTTAATTAAGCATGAGAAATTGAGTCTATTTAAATGAAATCTGTGATTCCCTGGCGATAACATAATTTCAGCACCTCGTATTACTGGATGAATGGCAGTAGTCGTGAGACTCATGACAAATTAATGAGCATTTTTAATACTGGGATCTCAATTTACTGTAGAAAAATTTCCTGCATAATCACACTACACAGTTGTTTTCCTTATAGTCATCACCCGCTCAAAAAAGTTAACTGACTCAGACAAGAAAAGTCAGAGGCAGGAGCACGAGAGAACAGCCAGTTCTTTGACCCTCTGTTTTTCTGAAGAACCACATTCCCCTGATTACACAAAGAAATAGAAATCTGGTCACAAACATGTTTGCTGTGCACTAAAGCTGTCAGCTTTTGAAAATTCAGAGCTTCTCAAAAATCCAGTAGTACCATATGTGTTTTTATGCTTACTGAAATCTACCTTGGCGCCAGGGCACGTATTTACACTACAGGTCAAACGACATTTGGGGGTATCTGACATTCAGTTCCACGTACGGTATTTCAGGTCAGTAGAGGGCTCTCTGAGAAAGGACTACAATGAGTCTGTGGCTACGGTACGCGAACTAGAGCATCGTAATTCATAACAGACAGCTGTTTCTGACCAAGGAAAGTATGAATTGTAGCTGAGGTCTTACAAATATTAAAAGCTTTATTTCAACACCTCCCTCCATCACTTAATATTGTTTTATTTGCTCTCAGTATAGGAAACACTGATTAGGAAGTAAAAGTGGTAGTGAACAAAACATGGATTCTCCCTCTTTGCAGGTATCCTGCACACAGCAAACACCACTTAACTAACGGAATTACGGTCGCAGTCAGCATTAGGCATCCCGAAAGTTACATATTAATGCCAGAGTTATGGTAGCTTGGGACACTTACTCTGGAGTACAGAAGATCTCTGTTTACATGATCACATGCTGCACTTTTGACATGGCTCAGGATGAGATTCTCGGGCACTGAGAGATCAAGGTCAAAAGTATTCTCTTAAGTGATTAATTTGCTTAAAATCTGATTTGTGGCCAACTTAGTAATATACAGCACGTACAGCAGTGAAAGTACATTTTCTATAGATTTCATTCACAGCTGGGAGGGATCGTTCATCCCACTGCTTTCAATTACTTGCACAGAAAAGAAACTCATACTTACCTCTGCTTTGTTTTCTGTGTGCATGTAGAAATCCCTACATTTTACGTTATATTCATATAAAGTATATGGAAATATATATTTTGTGTATATTTAAATGCATTTATGTGAATCTCCCAATATGTGTATATTAAAAAAAATGTATTTTAAATTGTATTAATTTCTAGCGAGTGATTATACCTCGTGCCCTGGGTTATAACTCCATAAGGTTATACAGAGTTTCTTTCCACTCACTTCTACCTTCTCTCCGGATCACCAACAAACAGGGCATGAGTGGGGACATCAAGGGGTCATCACGCCGCTCCTTGGGAGCAATCCTCCCCTCTTCACCCAGCGCAGTGCGGGCAGAGGTGCCTTGGTCCTGCGAGACATCGCTGTGCTCTGGAGCTCACTGGGACGTGCCAGCCACCAAGAGCACAGAGGCTTCAGACGGCACCAGACAGACTCAGGCAGGGCAGTGCACTGCTGGCTACTAAAAATGATGTTCCAGATTCAAACTTGAACTGTGGTCCTAGGGGAAATACACTTCTTCCGAGGCGTTCGTCACCAGCTACCTCAGAGCCTGGGGACCCGGCTGAAGTCTGGCCCGTTGCGGCAGTTCTCACGCTCCTGTTACCGCAGCGGCAGGCAACAGGGGTTAACTTCCAAGATAGTAGCTTTGTTGAGTTAGGCTTGGCGCTGCATAAATGAACTTGTACTCAAGCTGGTTTGTTTGGAAGGAGGCAGAACAACTTTATGTCCGTGCAGAACACCCAGGGTTAATGCTTACACAGGAAGCCATGAAGTTAAGGGTAACGCACAGTTCCTTACGCGGGCAGTGTAGAAGTGCAGCTAGAAAGGGAGACTTTCTCAAGTGCTTTATTCTTATTTTCCCTGCACATAAACAGAAATTGCATGTCTTTGAAGTATGCAGGTAAGCAGCAATAATCTTGAGAAGAGTTTATAATAACGTATTTCATATTTATGTATATCAGATTCTAGTGGTACCTAGGTGCAAAGAAAGTGTTAAATTAACTTCTAGAAAGGCCACTAGATTCAAACCTCTTGTTAAAAAGAAGTTAGTCACTCAGACCTTTCCCTAGTGTGGGTAGTTATGAGCATGCAAAAGGATGTAACAGAACGCTCTTCTGCGCTGAGAGCTTCATGAGCTCTGGGTGAAGAGGTCACGCCACGACAATACAAATCTTCACATCATTACAAACCCTCACGCTAGATTTCTTAAAGAGAATTTTAAAGTTTGTTCTAGCATTAATTCTTTTTTATCTCCAACTTTAAAGCCAGGTTGCTCTGGTTACCAGCTGCAGACTTGGAGAGTGACAAATACACAAAATTTTGCTTTAAAGCTGAATAATTTGCAAATAGTATTCCCATAAACCAAGATGCCATCGTTGCACAAAAGGTGACCTTTCAAAAGCTTTCATCCTCTGACCCTCTTCAGGTATAGCAGGAGGAGGGGGAAACTAGTGCTAGATCCTTTTTGAAGAGGCAACGTGAACTGCCTGAAGCTGGTTACAGGCAGTCCTGAGGAAATAGATTTAACTATTGTTTTGGTAGAAAGAGAAGTATCTAATAAAATAGGAAGCAAAATTTATTTCCACACGTCAGAGGCAATGATCTCTAATGACAACAATCATGTACAGAAACTGCATCTCGGATAGATCTTTACTACCTTAAACCAAAACTACATAGCTCGTTTTTTTATTTGCATGTGTAATACAGACATTCAAAGGATAAAACACGTGGCTGGCTAACAGTGCACACACTTCAGGACAAGAAATGTTAAGTATTTTTTCTGGTTTAAGCCATAAAGGAAAGTTTAACGTTAAAGACAGTAAATGCCATCTCAGCATAACAGACGAGATGTATCAGTGTCGATTCCTGTGTGCTGGTATGTGATTAACAGCTTGCACATTGAGTACGTAGCTCCAGAAATCATCACGCTCCTCCGTGCTACTAAAGGCCTTCATTGTGCTTGCTAGCAGTTAGCAAACACCAGTACCTTTCCCTGACTTACGTATGTGTTTAAGACTCTCATCAGGATGTTAGCACAACCAGCCCTCCTTACTCAGGATAATCAAAGCACAAGATGATAGGACTCGGCAAGCTAATTGATAATTCTGTTAACAGTTGCCAGACAGTTGGCTGGGTCCTGCCGGTCTATGAGCCTTACAAGCCAGACAGTAATGACTAGCAGATAAAATAAGCAGCACCGCAAGTCTGCATTTAATCACCCAGGTTCACAAGCACTCTACAGAAATATAGATCAGCCTAGAAAACACTGTGTTGTCTTGCAGTCCTAATTAATCAAAGTATCTTCTCATACGTTTCAAGACACATGCAAGAATCAAGAACCTTCCTGAATTAGGACCAATCCTAGGATCATACATTCAAGGACATCCAAGTACTTGCTAAGTTTCTATTTGATCTGTAAAGCCAGTTCTTATGCTGAATCTGCAGGACTCAGTCTGAAACTTGTGGCACTGTTAAAAACTAGATCTTAGTCATCAGAGGAGTGCAATAATAAAGGAATCTGCAACAGGAAGCTTCAACCACAGCTTTTAGTTTAGACCTTGATATCATCTTTTTAATCACTCCCCTGTTACAGAAAGGGATTTGATTTAATTGAACTGCAAAAAAAAAAAAGTCTCTAATCACACTTCATCAGCATGCAATTATTATTCAAAGGAAACCATATGTACTATTAGGCACTCTTAATTAAAATAATGCATATAATCTGCTTCAGTACCTAACAGTCATTCTCCCTGATGCTCATTATTCTTTTTCTTCCATTATTGTGACAATACTTTTTTTTTTCCTATTTTCCTCATCTATCCCCACTTCATTTATACACTTTTTCAACATTAATGATCATGAAATCAGGGCACTGAGATGCGTTAATACGCCACCATCCTTAAAAACGCATTGCCCAGCATGACCTTCAAAATGTGTCACACCTGACTATGGAGGCTTGTGAGAAGAGGACGAGGAAATGCTGTAACAGGAGCCTTAAACCGTACTCTGTTTTGCCTGAATGTTATTCGCAATTATGAAGTCTTCTATGTGGCCATACTGAAAGCAGAATGTGTGCTAGGCAGCAGTCAGTCCTTAGAGAAAGACAGACAGGATTTGGGGAGAACCAGGGACCAGGGATGAATCTAGGAGTTGAGGAACCTGAAGAAAAGCATCCATGAGGGGTTGAAACAATGGTTCCTTGAGGAACTTGGAAAACTTGGACAGTCAGTTCAGCACTGACTGAACAGAATAAGCATTACAAAAAGATTCATGAGAACATTACGTATTAAAATCTCCCTATCCTCCCAAACTCAGGAAAGCTAAGATATTTAATGGTTACATAGAGAAAATATTGTTCTCTCTCTTGCCACCTCTTGATGCAAAAAGTACCTCACCCTAACCAGTGAGGACTGGAGCACTGACAGTTCATTAAACATGACGGACTAGCCCTGAGGGAGAGACACTAGTGAACCACGGTGCTGAGGATCCAAGAAAAGCTGAAAAAACATAGTTCTGTAGTATGGGTCTCAAAGAAAAGACCCATAAACATTAACAGACCCGTTCCACTTCAGGGGAGAACTGGATGGATAATATCCCGAAGCTACCCCCGGACACCAGGATACACTGCAGTACCCAGAAAGAGCCTCTTCAGTTAGGGTTACATTCTGCCCTTGGGTACAGTCGCATGGCAGTTACCAAGCCAGAAAGGTTTCTAAGCTTCTTACTGGTCTCATAATTCAAAGATGCGATTTCTGTGAATCTTTCACAGTACATTTCTAATTGGAATATTCAAACTTGAATGTATACTGTGCAAGACACATAGAATAAGAAGTAATCAGTTGACTTGCATTAATCATTTGAAATTTAAATCTCAAAAGGAGATCTCATACCTCCTTCTGTAATTAAATAGTATAACTTAACAAATAAAGGTGGGGGAAGCTTGGTTGCTTTATTTTAAAAGAAAGCATTAATTAAAGATGAATATGTTCGGGACAGAGCAAGCTCCCCTCAGGCTTGGGGAAAATGCCAAGTCTGACAAACTCTTTGAGCCTTAGGGAATCCCGGGTCAGTTTGACGAACCTACTGAAGTATTTTATAATTAGCTGGCATGCTCCTGAGGCTACCAATTTACCTGAAAAAGAAACTCCCTCACCTTTCAAATTTGTCCCTCAACAACAATGAATAAAGACCTAACAAATAATGTTTCTCATCACGGAATGTTTATATAAACAGAGGAAGAAAACTCAGAAGAATGTCCTGTGCTAGAGAATGGCCCTCGAAATTCATAAGGAGCCCTAGCAATAAAACTCCAAATATCTGAAGATAGAATTGAGATTTATTACCACATCTGGGACTGCAATAACACACCTGTTACTCAGATAGTCAAATTATGATGGCCATTTCATTCCACTGCACCCTATCTTTATGTGGGTTCTGTATTAAAATGATAAAGGCAGCATGAGATAACGGCGACAACAAAGATTAAACAGAAGCACATTTTCAAAGCATATAATCTTACAACACTTCAGGAAACGTTACTACTTGCTCAAATGACAGCAGTTGCTGTTAAGGGGGCGGGATCAATGTTTACCTACAGTACTGTACCATGGTCGCTCCAGGTACTACCCGTTTTAAGTATCTTATTATTTGTAATCATCATTAGTGTCTAAACACCAAAAATACATTACATATCTCAGAAAACAATTCAAAAGACATCTACTCTAAAAGGCTTGTCGTCTGTCTTTAGCTTATCCAGTCGAATCAAACAAAGAAGCGGGGGTATGGCGTACGAAAGGCACAGGTTACTCGAGACTATCTGACAAGCCTTGTTGCAAGAACAACTCAAAGCTCAGGACCCACCTTGTTGGTAAGCGGCATATTTTTGTTAGCTTCTGGTTTTGCTATTGATTCCATAACTTTTGTTTGGCTTACCTGAATGGCTATTTGTCTTCAGTTTTAGATTAACTTTCTGGAACAAATGAGTTCATCATAAGAGATCTCAATATGGGCAAACAGACAAGGAGAAAAGTTTTGCCTGGCAGCTAACAACAAGGATGGAGATCTGATGACTGTGCTGAAACAAAAAGACGAAAGGGACATTGTTGAAGAGACCGGAGAGTGGAAGAGAAGGGGTTTGAAAAAGGCAAAAGATGTAGAAAGAAAAAACAAGTTGAAGTTGCAGCACAACATAAACAGGAGCCTGGGGAATTTCCAAAAAAGAAGCTGGCAAGATTGAAAGGACAGCTGAGGAAGACCATTTTGGCAACAACACTATAGATGGATTGAAGGGAGAAAAAAGACTTGCAAGGCAAATGTGTCAAGAGAAGAGAAGATTACAATGCAGGCAAGTGGTTTGATCGCAAGGCTAGGGAGAAAAGGATGGACTTTTAGAAATACTATAGAATGAAAATGTATCAGAGGAAAATACTAAACAGTGTCCTTCAGCATACTGTAATCAGTGTGTACTCAGCATAATTTCCCCATACTGTGTAAAATTCCAAATAAAGTGTCCCCCAAACTGAAGAAGTACTGCAGAATATGGCACTGGTAGAGAGTGAACAAATTAGTGGGAGGGCTGACAGTATCCAAAGTGATACATGCATGCACGTGTGTGTGTAAGTGGACTTGCAAACATAGATCAAAAACTCATCTCAAAATTCTTCTGTATGTTTAAATTGAAGACAGATGCAGTTACGGATAAAATTAGATTTTCAGACCTAAAAATAAATTAAGACTTTGTAGACTCCAAGAATTTCCTTTTTTCCCCTCTGCAGTAGAAAGGCAACATATATAGGCATTTGATGTACTCTGAATAGCTTTAAACTAAACATAAATAATGTTCAACAAAAGAGTTTTGATATCAGAGTGAAATTTCTACAACATTTTGCACTATGTCTACGTTGTACATCAGAAATACAAAACACATTTTAAAGGTTCTCATTTGTATATTCAGAGAAACTAAAAAGCCCTACAGAAACTGTTCTGATCTTTTGGGTATACCATAATGCTGTAAGAGCTTCAAACCCTAATTAACAGTATTTTCATCCAAGCCTCACCCAATAATAAGGATACGATGCATTTCTGGGGTGAGGAACTGATCAGAATGCACACTTGATACTGGATTTAGGGGGAAAAAAAATTTCATTTATGAACTTAATGAAAAAGACAGACTTTAGAATTCACTCAGTAGCCAAAAGCAGTAGTTAACAAGTAACAAACTGTAAGTTTTTAAACACCTTTTAAATTCCATTTCACATCATGAATACTGACCTCTTAAAACATTTGAAACAAGAAAAATGGAAACGACACTCTAAATCTTGGGGTTTCCAGGAGCTGCTAATTGCGTACTGCTCCGTGGTGACAGCCACCGCCGGGAGGGCTGCCCCATGGGACAGCACGCAGGCACCTCCATGTCCGACCGGTCCCAAATGTTTAAAACTTCCATGCTGAGAACAGCAGACACTGGACACAGTATAAGATTAGACCACTGTATTAGGCTGATTTTGGTAGTATTTATTTTACCTCCAGTCCTCCGGCATTCCCCTGCACAAACCCACGTGTCCCTGAGACAGAGGTTTAACTACACGTCTTCAGTCGAGTTTATTGCCTTTTCTGCTCATTCTGCTCAAGTAACAACTGACATTTGCAAAAGAGGGGATGAAGAGGGAGACTGGCACCATCTAAGCAGAGGGTTTTATTTGTGCAGAATATTACATTAAAAAAGCCCAGTAGCTATTAGTGATTATTAATCTTCAATTACAATAATAGCCATATTTAGCAAAAAAAGTATAGGCTATGCTGCAAGTCATGAAAAAAGCCTTTTTAATTGTCAGCCCTGCTAGTCTAAAAGACTCTTCGCCCTATTCATTCAGTTATCATTCTGTAGTTTATAATTAAACCGCTAATGTATATCAGAATTCTTTGATCTCAAAAGAAAGGATTCTTTTACCAAAGAAATTAAGAACACAGTAGTTACAGGAAATCCAAATTTCCAAGTAAAAATTAAAAGACACAACCAAAAGTAAAGTAATGCAATTAAGGAAAAACTATTTTTGTTGAAGAAGAGAAGGAAAAACTTTGAGAGTAGTCATTCTGGATTGCGGAACAGTTTATCAAGTAAAGTGGCAAAAGACCTTTCTCTTCAATAATTAAATACAATCTAGGAAGAGAGGAAGTAAGTGCGCTGTACCGACAGGAATGGACTAAATGACCTCAACGTTCTTTATCTTAAGCTAACGAATAGAGGGAATTCATACGTCCTCAAATCCAACTGCAATTAGTATGATTTATCCTAACGATTTGTAGCATCTCATCCATGATATTTTATTTCCATTCTGATTTAATATTTGAGGGAAAAGATACTCAGCAGCATGTTATGTCACAAAGTCTGTCTAAATTAGTGCAAATAAAAAGAACTACGCGTAGTCATCCTCACTATGTGCAAGCATTATCTAAAACACTCAAGGTCAGCAGAACCCTTAACATACAGTCTTGTCTCTTCTGTCTTCCTGATTAAAAACAGTGTGACTGAAACCTGACTTTAAAAACCAAAGGAAAAAAAAAAATTCCAGAATTAATTTTGGCTTTTAGTCTGCTAAGAAGAATCTACTTGGGTCATTGGAGATGTTAACCGGTGTACGTGTTTCCCCACCCCAGGCTAGATGACAGGTACTAAAAAGGGCTGGTGACTAAGAGGAAGAGAGTCCGCAAGCCAGTAAGATCCCACACTGCTTGTCTGCCAGTACCACCAGTCACTGCTGAAAATGGAACCGGAGCTTTGGAAAAATCTTTCAAAAGCAACTAAAGGCTCAAAGATGTGACAGGACACCAGGCAAGCCCAGCTCTTAGCTCAGACATTGTCATCTCTTCACTCACAATCCGCTTCTCTGGGGAAGTGATCTTACCTATCTCACAGGGGTTTAAAAAAAAGTCAGCAAAGCCTAATTACGTACTATTGCTGTCAATCTGCGTTCAGTTTCAATAAGCTTTGGAGTAGGCCGTTCAATACATTTTAGAAACAATATAAACGTATTACTGTTGCTGTTTAGCAGTGTAAAGGGTGTTTTGCATTTTTCTCTTCATTACTTTGTTTGAATTAAAATCACTAAGCCTTGCAAAAAAAGCAACACAACCCAGTCTCAGTGGACTAAACCAGCCAAACTGAGAGAAAGTGAGCAAGAGCTTCTTTCTTAACATTAAAAATGTTTCTATTAAAACCATGTGAGTCAAGATCATCTGAAGTATTTCCTACATGACCTCGAAAAGCAAGATTTCTAGTTCTGCTGCCTTTTGAGACACTATGAAGCTAAGATTATTGGAACAGACAGTAATTTTGAAGTTATTAGTTTTTCGTTCTCAAAGTCGCAGTTTAATAATTTTTAAGATCCAGCTAGCTGTATGAGAATGGAAGCTTGAAAGTCCACTACAACTACGGAAAATATTGTAAAAATCGTCCAGGAAACACAGTTATGCATCAGAGGAGACTGCAGAATTTTACCACAGTCTATACTTCCCAACGGCTTTGCTTTGTTCTGCTCTTCAGAAAATACAGGCAAATCATATAACTCAAAAATGAAAAGTTTGGGCACATAGGACTTTACTAACGAGTTCCTTAGCTTAAGTTCAAATAGTTTGGAAAAGCTCAGGCAAAGACTGCAGAGAATAAATGGTCACTAAATTTTTTTCTAATAAAGACAGATTCCAACGATTTAAAGAGGACTCTGAAAGTCAGGCTAGAAATAAATATTTTCTTCTGTCAGTATTAAACTTTGGTTACCTTCTCTCCAAACAGCTTGAATTGCTTCATGCGTTCGAATAAAACTCAAAAGCTGGTAGAAAGACTTCACATCTAGGATGTGCTTTCTATAGTTTCTATGAAAATTTAGGGAATTGTCCAAGCTGAGAATAGAAACTGTAAAAAAGTACTGTCTTCAACTCTTACGACCTTTGGAATTTCACTGTTTTCTTGGCTTTCTCATGAAAATGACAACTATTAACCTGTAAATCAATGACTGCCTTTCTTCCTGCTTACCTTCCAATTTTTCATGACTGCTTCCATGTTTCTTCTATGCCTTCTCTGAGTGACCCACAAGACCTATGTTCTGAGGAAGGAAAAGCCGAGTTCGAAAGTAGAGTGCTCCTCAGGTTAATACCCTGCCAACAGCCTCGAACAGAAATGCATGAAGTACATGAACAGGACTATGGACAGACATGTCCCGAATAGAAAATAAATGGAAAAGTAAACTTACACCTTAAGCTGTTAACACAGAAATTAAATTAAAATAACCTCCCATAATAGAGAGATTCTGGAGGAGGGTTCTTGATGTGTATGTCCCTTTTAAATTGCTGTTTAAAAATTAAGGTGAGACTACCAACTGAATTGCTGTTATGTATTTGAGTGTCTGGAACATAACTTGTAAGTAATGTAATGAAGAGAAAGACATGATTATGCAAGTTATTATATATTTCAATCCTCTGTTTAAAAGCCATTTACACAGCTTTAACAGATTACATTAGACAATATGAAAGTAGGAAAAAATAAATGGGAATGAGGATATGGAAACTGCTTGTTAGCAGCTTCTTGATTACAAAGTGTTCTGCTTATAAAGCCTCCTTAAGCACAACCAAGGAGCCCTACTTAAGTACTGTCAATGAAGGGATTTTGCAGTGTCCTAGAAGGTTTAGAGTCAGCATGAGATGCTGTGGGTAAGCAAATTAAGACGATAGACAGTACAACCAGGTTGTAATATCTGAAGAGCCATGTTGCCGGATTGCTCAAACACGAATTGAATCTGGAGACTCATCTTTGTCTCATGTAATAAGTGTACTGATTTCAGTCTAATTCATGTCTAATAGTGAACTGCCTTTTCTAGTTTGTATAGGCTGTGTATCCAGCAAATGATCACTGTCGAGGATTACAGACTAACGCTTTATATAGCAGTGAGGACTGTGATAGCGTTACGTTGACCAATTATGTCCTTGCCTTCCAAAAGTACTAAAGCTCTAAGGCGTTTCACTAAAATCCCTTTTCCTTAAGTACAATAGAAGACATGATGATATAAATAGCTTTAAATGAGATACTGGAAAGTCATGACAAGTAAAGAGGGTATTTTAAGGCAAAGAGGTGTTCTTTGTTGTTCCTGCAATATTCTCAGAAGACCAGCTCTATTTCTGTGATCTACATCAGTGAACCAGTTCAAGCTGAAATCTAGAAAACTTGACTGTTTTTAAGGAAATGAAACATATTTCAGCAGCACATGTCACAGCTTTTCTAAGTGATACACTAAGCACATACGCATTCTCCACTGAACAGAAGCAAGATTTTCATTTCATATATGCTCATAATTATCTCAAACTTACATGTAAGCCTTAATAGTAACCGAGACAAAGAAGGCACAAGCAGCAAATCAAATCACACCGCTTTCCATGCGGTGACACAGTGCAAATTACAGAATAGGAAGAAAGACACTATGGGCCTTTAAAAAGTGTTTCTTGACAGCTTCTGAAGAACGGCAAAAAACCAAAACCCACCCAACCGCATGCCCACTCGATTTATCAAATAGTATCTTACTGTGTAGCAAAATTATCCCTACACAAGAACTACGCTACTGGATAAAATATCTCCACAGAAGCAGCACAACCGAATTCTCAATTTAGCGAAAGAACATGGTGAATTTCTTGTTATCATTTCTGCTTCTTTTTGTCCCCTCCAAATGCTAGAACAGAGTAAAAGTACATAGCCTGAACTATAAGTAGAAAAAAAAAAGTTTTAAAATTGAATGCACTGAGCAAAACCACACGTTTCCATTTTTGTGTTCCTCACCAAGATTCTCACTTCCTCGCTTTGGTTTCTAATCCAGTTTTGAAGCACCTCAGTGACTATAAGAATCATTAAGAGTGAAGTCAGAACTTACTCATGGGCAAAATACACAGTAATCTTCATAAAAATGCAATAATAAGCAAAAATAATCAAAGCTTCCAGATTTGCTATTACTGCAAATAATATGGGTTTTCACAATGTGTTTGTGTAAATAGTGGGTCTGGGATGGCTGATATCTTCAAAGAGCCAGCAACAGAAGACTGACTAAGAGCATGCTAACCAAAATCAGTGGCTAGTTGAGGTAAAAAAAATTGCACATACACTAACAGTCACTATAGAGAAAGCAGCATATGCCTTCAGCTTTAGAAATTTATTAAAATAGCTTATGTACCATACACAAGCTCACTTAAGTTCAGTGTCTTAGGTCTGGCCATTTAGGGAGATGAGGCCTGTGCTCAAGGATAGAATCTGGCAGTCAGCACAGCTCCATAAACATAAAACAAACCAAAATGACCACGTTCAAGTCCTGAGGAGAATGCACTCCTAGCCTTCAGCTTCGCTTTCCCCTAGAGACCTGGGACAGGCAGAGTTACAGAGAGAAATGCCCATAAACAGCATCACTTCACTACTAGCGAATATATTGGGAAACAACTTTATGCACTCTAATATTTTCTAAGGGCTCGCTATTTTAGAAACTTTGTATATATTTGTAAGTATTGATCTCTTCTGCTTTTAAAAGTCCACCAGGAAAACTTACCAGCAATTTATCGTGCACATAAATGGAAGATGAAAAGTAGATTGTTAACAGTAACTTATCATCTGCTTCTGGACAGGCTGAATGCATAAGATATTAAATGACACACAGAGTTATAGCTCTTCATTTTGGAACTAGAGCTCAGTTCTTAGAAACGTGCCCAGGTAGCTACTGTCGTCTGTTCCGTAACTGCGACATAACTATCCAAAGCTTGTCAGAATTTGGGTGCTTCTGCCAGTGTTGGATTCTGTGTTCTTCAGCCAGCAAGAAAATGATTTCTCTTGTCAGTATGCGACTGCTGAGTAAGTCAAAAGTCAAGGCCTTCCAACTCACGGGACATGTCTCTTCCTGCGGTGTACTTACGCGGGCTGAAGTGCATCAGCCAAGTACCTTTGACAAAGCCCTTTGCTCTCCTGCAATGTGGTGTGGAAATCCAGTGCCGGCAGAGCCCAGCGGGAGGCACGAGGAGGAGAAAAACTGCATGTTCCAGGTAGAGGGGAGAGTTTTGTTTTTAAGAAAAGATGCTGAATCTCTTCTCTGGCAGCTAGTCAATGAGAGACCGATGATATAACAACTCTAACGGTATGGTGAGATAAAAGCATGGGCTATAGGTTCAGACACTGACTGTACCCAAGTATCTTAAGATTTATTTTTGTTTACTTTTGTTTCATCAAGAAAAGCCAATGGCTCTAGAGTATTCTTGTCCTTCCCCAGCCAATACAGATTAATTAAAAAATGTGCCAGATAAACAGAAACAAGATTTTAAATGGAATTCCTTCATTAAAAATTCATCTTACCTGTTAACTACATACTGTAATTTGGAAAAAAATAAGCTCTCTGACAGAGACTGTAACCAAATACGTTCTAGAGTGATACTGTCATATTTGATGTGGCAGCATCCACAAAAACAAGGTCCATACTACAAAAATGGATGCTATGATATTGTCACATTGTTTCCCACTCTGTACCTTCTCACAGACGTGATGAGAAGGTGCTCTAACAGGCAATTCGTGTAGTGCAGGTCACGAACGATCTTGTTCTGGATACGCTCCGCACAGATGGATGCATTTTTATGGGGTTTGGGAGGAATGTTTAGGAGCAGATGGGAAGTTCGTAATCAAGACATAAATACTATCATCCTCTTGTCCTCTTCTTTCCTGCCGTGACTGTGTTGTGCCAGTTTGTTTGCTTCTAATACAGCAGAGAAGAATACAGTAATATTTCTGTATGGAGTTACATCCCTTCCAATCTCTGGACACACACAGGAGTGATCCAATTTCCAACAGAAAATTAGTGGGTAACAGCCTCTCAAAGAAATACAGCAATATTCTTAATGGGGTAACTAACGATCACGTCAACATTGCAATGCCAATTAAATATAATAAGGCATAATGGGAAATTTTGAGAAAAAGTTATCATCTATAATTTCTGTCATCTTTTTTGAAAAACATTCAAACATAAAAATCCTTCCTGTGAAGGATGTTTTAAAGTTTTGAAGAAAATAAAATTCTTAATTTGTTTTTTTTTTTTTTAATTGATAACTTTAACAAAATCTGCTTAATATTTAATTTACTTAAAAATAGCTAAATGTGAAAAAAGTTATGTGGGTTTGACTGATATAGCAGTGCTGTTTGGCAGCACTTACTAATAAAAAACTTACTAATTTAGGGTAATGCTGTATTTCAAATGCAGTGATGTAACTGAAGCATTCAGAACACACAGTTTCTAAGATAAGCTGGTTTGGAAAAGCATTTGAACAAATATCTGTAACACACTTTATCTGGAAAAAATTGTTACTTAGAAAAGAATTAGGAAAAGTTCCATATGACAAATACTTGTTTCTTTCTGTCCTGTGAGGTTTTACTGGGGACCGAGATTTTTTTCCTGCAAAAGAAAGGGAACGCAAACAAAGATTCCTGAATTGGTGTGGAAAAAGGAAAAGAAGAGAGGAGGCAGAAGTTTTGATTAACTCATACCCTCAACATTCAGCATTCAGTCCTCCACATTATGCAAAACATCTATTGAGTTACAGGCAAGTTTTCGTATTTTTCTATATTTTTTTGAAACTGTGATACAATGTCATTATGGTTTTGGTACTTCAGCATAAAAAGAAATGTTTCATTCTCTTTGCCTCATTAGGATCTCACGTGAGGCTCCTGTCAGCTGCAAGTTTGTTCAGTTTATCTCAAGAAAAAAAGAAGAAAAAAGCTTAAAATTTTCCTTAGATATGTCAATCAAAAGGATTGCACTGGCTGGAACATCAACTTCAGAAGAATATCATTCATGTCAGTTAAAGCAGAATCTTTATGTGGCCCCATTTTCTTCATCACTTGTAGACAAGACGATATTTATGCAAAGGCCCAACCTCACCCTGCAATTACCCCAAATCAAACTGCGCTATACAAAGGCGTTCAGTCAATGACCCCAACACGCATTTCTCTTTACGTGCTGTTTTCTTACCTGAGAAGTACTTTCTTTAGCATCACAGTTTCACAGAAGATAAAGAGTATTCAAATTTGAATTGGCCAGGGAGAGCAGGCCTGACATTCAATCTTAAAACATTTCCTCACTTGGCTGTGTGAAAATTATTAAAATTCCCAAATTCCGGTGATTTATCTCAAGTTTTCTGCAGGCTATGTTCATTTATATTTAAATTTACGGCTTGCTTTCCAGTCACATAGTAAAGATATACTCTCCTTATTCACTTTCTTTCATGTAGCTGTTTTTTTGTTGTATTTGCAATAGCTGCTAAACTAAACAGCACATTGTATCAGGTCTTTGATTCTAAGAGACATACCTGTTTTAATGTGCTTAGATAATTTTACATTTTCTTATTCATTATCATGTTGTCTTTTTTTATTACGATATAGATGTGACAACGGCAACTGTTAATATTTGAGACTGCAGGAATTTTTTTTTTTTTTTTTAATGTCAAAATAAAAGTGTTGATGGTTTGAGATTAGAGTGCTGCTCTAGGATCCCGGCTCCTTCTAGAGGAAGGCCGCTCACATGAATGAGCCAAAGAGGAACACAGCCATTTCAAGGAACTTTCAAGCACCGTGTGCTGTGGTTCCAGTGAACGCAGTGCCACCTCGTGCAGTGTGATGTATTCGGGGTAAACTAACTATGTTGCATTTTGCTGCCGTGTTAAGGAAAAGCCAGTGATAGAATAAAGATACAAAGCGTGTTTCTCATGAAGAGTTTAGCTCTCTTGTTCTGTAAAAGCTCGTTAATGCTGATGTTTGGATCAAACATGTTTCTAGAGCCAATTATTAAACATGACCCGTGCGCTGCTGGGGTACCCGGCTTATAGATCATAAGATTTCATAAAGTTGGCTTAAAACTCATTGGCGCTCCATTTCCAGACTTGTGAACAGTCTTAGGGAAAAAGCACAGCAGAAAACACCCACGTAAACAAAGCCCTTCTGGTTACAGTCCTCTTCTTGGCTACCCAAAACAGAAACGGGAAAACTTTAAACACCTACATAGGGTAATCTCTTCTTTGTATCTGATAAACTGGCTGTAGAAAATAATTAGCTGGCAGTGCCGTTCAAGCCAAAACAATACACCTTTGAGCACAGAGCTTTCTGTTACAAACCTGATATCAATTTGTCTTTCATTTACTTATATAATTTCCCCAATTAAATAAACTGTGATCATTTAACCATAGCTTGTGGTAAGCAACACACTTTGCAAAAAATGAACAGCACAACAAACACACTAGAGTCTGAGTAACTAAATCGCAAACCAAGCTACAGTTCAAGTCTGACCAGGTTTGTGGTTGATTTAAGTCTGAAACAGGGCTTTCTTAAACATAGAGCACAGGAACTCATTTTCCTTCAGGTACAGAGCAGCACATAATGCTGCATTACGAAACAATTTTATTAATGGTAAATAAACAAAATGGTTACCTAACAAAATTCGGAGATGCAAATCTGCCTTCTCAGAGTTCGCTTTTCATTAGCCCACCATAGACACTGCCTCCGCTAAAATGGGAACACGTTTTTAGGAATTTCACTGAAACGTATCCTTCCTTAAGAGTCAGGTAATGTATATCCCTTAGGTTTTCAGCAAATATTGTCCAAATGGATTTACTAATCCTAAAGCATATTTACCAACTGCAACAGATTTATAAAAACCATAACAGCCATAACATAACCATAACATAAATCCTAAATAAAGTTTTAATTTGGACATTTTTCCTGTGCGCTTTATGGTACAAGCAATAGATTTATTTCTAAATCACAATTTTGGGCCTCAGCTGCTAGCATCAAAATTACAAACGCAGCCCTTACACATTAGCTCTTAATTAGGTTTTCTAAATTCCAATCAGAACTTCCGCAGTGAGTTCCTGAAGTCCAGATGTAATAATGAGTTTCAGAAAAAGCTTTGCAATCTGTTTCTCGTCTCTTCCTTCAAAGTTCAGACCAAATCACACTCCAGCAACAAAGCACCCTAGTTTTTACGTAAAGCAGGGATTTGTTATTATTTGTCAAGTTTAGCCACGATGCTTCTACAATGCTACTGAAATAACAAAGACGGAAAGGACTTTTTTAATTTAAGGCATGTATTTTAAGCAGACCCAAGAATCAACTTGCAATAGCGTACGTAAGAACTAATCTCCCTTGGGCCAATTTCAAGACCCTTTCAGTCCAAATTTCAAAGCCTATCAAAAATTACGCTGTTGCTGAAATAACTGCTTCTGTGCTACTCTCTGCATGCACTCCTCACCGTCATCCTTACACAGACACTAAAACTTGTATGGCAAATCAGATCTGAGAGCTGAAAGCAAAACAAACCCCTAAAGCAAAAGCAACAACAAAACCAGTTCCTCTTCAGTCAGATCGAACTTAATCCTGCTCACTCTGTGCTAGCACTCAGATCGGCTTAGGGGAACTGTGAAGCTCCAACGTCAGCAACATTCACCTGATGGATGCTTCTGATGATCTTAATTATGACACTAGTTCCGAACTCTTTTGAAAATCCAATTCCAATAGCAGGTGCTAACAACTTGACATTCAGCTCCGAATCTGACGCACTACAGGTCACAGGAAGGGAAGAGGCAGTAAACCAGAAGTGATGTATTACAGGCAGGGGAAAGCAAGCATTTCTTGTTATTTTAAGATTTTTCTACTTTTCCCGAGATACTTCTAAAAACAGGAAAAAAGTTGAACTGAAAACTTAAATTCCAATACTGTTCTTCCACAGTAAGGTAAATAAATTACATTAAAACCAGGATGTGTACCAGTAAAACTTTTAAGGTTGCTACATCTTTCTTTAAGTACTTATATAAATTTTTACTTTAATCATGTTCATATAATTCCTTATATTACATATGGACTTTCTGTTAAAAAACTCATTTGCCAAATCCTCTTGAACAAAATCCAAAAACCAAAGGTCACAGTGTGCTGAGCCACAAGCTCTGCTCATACGAGGGAATGGTCTCCATATTTCGAATGAAAATAAAGAAGAGAAAAAGGAACTTTATCTCCTTTTACGTTGATTCCATCAATTCTGCTTTTTTATGATACCTAAAACTTCTGTAGCAGAGAATTTATTCCACTGAGCCTAATCAAGTTTTTCAGTTGCATAAATACAAGCATTTAGTCTTTTGTCTTCAGAGTGCTCCTCTGCTTCCTTTTAAGCTTTGGGGCTGAATTCCCCTCTCCAGCGCAGCAACGTCAATGTGGCATAGTACTGGATATTTACTGATGGGATGCAGAATATGCCTTATCATTTAATTCCCAAATAAGTCTTATATTCAGAAGGCAGAACAAAACTACACATTTTATTTTGAAATACAATGAATCATATTTGCAGCTGCTGCCTCTCATTTTGCACCTGAAAATCTGAGAGTGCATCTGCACTTACGGGCTCAAACACTTGGTGAGCAGCTAAAAATCTGACCAATATTTTTCTTTATATGTGCACTTCATGTAAACCATTTGCTTTTATACTGGTTGAAGCCAGAGTGAAGGCCACTGAAGCACACTGAACTAGTACTGTAATGAAAATGAGATTTGGGCGCATCTGTTTACATCATATTCATTTATCTGACAGAGAGCACTAACCATGAGTTTTAAAAAGTGAAATCTGAATGACTAACCCAGGCTGCACCCTGACAGATGCGACAATGCTATTTGAAATTAGATTCCTCAAAATAATATATCAAGGAAACCACTTACAGAGGAAATAAAAACATTTTAAAAATTACTCAATCTTCACCTTTGTGTTCTAAAGCTGTTTTTAAACAAAATAAGCAATAAACCCACTGGAATCATGAAGCAGTGCAACAATAAGCTAATCTGAGCAGAAGCCAGTGAACTCCTGTTTGATTTTTTTTGTTGCCTTGGATATGTCGGAAAGTCATGATAACCAGTCTGCCAGTTTGTATACTGTACAACTCTAAGTGTGCTGAGCTAGAAAGCTGAGCTTTTGTGGATTTGAATATAAAAAAAAAAAAAAAAACAAAACCTTAAAAAATTGCGTTACATTTAAAATATCATAGAAAAATATAGAAAATATCACTGAGTAGGCAATCTTTAGTAACGCCTCTGTTGTTGTCAAAGTATTTGGATTTTGCGAAGACCGTGCGTGTATGTATACACAGGTCAATTGAACCAGTAAAAGCATGATTTTGCCAACTAAGTACTTTAATTAATTAAAAAAAACAAACCACCTAAAAACTCATTAAGAAAACCAAAACCAGCAATTATATTTTTTTATGCCTGTCATGTGAAAAAAAAAAAGAGGGGGGAAAAAAAGTAACAACTGGTAATATCAGCAGTTATTTTTTGGGTGCCATTTTTTACAAGAAGATCAGGCTAGTCATCAATAAAGGAAGGCTATTTCCCTGAGAGCCTGCCCAAATTTTTCCCCTACGTTATTTAAATATCAGAACTTTTGAATGCTTATCCAAGATGAAGTGAAACCTGTAAGGTTGCCTCGCTCCAAATTAAAGAGGCTGTGCTGATACAATGCTGTTGATCAGAAAGGGCGCCTGTTTTAGTGTAACAAGATGTCACATTCACTCTAAAAGGATTAAAACCAGTTTGTATTCAAGTATTTTCATAGTTACTTTAACTACGTGTTTGAAAAAAGCATTCATTTCTGACAACGCAGACTCGTATCATCCTCAGTACATGTCGATTTTCATCTCCCTTTGATTGCGCAGCCCATTTTTTTATGGGATGCTCTGAAATTCCAGTGAGCTGCTATGAATTTGGATGGATTAGCCATGCTATTGCCCCTGTCCAGGGAAGTCTGAGATAATTGGTGGGCAGCATATGATCTTTGGGCAAATTACTCTCCTTGACTACAATATATGTTGATGAATTGTGTCAGTATTCATTTACATATTTGTGAGTTTCATTACCTACAGAATAAAACCCGCACGTTCCTGGCCCCAGCAAAACGAAAGGAGGGTATCCTAAGTTATTAACAAAAGGTAACCACAAAGCTCACATTAAATCTGGTCAGAAAAAAACTTAATCAGGAAACTCGAAGTAAATAGTCTTAACATCATCCACCTCTGTCAGATGCAGAAGTATTGCTGTTTATTTGGCCATTTAAGAATTAGAAATATTTTGTTACAAGAAATTAAATGTTCTCCCTTCAGAGTTTCATTCTTCTAAAGTCATAAGCACATAAATGTTGATGGATCACATCTGATGGTAGCAAAGCAGAGATTGTTTTATTGCTTATCTGTAATAATTTAAAACAGATTAAGTAGAACTTTACAATTATCTCGGAATATACACATGCATTATGTGTGCACACCTACTACTGATATACCTACGCAACAAAATAAATGGGCTATCCTTTCATCTACTGAAAAGACAAGAACTCTCTGAGATTCAGGAATTATCACATAACTATAAGAAAACACTACTTTTTCATGAATGATTCTTCAAAGGAAGTATCGTTCAGGACATAAATTTCTTCAAAACAAGGCTAACAATAAAATTTTATCTCTATTTCTACACAATCATACTAATTTTAGATGAGGAAAAGGCTGCAGCATACTAGAATATACTACGCCATTACTCCAGAACAATTTCTATCCTTCTTTCCTTCTATTCTTCTGAAATGTTGTTTTCATTTATTGGTTACTGGACTCTTTTCTTAAAACATTTTTAGGTCCAAATGCTATACTTTGTAATATTAGTTTAAATTCTGAACTCAAGTTATTTAAATAATACAGGTGCTGTATCTTTGAAAATCAATATCATATGGGCATGGTTGGAATTAGGTTGCAATTTATGAAACTCCTGGCCATTAGTTTTACAAGAAGGTATTAAAATAAAAAATAGCTTCATAGCCAGTATATATTCTCTGCTTATGAAACAGAAATATCATTTCCACTGTAGGAAAGTACATCTTTTATATTGCTTTGGTTTTATGGTTAAAGTGCTACAGATGACACCCAGCCCCTGGCCCAAGGAACTCTTGTTGGTTGCCTAGATCTCATGTGCACTGTGTTACCACCTGGGCTTGAATCTGTTCGGTTGGACTCAAGTGGAAACGGGAAGGATCATACTTGAACTCACAAGTCCCAAAGGCAAAACTGACCAGTACAAGTCCAAGCTTATTTGCTTCTGCCCCTTCTTGCTATCCAAATGCGAATACTCTTATCTAGCATGGCAGCCAGAAAGCCCTATTCGGTCATTAAACGGTGACCTTTCTTCAGTAGGAATGCACTCAAGAAGGTGGGTTTTGCTTTCCTAAACTACATGCTTACACTAAACTCTTTTAATGTGGTTAGCACTTACTGCCTGGGGCAGAGAATTAACTGCTTTTATAACACAACTGAACTAAGATCTGGTTTCAGGCTCACAGAGGTGAAACAGGGAGACAGACAGTATTCCCTACTCATCATCACTGCTTAACAGAACCCTTCTCTTCTCAAAGGTGCTGAACAGATCATAAAACCAAACTCCCTGATGTTATTCCAAGATGATCTCTTCCCTTGTCCATGCTGAAATAAGAAGACACAGTTAGTTTAACCATCCCACTGTTTCTGATATAGGATCTTCAGTCCACAATTCTCTGAAAGACACTTCTACTAATTTTGTAATTCTAGCTTAAGGCTGACCACCTATTCTTAGTCTAACGTTAATTGGTCTAAGCTGCTTTAATGGGAGAGTGTCTCAGCAGACTGGCAGTATTTATTTATTGTTACTGGCCATGCTTGTAATAGAAACAGATCAATAAACAAGATGCTCCTCCTGGGATTTTGTAATGCCTTTAGCTTATATTCTTTTTTGACTCGTCATAATTTTTTTTTAAGTACTCACTAGTTTTGTCTCACAACTTCTATACTTCATGAAATTTCTTTGCATTATCCAGTTGTATTTGAAAAGACAGTCTTTATTCATGCTAATTTTGCTGTCCTTCATTTTAGGAGATCTATTAGAAAAGACCTAATTGTACTTGTTCAGTTATATCTGATTTAAACACCTGCATATCAATATATTAGGAGACAGAATAAAAGAAAACACAGGACGAGCAAACTCCAGTTTCATAGACTGGAGTATGTTACAAAAACACCTTTAAGATTTTTATCGCGGAGAGTACGTTGGGTTTCTCAAATACAACCAGAGTTACAAAATGACTCAGAACAAGAATTTCAAATAAAGATTATCTGGCACTGGAATCAGATTTTCACAGCACATCTGCAACGAAGGCATCAAAGAGTAGGGCTTTTGAAACAGGCCCAGTCACTCCTATTACTGCCACATTGACTGTAACATGCAGGTAGGGAATTTCATGGTGCAGCTTATTGAAATCTGAAGTTCCGGCTGTTTATTTTGGCTCTTGACCAGTAATTAAGGGCTAACCTTCCAAAAATGTAACAACTCTTTTTAATAGCAATTCTACACCTAACCTGACAAGTATTTAGAAGGATTTATAGAAGTACCTTTCTCTATATATTCAAGCCCGTATAACCTTTCGACCACTTACCTTCCTTCTATGGCTTGAAGAACTCAAATCTGCAACTCTCATTACCTGAAAGTATCCTATAGTGTGTCTAGGCTACAGGCTATTCTAGACGCATGTATCATACCTCCCCAACAGTCAAGATGCAGCAAAGAATCTGAGTTTCACTGATTCTGGAAACAGAACAACGAAAAAAGAAGAGCGTGTATTTGTACCCTCCCAATTAGTGTGATAAGTGGCAGTCCTGGCTTCCACAACGTATACAGCTTTTACATTAAGCAGCATTGATGTAGAACACGGGTAATTCTTAGCAGGTCTGTGCTTAGCAGCAGAGTTATAGCTCCCCATTGCAAAAAGACTACTCCAGCAAATAGCCCTTGTTCAGGCTCCAATGCTCAAGAAAAGAGTACAATTTTTATTCAGACATAAGTGTGCTTAATTTTTACTATTAGGTTCCTGCAGGCATCCCCCAACTCAGAGCATAATGGGTTGGTTCTTAGGAGCTTTTTTCCAGGACACGCACTTCTTCTTATCCACTGCGTAGATGTTTAACTTCGGTCTTAAACTCCCCGCGCTGGATGGCCGCAATCCCAAGAAATGCTTGGCACCAAGAGCATGGTTCCAGCAGAGTTCGGCTATCAGTTTGATGCTAAAATAGGTGTCGACATTCAAAGACAAGATTTAAACCACTGTGGATTGGGCTAAGCCTCCTGGGAGAACCTGACATTTTAAAATTCCTTAAGGGAAACCAAACTCTTGAAAATCTGGTTTTGAATTCAGGACTGAGCTCGTGAAGGAAGCTTCAGCATCTGTAAAGTTCCAATGTGTTTGTAGTTATGTCACGGAATAAAATAAAAAAAAAAGACAACACATGTCAATAATACATTGCACAACTGTACACCAAAGGAAGTTATAAGCATGGTCTAAAAAATAAAATGAACAAATAAACATACATCTTAGCAGCTGTATTTCCCAGGTATTTCTGCAAGTTGTTTGAAAAACCAATTAATTCATTCATAGTACCTAAGCAGCTATTTCCATCTCTTGTTAAAAAGCACTTAAGCAGATACTTAAGCTCCACTGACTTTACCTCATATTCACTCATATGCAAACTGGATTATGTTAAATTAAGAAAAAAAGAGAAAAAAAGAGTGATTACTACATTATTGTTAGTAGAAACTTAGTGTTTTAAGAGGCGCACTCCGGGGAAAGGATTGTCTGATTTGACATCTTTGTCTAAAGATCTGAAGACAGAAAAGAGCTAATACACCAGACAAGATACTTTTAGAGTACCCAAAGGAACTATTCCTCTAGAATGCTAGTGTCTGTTTAAAGAAAAACTCCTCTTCCTTGCACAGCCACCAAATCCAGTACAGATATGCCAAGAATAAAGACTGAATCTTTGTCAGACGAAGTATTTGTTAACCGATAACAAATGCCTATGGTAGTACTCATGCTACAGAATGGATTAATAAAATTATACTGCGATAAATTCAGTAACTGAGTGTGTGAAGTATAGGATAGTAGGAAGCATAGGGGGAAATTCAAATAACCCCAGGCATATTCCTACCTATTAGAGTAGCAAGCTTCAGATTTGTTTTTTCAGTTGTTGGATTTCAGTGGTCATATATAAAGATACGTGTTGATATTCCTTAAAAAATGCATGCATATGTCCAATTACTCGATATCCCTCATAACAAACTTACATTTTTGAAATAAAAGCAATGGATATAAAATAATTTTTCCCATCACTCAGTACAAAGCCACTATTGGACAAACTGGAAACAATCATTTGACTTGTGCAATAAATATGCAGTGGCGTCATTGTACAGGCATGCTCATCCACCACCGGAAAAAACCAAAAGAAGACATCTGTCATGAACATCTTTGCTGAGAGTCTGTCACCAATGCAGCCCTCGGTAACCAGCTAGAGATGCAGCCGAATCACAAATCTCAGCATAACCCAAATAAAGCACTGGAAAGGAAGGCACTGCCGCCGGCAATGCCACCTCTTTCCAAGCCAGGGATGCCCACTAACCCAGGCACTCACATGGCTTCAGTACATAGTAGCAAACCGCCCAGTTGGTCACAGCAGGTAGTTGAAATTCCAGCAAATCCCAAACACATGCTGAATTCCAACTTCAGAAATCTAGCTTCAGCTTTGAAATATGCCGCAGCCTTTGTCTACAGTGTCAGAGAAATCACCAGATTCTTCAGGTTAATGCTGAATTCAGGTGAGGAGATGAAGTAGTTGCTCAGTTATTGTAAGTACCATTTGTGACCCATGGTATTTCATTTTCTCACATATAAAATGGGGATTAACCAATGCTTCCTCGCATTCCTACCTTCTCTTCTTTTGTTTAGTCAGACTGCTGGAATCTGGAGTAAAAAGATGTCTTCCATAAGATGTACAAACACCACCTATCTTGGGCTTCTATCGTAAGATGTAAAACGACACATTATGTATGAACTTTTATGTTTATCCTGTATTTTGCCTGGATCAGATGGAGTTGACATGTATTTGCTTACTTCACTTACATTGTAACTCTAGCTTGAACAATGATGCAATATTTTTTCCTTTCTCCCTGGCAGGTGGCAGACAAATCTTGAGAGCAACTGAGTAAAATGTAGGTCTAAAAGAGGAATTCAGGAACTGTGTGGTTCTAAGCAGCAATCTGCTTAAGAAACATTCTGACAGAAGCCAATGCTAGCTTTTTTTTTTTTTTTTAAAGAACATATAGCCTTGCTGCAATAGCAAAAAGCTTTAAGGAATGCAGAACATTTCTCTCCTGACAGTCAGGGAACTGAGCAGTTAGGACTGCACACAGACAATCCATGAGAATGGTTTCTACACAAACCATGCTACTAATGATGGCTATGTTTTCTTGTTCATCCAGCTTCTCTTTTTTATTGGAGCCACAGTTTCCTGGTTATTTTGATATTTTCATAGTTGTCAGAGTTCTCTAAGCTGCAAACGTTAAATTCCAGCCACTCAAAAGGAAGCCCAGAAACAACCTTGGCATACGCAAGTCGTGCCATCTTTCCACAACTTCACGAATAAATGGCACAGGAGAAAATGGAATTAGTTCTGTCCTACAACGCTTCTTCCGTTCTGAAGGAGTGATTAGCAGGGAAGACGTGGAAAATTTCAGGGAGGCGGGGGAACAGGGTTGTTTTCTAATACCTGACTGAACCAAGTGAAGCTGTGTTGGACAGTGCAGCTGGTTCATCAAATTTTTACCAGGGGTTCTGCAATTTCAACTTATTTTTATTACCTAGTCTTTATCCATCAGAGTTCAAGTATAAAGTGCAAGAGTCCTTGAGGCTACTTGCTTTTAGGAACAAAGAACGACTGAAAAATTCCAAGCATATCTACACTACCTAGGCTAGAGCGGATAGAGAATATGCTGTCTGGCCAAACACAGTATGACTGTCTGTCAGACCGCCTCTCGTCTTTACCAGCAAAGTCACCTCTTTCACATCTAATGCTGAGAAAATCCCCAGACAGGCTTTTTTGTCTTTGAATGCTCTTACTTCCTTGTTCACCACAATTCATACCGCATCTCCGAAGTTACTGTGCCAGTTTATATCACCAGATTGGCTCTTGTTTTTATTGCCGCTGACAATAGTACAGAATAAAATACACACTGTCAGAAGCGAGTTTTCAGCAGGTTTGTATTTACCCTCTGCTTGAACTGGATTATACGTTCTTTCATGCAAGAAGGCTAAAGGTAAAACAAAAACTCTCACTTGTGTGCTTAAGAAAATATGTGCTAAATCAAACCATTTCTGTGAAATATGCCTGTGCCACTTTGCAGAAAAATCCAGACAAGTTTGGTTTTGTGCGAATTCAGACTGTCACCACAGACAATATAGTTCTGCTTTGCACATCGCAGATACCATGAAACCATAAATACCAGTAAGATGCTCAGAACCAGTATGTGAGAGGCTGATCAGTAAAGCAAAGCAAATCATTTAAATTATGAAGAGACTACCTGGCAATTGGCGCATTCTGCTGCACCTACGTTACCAAACTTCGCTAACAAAATTTGCCTTTCTGCTACATCACCTTACAATAGATGAGATCTGCTGCAACACCAGGAATTGCTGCCAGTTGTGGGAGGACAAACAGAAAAATCGAGAGATGCACCAACTCATCCTGCACTTTCTCAGGCAAAAAACCCCACACAGATGCTTTTATGTGTGACAGAGCATGCAAATGATACTGCAGACTATCCTGATGTCTTCAAAACAAGGTCAAACTCCACGTCTAAAAATTCAGTATCAACAGCAGATTGTCTCAAATATGGATATTAATCAGGTCCCCCAGCTTGCTTCTCACTTCATACACTGAGATTTGTGCTTCTGTTACGTTAACTTCATTCAGCATCTGTCACCTGCCCCTGGTCAATATTCCTGTCTGTTGGCTGGAGGCTTGGGTAATTTGTTTTTGCGAGTACCAAATCATAACATAATTTGTCTTTAAAAAGACATGAGAGTTCTGCTGGTCTGTGCAGAACTCATGTCTTTGGAGGTAGGAAGATGAAGAGTCTGAGAAATGATGTGAAAGTCTGGCATTGTGATTGAAGACAGGCATTTTAAAAATTACATCAAAAAGAATACAACACTGAAGAAAGTTAACTGGAGAAATTACCTGTGCAAGTTGACACTCCAAAGTGTCACATTTCCATGATGGAAATCATGGCATACAGCAAAAATTGCCAGGTAGCATACCGCACAGTGACGCGGGGGCAGGCTGCCATACACCTGCCGGGCCTTGCAAGGATAAAGGGTTTACTGGGCTTGCCGTGGCTATGCAATATTCTTGGGTGCATCAGACTTTTGCTTTCTGAATATTTCAGAAATATTTGTTCTGCATGCACCATATGAGCGCTTTGGCGCACGTGCTGTAACTCTGATTGGAGTAATATTCTATCTCTGCTGTTTGGAAATCTTCGACAATTCTGCCGAACCCTCTAGTTCTACATAGAGGAAATCTTTAAACGAAAACGGAAGACGCATCAATGGAAATCTAGACGTACAGCTGCCTTGATGCAGAGGCCACTGGGATGCCTAAGCACAATGCCGCACAGCTTTTTCCAAGAACAATCTGATGCCAAAAAGGGCATGCTGTAGTGGGAACAACCCATGAATGTGAACGCACTCTGCTGAAATAGCTATGCCGGTAATAATATGCTGGCAGAAATGTTTCTGGTAAAACTTTGCAACATAGACGTGCTGTACATGGTTTGTGAAAGTGTTTCCATTTGATATTATGGGGATTGCATCCCTGCCAAAACTACAATAGATGCTTCAATGAAATGCAAAGAAATTTCAAGCTGGTTGACTACAATGAGATTTTGCTTTGATTTTGAACTCTGGCAGGAAACAGCATTAATACTGTTCTTCACAGTATTATTCTACTGATTCAAAATCTGCACTCAATCGTTGGGATTGTAAGGGTTTGCCACCTTCATGTTAATTTAGATATGTTGTATTATCTCATGTTTCATAAATTTATTATTACAATAATTTATGGCAATCTTGTATATCTGTTACATATGCATATCCATAATTATTTTTAGCTTTTGCAGTATAGCAGCATACAAAAAAAGAGCTCATTCGCAGATACTATGCAGGAAGATGCAAATATTTAGCAGAGGTAGCATGCACCAAACCACAGACTTTGATTTTTAGGGAGAGTACAGAGAAAGGAACTACCAAAATTATGGATATCACTGCATTGCCAAGATGAATGGGTATTCCCTATGCTCATATTAGAGAATTAATGGGACTAGACAGTGGGTAAATGGGAATTCATATCCCTCCCATCTTCAAAGGAACAGAACAGTATGGTCCTGTCACAGAATTCCTCAAATCGACTTTCCTGTGCTGTTCCTTATCTGTGGTCAAAATGTGAATTTCATTTGCTAACGGTCCTGCAGTCCAATACTTTTCATTTTATTTGCTTCAAGAACAGAATCTGCCTGCCATATTCTTGGAAGTGCTTATATATATAAAAAAATAGAAATCCTACAGTATGTTACACAAAACCCCCCTCATTTCCCCTAGAAATGGAAACACTCCTCCCTATTGCTGTTTTATTTAATGTTTAGAAATTAATCGCTTACGGTAGTTAGCTCTACTTTATGCAGCTCCATAATTGAAGCGTAGAATAATCAGGACCACTAATAATTTTCTCAAGAGTTATCTGTCAGCACCCATAACTCATCATAAAACCAATTATGTCACTCTGGCATACCTTTCAACACTTTGGTGCCTGCCAAAGTAAAAATCAATAAAAGATTATTATGATTCCATGGCTGACACTGGCTCCAGCAGCACTCCCTGTTGGGGGACTGCCATTAAAGCTTTTAGAACTGCATCATCCGAGTCTTATTAGGCTACTCGAGTGAGCATACCTCATAACACAAAAGTACTTTCAAACTAGTTAATAACTCCAGTTGACTAGTTACCAGGAACCACGGTGCTGAGTGACACTGATGGAACTGATTGAAAAACAGCACATACTTTTCTGAGTATGCATTTGGTAACAGTGGAGTTTCACCTGACTTCTACTGCTCTGATGGGAAAATCCATTCCGTGCCACACAGGCCCGCATTTCTCCATTTTAATACTTCATATATGTATTATAAAACACACTTGAAATTACAGGGTCTGCAAATCTCACTTAAGACACCACTGAATTTTGTACTGCAACATGCTGCTGTAATAAACGTCTTGGTTCTTCACCACTGGGAAGCCTACATATTCCTCTTTCTTCTCTGAATCTTTCAGCTCAGCCTGGGCCTTGCAGCAATCTACCCTAAATCCACCTTTAAAGTGCCAAGATCTAAGATAAATTGATCTGACAAACGTTCTGACAAATTAGATCTTCTAAGCACTCAGATTACAGGTCTGTCTCCTTAATAGCTGCACATTTCTCATTCATTTTACCCACCACATTCAGCAATCTCCTCCTTTTCAAAGTGTTCACGAAATTAAGGTATCTACTGACTTCAGAGCGCACAAGCCACAATTAGCCGACTATTCGTTCTTACACCGAACCTCACGTAAAAAATTATGTTGAAATTCTTCCATTGTTACCTAGTATCAAGCCATTCATATAGAAAAAAATTTGTTAAAGCCCTATTTCCCTCAGAGAGATGAAGGGCCTCAAACCCTTTCCTGCCCAAACCAACATAAGCTTTTCCAGCAGCTTCAGCAGGCACGCAAGCAAAGCACGCTGCGAGTGACAGGCAGTGGCAAAGGAGCTTCATCAAACTGAACGGTAAGCACACTTCTGCTACCAAGACTGAAAGGTACTCATTCTGTGTGTCCTTCTTGACCTGCACCCCACAATATTTGAGCACTAGGCTGAAAAACGGCAGGCTCATTGTTGGAAAATATGAAGCTATGCACACGGGAGAAAACGACCTGTGAATATACAGGCTGTATGAATTAGCTCGTATCACTGAAGACAGAAATACCCAAGTCGTCACGAAGAGTTAATGGATAACAGCAGTCTAAAAGACCAACAGCATGTTGAAGGTTATTGAGGAAGGATTAGAGAAGAAAGTGTCAGAGAGTCTATACATCCACAGTGATCCAACATGTTGAATACGGTACATAGTTCTAACTACCTTAAAGCAAAACAGCTGCCAGAGAACTACCTAAGTACAGAGGTAACACATTATTAGGCAGGAATGACTTACCTATGAGGACAGCTCAAACTGGTTACTACACCCAGACGCAACATAGTTTAGAAAGGAAAGCAACTGGCATCCAAAAGTAAATGGAGCATGTTTGTTTATTATTTCTTTTACCGAAGACAGAAAAAACCCAGTGAGATAAACAAGCAGCAAGTTTTAAGTAAGGGGGGGGGGGGGTGTGGTGTGGTGTGTGAAATTGTGGGAAATGTTGCTATAGGATGTTATGGAAGCCAGAACGCAAATGAATTCAAAAAGGGCATCGATAACGACACGTGTAACAGCTGGAAATTGCTGCAGAGGCAGGATTATGAGCGTAAGAACTATTGCACTGCCAACTGACAGTGAGCGGGAAAGTATACCAGGGGAAGCACCGTGCTACGATTCCCCCATTTTATATATTTATTCCCCAAGAATCTACTACTCGTTACTACCAGTCGTAGACTTTTGTACCAAATGGAATTTTGTTCGTTACTACCAGTCGTAGACTTTTGTACCAAATGGAATTTTGTTCTTATCTAGCGAGGCTATTCATACTCTGGAGGCTATGCGTCAACCAAGGAGTAACATAAACTACTTCTGAAATAAATCAGCTTGGCTAAATTGGTTTGTCTACATCTAATACTCTTGAATATACAAAAAAGACCCAAACCAGGTCAAACCCTCCTTCACTATAAAACCATCAATACACAAAAAATTTGGCAACAGATATTATTTCTTAACATTTGCTTTTTTCAGATATTTCAATTTTTTTCTCCAGATAGCTCAATTCTGTAACATCATCACTGCCAGGTCTGAATGAATAAATCTCGATTTAGTAAAAGAAATATTCCTTTTACAATAATCACCATCCAGCACCAGTATGCCTTCTTGCATTGAATTCAACATTTTCTCAGTTTCCAAACCTCAATTTGATATGATAAAGTAAGTATAGCTTCAAGAAATATATACCAACTGTGTCTCAAAAAATACCAATTACCGTGCATGTTCCAATAGATGCAGAGTCATTCAGATCAGGTCTCAGCCGGTCGCTAAAGGAACCCAGACCGTAGTTTTAAACGCAAAGTCTCTCACATAAGCAGCTGTAAAATACATGCTTCTACATATGGAAAATAGATTTTTTCAGTGCTGCGAAATTTAACAATTTTTTTGCCTTTTTAAGCAGTTTTATTTGGCCATTAAGATTTGCCAAGGGAAACAAAATAGAAGGATTATTAATGGAAGAAAAAATTATCGTTAAAAATTAATTATCGAACATGGATACTGTAGTCAAATTAGCAATCACTGAAACAGAAGGAATTGCATTAACATATGAACACAGCGCCTGATTTCCTGGGCCTAGGCCTTGGGTACCAGGCCTCTGAAGATCAGAGAATCTTTAGTTCCGATATGGCAGAATGCTGCTTACCTTCAGACAACAATAAGCTATCAGCTATGGACCTACAATTTTTTTGATTCATTTTCCAAGATTTGCATCTCCAAAACCTCACAGGTCTTTCCTCAACTTGAACTTCCTACAGTTGGAACTTCTATAATCTAATATCATGAAAAACTTGATAAATGACAAAGATCTTCATAGTCTTCAAAGCCATTATAGCTGTTTAACAGTGTTTCGTACTACTCTAGTTCTGTAAGCAAGGATTTGAATATTTAATATTTGGATAAATAGTGGTAAAATAACCAGATATGTATCTGAATAAAGCAGGTCGGAATACGGCATTTTTATTGTGTGAAAAATTTTAAGATTAATAAAAATACATTTGGTCTCAAATAAGAATAAAAAGCTACAGTTTCAGATACTTTCATAAAGCATTTCTGAGGAAAAAAGCCAATGAAAATTATTAAATTTTGAATTTATTATATTTGAATATTAAATTTCTTTTAACATGAAAACCAGTTCTGTGTGAAAAGTCTTTTGAAATTAAAAATTAAGATTTCTGAAGCAGTTATGATACCTGTTCTACTTGCAATTGCAATGGAGCATACAGTCAGTTGGCATGTACCTCTTGAAGAGCATTAATTAATTAAAGTCTAACTACAAGCTAACTTCTCACTATGGATTTTTTTTCAAAAACGAGTAATTTAATATAAAGCTAGAGATTTCTAATCTTTTGCAGATATAACTTGGCCTCATCTGTTCAGAGGACCACAATGAAAATATGAAGATTTCAGATTAAGGAATAGTATTAAAAATGCTAGGTTAACTAAATAAATTTAGAGCATTTCCTCTAAATCCCATATCCACATAATACTTTTACTTTAAAGACTTCAATAAGAAACTATGTCTTGATCACTCAGACTGTAAGGTTTCTGAGGTGTTCAGAGAATCGCATCAGAATTTCTGTAGTCTCATGAACACAACTTGCTTTTGCAACACGGAAGTCCAAATAAAAGGAGTTTTTCCTTTTAGCTTGCTTGTAAAAGTCAACAAAATTCTGTTTTCAAAGACACAAGATGAAATGGTATTTCAGGATATAGAACATTCTGTATTTTTATCCACTTCTCTCTCACTCAAATAAAAAAGTATATAATTTATTTTTAACTATACCAGCTCAAAGACAACCATCAGGCATATACAGCAACTGATAAATGCACAAAAATATTTTTAATAACCCACTTTTTACTAGAAGCAAAAAACGTCGAAGCACCAAGCATCATATATCATTCATATGCACAGCATAATATGTAGAATTCTGCTAGCGCTCATGCACCGACCACGGGTAACTGATCAACGATGGAATGAGGTACAGTAGGTGTTGTTTAAAAGATCTGTATGTGCACGTGACTTGAAATTCCTTTCTTTTAGTAATTATAGATGTTTTCATTAAAGCTAAACTGATATCTGTTTTTTCTTTTCAAAGAAACAAAACTTCATTTAGCTTTTCCCCCCTTAAAGGGCTCACATTGAGAATCGGTATGTGTGCAGTAGAGAGAGGACAAATTTAGAGTTTCAGTAACGGAGACAGGAAAAACCACCACCACCACCACCGCCCCAGCAACCTTCCAGGTTGCCCAAAGCATGGAAAGCAATGTCAGTTTAAAAAAGAAAATTTCTAAAATAAGATGACCCTTTAGAATTCAGACTACATATGCAGCAGCCTGGCTGCACTAACACGCAGCCGCTAGAATCAAATGTAGGGCGGAAAGAAGATCTTACCAAGGAAAAGGTGCTACGACGTCACCTCAAGAATGAAGCTGGATAAACGTTACCACACAAAGCCATATTAAGGCCTTATATAAAATACTGCATACATTTCTGGCCATTCACCCAAAGAAAATGCTTTCGAACTGGAACAGATTACAAACCCTAGGATAAAGGGAGGGGCAAAGGCAAGCCCATCTGACAACGGCTGGCTTAGTTACTCTGAGAAAAGGTGGAGGGGGGGGGAGTGGAGGGAACCAAGAGATAGCACCACCATTATCTACCTATAAAGAAGAGTAAGCAATAGATGAAATTTAGAAAACTGTTGCTGTTCAAGCTGTTCACAAACTACTTTAAGATCAATTAAGCTAAGCTAAAGATGACAAAATCACCAGCTGAGGATCTCATTCCACTGCTGCTTTTATTATTCATCTTTATAAAAGCATCCTGGGCTACAGTCTGAAAAGCAAAATGGAAATATAGCCGTATCCTAGTGCAATCTTCATCAAGGTTTATCAAAGAAAATTGTAATGCTCAATGAACCGACTGAAAATACTTTGTAACAATTTAAACAGTATTAAATGCTTCAAGTCAACTATCTAATAAATATTTTTCTGTGTTAGTCAACATTATAGAGCAAGTACTAAAATACAGATTATTCAGATTACCCATAGCCCATCACACACTAATTAGCAAATCATAAATTAATTATGCAATAAACAATCACACACCTACTTCCCTCAGTCTTTGGGAAGAAATTTGGTGAATCTTTTCAGTCACTTTGGCAACAAGGATGGCTTAAAACCCATCAGTGCCATTAAAAGGGCTTCAGAGAAGACTCTTGTCTTCTGATTGTTCCGTAACTGTCAGACTCTGCCAAGCTTCAAAAGAATGTCTAGGAATATGTGCTTCTTTAAAAAAAAAAAAAAAAAAAAAAAAGGCAAACAAACAAGAAAACCCCTAAAACCCCTCAGATCAGTCACTGTCTATTTTGCCAAAGATGCTGATCCGCCTACATGCTAAATCTGCACATTGCTGATCTTTGTGAATTTATTTTTGTTGTTGCCAAAAGAAATGTTTCAACAGCAGCTGCTTTTCCAAAAGAAGTAGCTCCGAATAAACAAAGAAATCTGTTTGTGAGGTCTACATAGCCCTGGTTTATAAGAAATCCAATTATAAGAAGGTACGAATCCATTAAGTTGGACTCATTTGTAGTCATGTCTCTCTGTAGAAACAGAGCTTCCTAGTGGACAAAGTGAAGAGAGGGCACTTTAGAGCAAGGAGTAATTTTGACTGTAGTAATAAATAACACGGAGGGAGTATTATATTGGAGCGACAAGAGGGGAGTCAGAACACATTAACTTTGGGAGTGTCCCCTCTGTAGAGCACTCTCCAGAACCATGGGATGGCCACCCCTTCCTCCCATGGGAGCACACTGTGACAGCTCGTAAAACCAGGATCTGTGCATGTGAAGGTGCCCTCTTCACTTGACAAAATTAACAGCAACAAACTCGTTATTGCTGCCATCAATGCCCTGCACTCGTGCCAATAAGTTACTGTGAACCATGCAAAATACAACTGAATCACGTAAAATTAAGCATTTGCACATAAAAGTGTTTTGATCGCACAAGCTGACCCAATATCACAGAAAAGGCTATTCCAAAGGTGAATCTCAATGAAAAAAACTCCACAATGAAAATGAAAAAACTCCAAAACAAAAAAAGCTTCACAACTTTTAACTACAGTCAACGTATTCACAGGAAAAAATAGATTACCTTTCTGAAGTATTAACAAATTCAAATTTGGCCATGTGAAAGAAAGGTTGTGTAAATGAGATCTCCATTTCTGTTACCTTTGCAATGGTCTCGTGCAGGCTGAAGGAGGGATCCAGCTCTTCAGTTTTTGTTGTATGTACAGGAAAAAGGGCTTCGGAGAGAAAGCTAGAATCCTGCCAGAAAGAAATAAGAAGCCTTTTAGGATTCCACATTGTCTTCCTCCTTCAAATGCTTATTGGATTTTGTTCAGAGATTGAAAAACTCTTCAAATTGTTCTTAAGTTTTGCCGATTATTAGAACTTATTTCACTGATCTAATTAACTGATTCCAAGTCCCCGAAAGAGGCAAAAACCCCTGAGTCTTATGACTTCATTTCTGGAATGGCAGTTGTCTTTGTAATTACGCTTCCCAAAGCAGCTAAAAATTTTGCCTAGAGGGAGAAAAAAATATCCACACAGATTTCATTCTGAGCTAGGCAGCAATCAGACATTTTATTAAATACGTTATGATTTAGTCTTCAGAAGAAAGGTAAACACAATAATCAAAGATATACTTTTATCTTTTGCAACCATCCTACTTTTGTATACAGTAATTCCATCTACATAATATGGGGTTTTGGTCAATTCCCTAGAATTATATCCTTTAGGGTGACCCCTCTTTTTAACACCAGGCAACCTTAATATGTTATTTGTACAAGATGTTTGCCTCTTCTTGTACTGTAAGAAAGCAAGCAGTTAGGTTGCATATTTGCTGTCGCAAGGAAACAACAAACTGATACCCAGGTGTGGACTGAAAAAAAGCCAAACAATACAAAACAAAACCCCAAGCCTCAAAGCTGCACAGATGCCTAAAGCGGGAATTACTTTAAACCTATGTTCCTCAACCTGGTAAGATAACCCAGAAACTACCCAGAAAAGTCGTCTTCTACATCCCTGTAACTCCTGAGACATATATCCTAAAATTAGCCTTGATTTTGTGGAGCACCTCTACTTTTGCTCTTTAGGCATGAGTAGAACTGTCCCTCTTGGAAAAGCTAGGAAGCTAGTGCCCATCTAAATCCCCATCTGGTATAAAAATAGGTGTAGAGGTGCACCTTGACAGACTGAGATGCTCGATTTGGTAAGCATACTTTGAGTACACGCACTGTTTGCCAACAGCAATGAGTTCAGTACAAAAGCACAGAAACTATGGACAAAGTGATTTCAGAGATCAGCAGGAGGATGTGACAGTGCATGAGTATCATGCTGTTCTAAAACATACTAGCTATGAGCAGGTCTTTTAAACATACTCTTCAAAGTGAACTCTGATGCACAAATAAGCAGAGATGCATCCACTGCATTTACCTACGTCTTGAAGAGGAGCAAAACTTCATCTCAAGCCCTCTGCCAAACTCTGGTTAGCTCTAGGCAACTAAGTTCAGCATCACAATATTTTGTAACTCCTTTCGGAAGGCCCAAATCTTTCCTTGTCCATGAATCTTATTCTGGGTTTTGATTTTCATTTTGGATGCAGGTACCTAAATACATGATTGTGTTTAGTTAGAATATCCTAAGGTCCGCTATTGTATTTCGTACTTAGTGTGCAATGCACCGTGTGTCGCACAGAGTCGCAGACAGGCTTACCAGAGGGATGGACTGGGGACGGCAGAGGGACTGAAGCCTCTCATTAACATGCTTCCTTGGAGCATGTCTTTGCATCCGAGTGCTGGGAAACTAGTCTTGTCCCTTGTTTGACAGCCCTGGCAGAATCTCCAGGGAAGTATCCAGTTTCAGATTAAGTTAGGCTAGTCCTAGAACTAACGTTTTGCACACGTCTTTTAATGCCACTGTTTTTTTCTGGAAAGGGACAGTAATAAGAATATAAGAAAACGTATCCATTAAGAAAGGTTAAGCAGAGGAGTGTGAACCATGAAATGAATATATTTTGCCAGATTCATAATCGTAACATTTTATATATGCTAGTTCTGGAGCTTTACGTAGGACCCAGTAAGAGAGTACCCCAATTTTGAGTGCAATTTTTATGTTCGATGAATTTACATATAATATAGCACTAGCAGCAATAAGAACCTGACAATATCCCTGGCTCGGAAATGCCTAAATCATCATAAGATTATACTACGATTACATCTCTACGAAAATAATTTTGAAAAATGTCTAGACTCTTTTCACATTGAATTTCAAATAAAATTCACAGAAGCCCACGGTCCCATATTTAAGATGAATAATTTTTCTGGTTTAGTTCATTTGCCAGACTGTGAGGCAATATTGACAGTGTTCTGGAAGCATGTCCTTTTCAAATACCAGCTTCCCATATCTACTAGACTAATATTTCTTCAGTTTCCTCCTCTTGATATATACTGATCTTCAACAGCTTCTGTCCTTGTACTCCAAAAAAGACTCATACTCTGTACTCACAAGAAGTGAAGCCCCTGTTTAGGGGCATTAAACCTGGTAATGATGTCCAACGCATTCTGCAACAGCCTTAAAGTCACCTGCATTCAGAGATCACATGCTGAGCAGTGGCCAAAGAAAGCTTTGGTTAAAAAATATTAAAACTGATCTGAGCTTTAACAGGACTGATTTGTAAGGCTGGCACTCCACTACCGTTTCACTTGCTAAAAACACTCGGGAGGGTTTATTGTTTTAAACAACAGGAAGTGAGCAAACGAGAGAGACAAACAATTGAGATGCTTCGTTCTGGCTTGTACAACCTCTTCTTATGTGACTGAGCTTTGCTCTTTTGCATGCTGGGTTCTAAGCCGTACAAAGACTGAAGAAAAACAGTACTTTAGCTAAAAGAGCTGTTCACTTCAATTCAAACAAAAGAAGTTAAAAAGAAGCAGAGAAAAAACCCTACCCCCTTCCTGGAAACAAACAATAGGAAGTATCTTACTCATGTACCCCTGGGGGATAAAACGGTGGTATCTGATATATGCCTGCTGAATCGGAATTACGTTTGCACTATGGAACGCAGTACATCGCATGGATGCAAGAGCCAGTTCTCAGTTGGGCACAGCACTGCCAGCTCTCTTCCCGAACAAGCCTGGGACACAAATGCATTACGGTCGTATCGGTGATGTGATATGCCAATATGCTCTGCTCAAAACTACTCAACTTAGGCGCACTTCCCTACAGATGCTCAATCCACCTCCCGAGCTGGTACATTCACAGCTAAATTAAGCTTCTTTCAACAGTGTGACGTGTCTCATAGACATGTTCAAGAAAACTCAGTGGAAGGTATGTCTCAAAAAGGTATGTTACATTGCTGCTACGTTTGCTTGTTAATTTTTGCTACAAATGAATGCCTCCATGATCAATATTCTATCAGTATTTCCATACATTTCTAGATTATTTCTGGTAGTAAGCTCCCACCACTTTCTCTAAAAAGAAAAAAAGAAAAATTAGCACTGACTCATACAAGTTCTTGTGTTCAGTGATGCATCTGTGTGTTGTATAATTTGTCACAGAAGTATCAGAATAATAAATGAAGTCATTCTTCCTTTCAGAAAGCTATTTTTTTTTTTTTTAGATATCAGGGAGAAGATGCACAAAATCATTTATTATAAAGATAAAATACATACTTCAAGATTAATTCATAACACCTATTCATCTTTTTAAGTTTGCGCACTCGTTTACAGAGCCATATCATTTGACTGGGGGGAGGTTGAGGAACTCTGTCATTCTGCTCCCGTGGTGCTAACGCTGTTCATCATCATTCACATAATTGCAATCAATAACTTAAAAAGAATTACATTATTTATAGTCATTCTTGAGTACCTTACTCAGAGTCAGTGAAGGGAGTGATTACTGAACTGGATTTCCTACACAAGATCAGATTATCGCTCCACCTAGATAAATATTCTTTCTCTGGAACCTAAACCTTGATGGATCAGATGCCTGTAAAGCAGGGAAACATCACTTAAATGGCTTTTATCCCACCCTACTCCAGACACACACCCGCAGAGCACAGGTTAGGATTCCAGTTGTCCTATGCTCATCTCGCACTCAACGGTGAGAGATAGAAACACTGAAAGTATACGTTCATACCCGTTCTCTTAATTTAGGTGCCTTCATGGAGCAGAAGGTCTTGCTCCTCTTACACAACTTAAATGGAAAGAAATGCTTGGTTGTCAGTGTTTGAATGACACGAGTGGGGTGTGACTGAACCCCAAGTCAGAGCTCTGCTGTGCGTCAGTCTTGGTATATTCCTGGAGGCAAACACCTGAAAGGACAAACTATTTTTCTTTAAAACTAGGTTTTATGAGAACTGAATCCAGGACAGCAGCCTTTACAAAAAAGCAAAAGTACAACAAAATAAAAACCACTTTTTAAATAATTTTCGCCTGTTGCTTCTTTGCACAAGGAGGCATTATCTTCAGGTTCTTCCTCAGCCCAGCACCCCTTCGGTGACTTTCCACTTTGCAACAAACTCAGCACAGCCCCTGCTAGGATCCCCAGGAAAAGAGGGGGTTTTTCACTACCCATCTTGTGGTCAGACTACGCATATGCTCCCTGCTCTTCTCATCAGGCCCTTCTGTATTGAAAGGCTTGGAGGTTTTTTTTGATTTTTATTACTGTCCCCCTCTCACACCAGCCCAGTTGCTCTCTCTTTTCTTTGCCACAGCTATGCTCTGGAAAATTCTCCCAGATTAGTATGTTCCTTCTCTGAAAGCCACGGAGCCACCAACCCTCCTTACAGAGGCTTCCAACCTCGTGGAGATCGCAGCAGCTGGGCAAGGTGAACAGGCAGCCTTTGCTACTGCCTCAGCTGCTGCCTTTTAAAGGAACACAACATACATAGGCAACCATCAGCAAATAAATCAAAACACATTTTGTCATCACAAGTGGCAAGTCCTTTTGCCCATGATGGAATCAAGTCCCCGCTTGCTAAGATCTTGAAAAGGAATCATACAGAATCACTGCTTTAAGCAGGCTTGAGTATTTTTGCACGATTAAGCTTTCTGCCCAGAAAACAAAGCCCTTCCCATGGAGTGCACATGAAATAAAACGAATGACTACAATTTTATATATTTGTATATATTTATAGATAACTTTTATTATTCTGTATGCGTGCACAGACAGATAATACTTGCAAATAGTTTACTATCTCAAATAACCAAGATTACTATCTCAAATAACTTGCTGACATCTGAAACATCTTGCTCTGCACTTAGAAAGGGAACTGTTTAAAACAGTTCTTGTTCCTTGGTTTTTTCATAAAAGACACCTCCAGAAAGAACTACTGGAAAGGCAAACATATTCTGTTTCTCTTGCCTTTTATTGTCTTTCAAGCATTATGCTCATCAGAGAAAGCTGCATGAACCTTCCAAGTAACAGAAGCCCACTCTTTATCCCAGGGAGCACATGGCAGAGATACGAGTCTGGATGATGTTTCAAGAGCACCTCTCAGCATTTAACAGCAAGAGCAACACTTTCCAACAGCTAGAAACTGAATCAGACTCCCTCATTTATTCTTTCAGCAAGCTCACAATAACAAGCGAGTGTTGGTTATTTTTTTAACAGCACTTTGCTAAGCAAATTTCTAGTAAATACATGCTAAGAAAAAGACATGCTATGCCAGAGAGCACTAAAGCCAACTCTTATTCCTTTATGTTTTTCACCCACAGCAGGAGTTGCAGCTACAGTTGCTGTCCTCGTACCCTCCCACACTCCCTTCCTAAACAAAATTCACCTGCCCTGGCTGCTAGGCAGGCACTAGTACCACCCTCACTCTGTACAACGGGCAGAGTGCTCGACGGCCTGTCCAGCTGAATGCTCTCAAGATGATATCAAGTTATGGAAAAACTTTTTCAAGGTCAGACCACTGTGAGACACCCTAAAATTTGGGAGGCCCAACTTCCAGTCATGCCTTTGAAAATTTTCTCCCTGCTGTTTATTGCCTTGGGTAAATTGTTCTTTAGGTACATAGCTATCCAAATGGATTAAGAACATTTGCTCTTCTGATACGAAGCTATGTTTTTATCATACAGTCTGTACAGTCTAGGAAGGACCATGCCAATAATCCTTGAACACCCAGTGCAATGGTGTGTTTTCTCTACGAGCTCTTCAGAAGGGAAATGAACAAACCTAACAGGTATTTGGAAGCGGGCTTCCACAACCTCCCGTTGTCTCATCTTCCTCTCGGAATGATCAGTTAACCTGACCTTTTCAATACTCATTTAATGAAGCATTCTGTGAAATCAGAAAGACATTGATGTTCCACTTTTCAAATAATGGGTCACTTCTGATTAAACTTCGATTGAACATTCAACTTTCAATCTTAAAACAAATTGCCTCCTTTTATTTTTAATTTGAACCCAATTTCCTGCTGCCCTCGCGTCTCGTGACAGTAATTAACTGATTTATGAATCGATTACATGGGGATCGAAAATGCAGGAAAAAAAAACCCTTAAAACCCCAAACCTGGCTTACTCTTGCTTATTTATGATAGACACTTGCACTAAAATTCATTTCTGATTTACTAGACTCATTTTTCTAACTTATCCTTTCTCAACTAATTAAGTGAACAGAACGCTTCACCTTCTAAAGGTACTAAATTTGCCATCCCTTGCGTACCGTCTCATAGCATACCCTCAATTTATATGCCAACTTTCAACTAATGCATTTTAAATCATGAATAAAATCCCACAGCACTTCTGGTGATTTCATGTAAAATAGAGTAAATACCCAGACATACTTTAGAAATCTATTTTGCTATCATTAAAAAAACCCCAATAAACCAAATTCTACCACACACTGTCTTAGAACTGGAAATAGCTCTGTGGTACATACAACAAACAATGTTCTATACCAGGTGAGGACAATGCTGCGTCCACAACAGAGAGTCCGGTTTTCTTGACTATTACTTTAGAAACAGTTAAATTACCAGTTCGGAAACTCAAATTATGTAACTAATAATTCCTCACTATGCTCTCATTCCATACCTGAATACATGTTTCTTGCCTGCTGAATATTCCCCAGCACTTATAAGAAAACATCCCTCTGACCTTAACCTATATACATAGGTACATATAATACACAAATACCTCCAGAATGGTGTTTTTGTTTGTTTGTTTGTTTTGAAAGTAACATGCAGGGGAGGTTTCTCCACTCAGCAGTAATGCTCAAGCTGGAAAAACACAGTCTTTAGACTAAAGTTCTTTAATCAGTTTGACTTCATCCTTGTTAGTATTTGTCTGTATTGTCCATGTCTGCGCCAGCTTCGCCCTTCAGCACTTCACAATATTTGTGTCACCGATTTTCTACTGCGCAGAAGTAAAAGACTCGTAGGAAGGTACAGCAGCGAGCAAGCAGCAAGAGAAAAAATCCTACTGAAATTTGCACGGGTAGGCCAAACAGTATAAACAAGCTAATCTAACACTGCTAAAGTCTGCAAAGCAAATCCACAAAAGAAGGATGAAAGCCAAGAGAAAGCTGTTTATATTCTTCACATAGACCAAAGAATAATGTCTAGCAGAGGAGAATTTAGGGGTATAAAGCTTCTGCTGCATCAGGACTGAGAATATAATCTGTTACCTGTCCACATCTCTCTCCATCTCGATATGCTGTGTCTGTTCTGTGAGCTGTTAACCTGTTTCACTCTTTCTGCCTTTTTGTAATACAACAGCACGAAGAGCAGAATTGCAGCGACCCGAGGGACAGAGGCAAACATGCAGTGTCTGGTCACTAAACCACGAAGCAAGCAGTCAGTGCTCACCTTCAGAATCAACATGGGAACCAAGTTTAGTTGGGAGCTTGAATTCACCTGCAGAGCACACGCTACAAAGTTATGCTAGCGCCCAAAACTATTACCCAGAAATCCAGAGGCTTACAACTGCATGAGGACTTGTCTGCATCTGTATTCAAAACCATTGCCAAAAATTTGTCATAGCATGAAGGACAAAGCCCTGTCAGAAGAAAAGATAAAGAGAGAGCAGCGAGGAGAACAAAAATACCTCCGAAATCTGCACTGCAGGCTCTCACTAATTCCTTCTTCCATTTTACCCTAAGTCAAGCAATTGGCACATGGTGTCTTGGCAGCAAATACACAATTGTATTCCTTTGTGAAACGGGTGTTTCACCTCAGCTAGGCTAAAAGACCATCTCTTCTCCATTTTCCTTTTTTGTCCTGACAGGGTGTAAGAGATTGAACCACAGGTTTGACTGGAAGAAGGATCAAAAAAAGAGTAATGGAAAAGGGTATCTCAGACTAAAATATGGCTTATCATCAGCTATCCAGAACCCTTTTAGTTTGAGAGGGTGCTGCAGACTGAAGGAGATTTTTAAATAGATTTACTGAAAAAGTGGATTATCTAGCAGAGAACATACCAAAGCCAAAGTACAGTTCTCTAATGTGTGGGTGAATCAATGGAATAATACCAGGCCTTAATGTATGGCCTATAGGATTTCTCACTAATAAAGGCCCTTAAAGCTGCAAATATATCGCAGAAGAGAGTGCATGCCTCTCCATCTCACTAGCAGGCTGACTTTTCCCTTTCTAGCAAATGCTCTTGATATCTAATTAAATATTCCCCCCAAAAATCCACAAAGGATTACAAAGCAATATCGAAGTTAGTATTCACTGGTTATTACTTTACTTAAATGAAACTAAAGACATAAAATGTGTAAGCTTTTAAATTAGTTTTAGAAAGCAAAGCATTGCAGTTGCCACAGCCTAACGTGTGTCAAAAACCTCATTCCAAGTCAGAATGACCTTAAATTGTGAAAACGGACATGGTAGAAGGAGCTTCTGACAAGAGGCTTTTCTTTGGTGTTTTTACCATTTCAGTTCACTGAAGAACTTTCAGAAAAGAAACAAAACTGAATCTATTTTCTGTTTTAACGTTGTGGTAAAGATGCACGCTGACCTTGTGCTGTCACCAGATGCTGGACAAAATAAGCAAGGGCTGCCAAAGCAGACTACACAGAAAACAGAAGAGGCAGAATTGGAATCAATGCTGCGCAATTTATTTTATTATTCAACTCAACTGTAGCCAGAAACACTCAAGCCAACAGTCATCAGGCAGGAAAAGAATATAAGCACTTTTCTCTCATCTCTTTTAATTTAATGTTTTCTTCCTTGCATTAGCAACTGAAATGAAATAATCACTGTAAAGCTATAAATTCACAGACCGCAGCACAAAGAAAGCAACTTTTAAGATATCAGGATACTTGCATAGCTTTATTCCTCTCTAGAGTTTTCCCTTGATGCTTTTTAAACTGAAGACAGAATGAGCAGTTTAAGTAGGAGGAAGCAGCCCAAGCCAGAAATCTGGAACCTCAGAGGATCTTCCCAAAGCTGCAGGAGGTTAGAGACAGGAGGCTCAGTTCAGGTTCACTACATGTAAGACAGAACACCTTTTCTTGGATGTGTGGTGTGAAGGATGCAAGAACACTTTGTACCGTTTTATGATCAATTGTGAACATTCAAATTACGCGGAAAACATGCAGTGCCAGTACGATCATCCTAACAATGTTCTGCTATACGTCATGAATCCCAGTGAGAACGTCTTTCATAATCACAAATATTATAAAGCACAATGCTTTTATTTCCTGATTCGATGCTTCCTACTTTAGTTTTTATTTTTAGTGCTTTAAAAAAACTATTTAAGTCACTATGCCGAATGAAGAAATCTGATTTTATCCACTGGACAGATACCGTGTAGGTGGCAGGCTCACCATTTTGCAGTAAGAATCAGAATTGGCTTTTGCTAACAACAACAATAAATAATGTCCTCAAAGACAATATTTATTTATCAAAAGCCTTATTAAACAGTTCTTTAATAGCCATGATAAGATACATCAAACATTGCAAATATTATTTGAGAGAATGTATCATTGACCCAAATCACAGCTGTTGGATAGTCCAGTGATCTTGATATTTTTTTCAAAGTATTAAGACAAAGCTGAGCGCCACACTACTAACATCCGCGGACACAAAACAAGTTCTGATACTTTTTCCAGATACTCTGCCAGAAGATTTTCAGTTTGTCTCCTGAATTTAGCCACTCAGAACAACAACGGTAAAATGTTATCTTGAAGGGAACATGCCATTTACGTCTCCAGGGAGGACAGATAATTCAGTGCCTTCTACCCTTAGATAATATATGTTTTCAGTAACTAGATGCTTCAGTAGGCTATCAAACAGAAGAAATAATTGGTGGCTAAGCAAATTTCTCATGCGTTTTCCCATATCCCATTGACCTTGTTAACTTCCAGGCTGTCTTTCTTCCATTGACTTTCAACAGCCCTCAGTCAACTCCAAGAAAATGAAGAGCTTATGAGAGTATCTGCAAGGACAGAATTTACAGAAACAACACGTATTCATGCAGTGTGAATGCTAAAGAAGCTGTGCGTTTCTGTTACTGTATGGCAGGTTTACGGAAAGAATGTGCCCCTCCTGGATGCACCATGGAATGTTTGGGACATCAAAGCACTAGGATTTGCGAGACCAAGCAGATTCTTTTGGAGGAAAGTAATGTATCCAACTGATGAGAACGTCATCAGTTTCACTAACATTGGTAGAATAACAAAGATGCTCTTCATGAAATTAAGTAGCTAAATATTCATATTATTCAATAAAACAACTCAAGCAATCAATTGAACATCAAATGTATTTTGTCTTGTAAAACACTGAGTCATTAACCTTAACAATTTCAGCATGCTCTCACTACCAAATTCAACTAAATTAGCATCCAAGCAAACAGATGGACTAGTATATTAATGTATTACTGGTGAGTACTACACTGAGTAACCCCTGAATGTACTGAGAAATTAAAAAGCACTAAAAGAGAAAACATGTTGGTCAGAAGAAATATGGTATGAATAAACAAAAGCATAGCTATTATAAAGACAGTATAGCCCATGAGTGAGAAAGGCAAGACACACAAGCAGGCGTGGTTTGGACCTACCTTCACAAGTAGTCCCAAGACCATCTACTGGGGACTCTTCCAACTATATTTTGTTACACACTGGCAGTTCATCACTTGTCCATGAACAAAAATGAAACCTCTCTCTTCACTTTGACACATCTAACTCCCATTGCTATACCTTGTGGACCATAAAGTTCTACTACAAAGTTCGTAAAATCTCCCAACAGCAAATGCAACAACACCAAACCCTCCAGAGACAGGTTAGAAAAAGGAAATCCTGGGCTCCAAGCAACCTGCCAGACTGAGGCTGATACACTTTGCTCCTTTGCAAAGAATTTCTGGTATTCTAAGCACACTAGTACTTTGATTCTGTCATACATGCATGAAACATCTCCCCTAACTCCCCACGGGCAGCTACCAGCTGTGTATTTCCTTAAAAAATTTAACATATGCTAGGGAGAAAGGGGAGGAGGAGTAAAACAGGGAAGGAGGGGAGCCATGCAGAGCCGTATTTTTAGATGGAAAAGCTACCAAATTGCAGATCTTCACAACACCACACCGCTGTTACGCAAACTCCCTATTCGCCTAGGTACAGAAGGAGAAATATGGCTTCTGTTTAGGGTAGGAATCTCCCTGGAGTATCAGGGTGAAACAACTGGCACTAATTATCTTCTAAGGACATTCACGCATATGCCACAGGCCTGGAAGTTCTGTTTTGAGCAGCTAAGGCTGAAGTAAGTACAGCATGTCTTCGTATATGGTCTACCCTAATCCTTCAAAGAAAATGATGCCATGATGCTTCTAATTGAAGTTCTTGATAAATATACTTGGATCTGATGAATTAATTGGTACTGGGTGACACTTAATCCAGGAAGACATAAATAATAACAGAAGAAAAACAGCACAAAATTTACGAGAAGAGCCTGGTCAGCTGTAGATCATCCAAGCAGTCAGTCAGAAATCTCAAGACAGTACCTAACTCTCTCCCGTCTGAGAAGGGACTGGAGGACATACCAGAAGTAAAGGAGAAAATGATCTGGACATGGAGTAACAGTGAGATTAATGATGTGATGCAAAATGTTGAGATAACTGCATTAGGAATATAGAGATCTGAAACTTCAGAACATAAAAATTGATTGACTTTGAGCGCTGTAACTGTTTGACCAGTGAACTACATTAGTGATACAAAAAAGGCTCTCCATAAAAGATACCATAGATCAGACGACTCGTGTTTGCTTTAGATACATGGACACAGGTACAAGGCTGAGTTTGTGTTCTGTTTACCCAGGATTTGCTGACAAAACTACACCACAGACTTTGCTGCCTTCCACCTTGATTATATACATATATATATAAGCACATACATGTAAAAATCAAGTGTGTGTTGATATATGTATAATCTATATAAATAATCCTTCACAAGAACTTTGCCAAGAGAGAACGTAAGAGACCATTGGTCAGAAGTTTACGGTGACAGTTATCAGAGTTTGTTCACCATACGTCCAGCCGCCTCACCTTACAATACATGCTACATTCCTAGGTAAGGTGCAGCTCAGACTTTGTAGCTAGAAGAGAGAGGTTGTGTCTGTCACTGGGGATGATCTGTCCTTCTCCAGTTTGCAAATTGTTTACTGGTTGTTTTAAGCTTTGTTGACATACATAGTCCATTCTGTATCAGAGAGAGACAGACAGACAGAGAACTTTTCTTTCAAAGAAACAGCAGCTTTTAATAAATTCTGGCAGCCAGCAAAATGGTAATAGCTCACTGGCAGGCAGAAATTAACTTTACTTTCATTGCTTGTTTTGTGAAATCTAAGAAACAGTGTGCTGGAGGTTATAATGGTAATGGACGCAGCTATTCATGTGGCAATAGAGCCAGTGGCCATCAGCTACACTACAAAATTACCTATGCTGCGATGATTGATAAGGCAGTTGTAAATTTGAAAATAAAAAACGCTCCAAATGCCTCCTACAAGTTCCACTTAAATTCAATTAAACCTCTCACAGAGTCTAATTACTTAGACACATTCTCTGAACTAAAATTAAATAATATAAACATCATGTCAAGGTCATAACTGGAACCAGCTCAGTACGTCAGTGAATCAATAATGGTAGGAATCAGAATCTCCCCGTCATCAGTGGGACAAAGACATTCGTGGTAAGGTCCCAGTGTGGCCAGTCTGGCTGACTGGATAGAGTCCTGACCCTTTACACATGGCCAACACCCAGAACTTCCCCATGCCACCCTGATTTCTATAAATTTGTGCCATCAGTTCAAAACTTTACCTTGACACAAAAAAACCTCAAGAAATGAAACAGCAGCTGAAGGTCCCCGTAACACAGGATTCAAATGGTGCTCCTCATCACGGACACCAGAACCCCACGCCTTGCAGACGTTCAGTACTGTTCCCACACAGGCAGAAATTGGTATAAACACCAGTTTCCCAGTCACTTTCACAAAGGCACAAGCCAGAGGCACTGAAGAGCACTCCCTCCTGTCTAGGCTCTACCTCTCCACTAACACAAGCACATGAAAGAGATAAAAGCAGCACACAACACGGGAGTTATTTTTCAGTAAACTAGACCCTAAGTTCTCTCCATCAAGGACAGCTCCTCTGTTTCTTTTCTCATAACAAAGAAAACTTGGAAAGCTTTTGATTTCTTTTGAAAGAAGTGCATGATGTGTCAGCCAAAGCATGTAAATACTGAAAACAAGAAACTGCAGCAAGTTTCCCCAAAGAGGGATAAAGAAAAGGAAGAAAAGAGGGCAGAAGGGGGGGAAGGGAGGAAGCAGAGGCAGACGGTAAAAACAACTGAGAAGCCACGTTCATTGAAGATTTAGTGGCCTCTGTTTCACACCAGTGTGGGCGAAAATCACTTTTAAGGGCTCTAATGAAAGTTGAAAGTTACCTTCAAAAAGTTATGCATATTTCAACAGAAATAAAAATCATTATGCATTCTCTCTAAAGAGGATACAATCTCAAACTGTCAAAATTCTAAACTCTTCTACATATATTACATACAAATGCCTTCTATAAAGAAACCTCTTTTCATTTTTCTTCTAAATTAGCTTAGTGGTCCATGGTATTACACTATCTTGGTCTAGCCTGTGAATAATGTGACAGGTAATTTTTATACTTCTTGCCTGTACTTAAGTTTGAGTGAAGATACGGAAAACAACTTTTATGGTCTAGGTGTAAAAGTAAATGTTCTGTAAGCCCTGCATACCCAAACTTGGACAGCTACCATAAAATATTTCACGCTAAATATGTGTCCATCAATAAATAACAAAAAGAGAGGGTAGGGTTTTTTTTTTTAATAATGTGCAGTAACTTGTTTTTTCTCAAAACAAAATGATAATGCTAACATTGATGTAACCTACCACGTTATCACAGAAGGGATTTAAGATTCTGTGTTATCAGATAGGAATCATTATGTAATAGGATGCGCTGCAAAGGGTGAGTAATATGCAGACAACACAGGAAATCATCTAGTTATAATTTAAAAAATTGGCTTCCTCATGAAACTGTCGACTGCAGTGACATGAAATGGATAGTAACAGTCTACTTCCATCTTGAAAAAAAGCTCAAAATACTCCTGTACCAGCTTAAGTTTGCAAGTGATCGGAACGGCTTCAAAATGCTGAACAGTTTAATGTTGTTTGATTTACAATACTGAGGAAACAATCAAATCTCTAACTGAAACCACGGCAAATCCAGATTATATTTTCTCTTGTACCCAAACATTAGGCAGCCACAGCAAGTCTATTTTTCTCAGTCTCCGTGATTCACTTATGTTCCAGTACTTCAGCAACAATGCTATAAACTGTGCTGAGAAAGACATAATCAAAGTGAATTAACTTGCAGCTACGGGGCTGGTTCTTTTCTCTTTAGTGAATCAGTCCACTACTATATTTCCAAATAGAGATCTTTTAAAAACTGCTTTCCTCTCTTCCCTTTCATGAAGGAAAAAAGGCAAGTGTGGCCATCAGATTAAAATGTTGAATCCAGCAAAGCAAACTACATTTTTAAGGTGCTCCACCAAGACGAGGGAAAATGATACGGGATGATGTTCATATACAAAGGAAAACAAGGCAAAGCTTAAAGAAATAAGGGAGAGAAATAAGAGAAACAGGAGAATGTTAAAAGAGGAGGTATGGATAAATGTCTGAAGTTCTGAGTCTCTCTGACAGGTAAAACTATGACTCGAGACAGGAAACAACACCAATTTTTCCAGACTATGCTGTTGGTCCTGGTGTTATATTTTTATATAATAAAAGCAGTGTAAAAATGAAATGAATGATTTATGCCAAACAACTTTCTGAGGAAGGCTGGAGACACCCTTGACACCCTACTGCAAAAGCGGTTTTATATTTTAAGACATACATGCGGTACATTTTAAGACATAAAATTAACATTAATCCCTTTTAAGTAAATCAGCAGAAAGTTCTTTGAAAGAGCGAGCTCACTCAGCAGTTGCAACACTATGGAAGACTCACGTGTCTGCTCTCCATATACCTGAAGTGCTGACACACCTATTGGCATAGCAGAATCTGTCTTCTCCTTTCCATGTTTGATGAGGCCACTACAGAAGCAGGATTACAAAATAGCCCTTAAGTTTGCCTCAGAGTTTCAGTGATCCTGTGGAATCTGCCTCTCCTCCTCCGCAAAGACTACCCTACTTGAGCACACCAGTACACAACGACTGGTACCATAGGTACGCGGAAGCAGCCCTCATCAAAATACATCCCGGCACATTTAGCCCTTCGCAGTATATACTGCCTGAAATCTTTATCTCTATAACCAACAGCTGTGTAAACAGCTTACATTTTAAACGACATCTTTTCCGTAACAGTGGATGTTTCCATTGCAGCTAAAAAGTAACAGGGAAAAAAACCCCTCAGATCCCCAAGAGATTTATTTTACTCTGCCTCTGTAGAATTTCCATTAACGTGCAAATTTTAAAAGATGCCAAAAAGCAACAGAGAAGGATAAAAAAAGATGCATAAGGAAAGAGAAACAAGGTAATCTATTACGTGATAAAGCAGCATTTTCTATTACCCAGGCACACAATCAACATATATCCATTCAGAAAGAAGAACAATGAAGAATTCAAAGAGAAACTGAATGCACGCTCTCCAGATGGTACACCACCATATCCAGTGTTTTCAGAGTTATTCCTAATTTACAATCAAGCAACCAAGAGCTGAGCTTCAGTCACATTGTTTACAAAATAAAAACACCACAGGTGAAGAATTTACTTCTAATACACTAAGCAGAATCATGATGAACTGTGATGTATCCAAAACCATAGTTTTGTCTGTTATACGCATGTATTTTCTATCATTAGGGAGGATATTTATGTATTACAACTGTTATACCATTTATTGGTTTGAAAATACGTTGTTATACAAACATGACTAACATTTTCAAGGGCACAGAAATGGTGCACACATGAAAAAAAATCAGAATTTACTGACTTGCTCCGATTTGTTATTCCTGATGTACCAACGACCGCACGATCAAGTAATTCCATTGATATCTAGCTCTTACTGCAGTACAGAGAGTAACAAAGACAAGTCTGTGATCTAAGACCTGTTTTATTTTATGCTGCTCTTTTTTGTTGATGTAAAACTAAGTGAAGATGTTTCTAATACTATTCTCCACTGAGGTGAGGACTAACAGAGTTATAATCATGGGTTTTCAGTAGTAAACTCACATTTGAAATCAACATTACTTCTCTCTCTGGAGGCTCTACACGGTCACTTCGAGATAAATTAATCATTAACTTGAATAACATGACTCCTCCTCAAAGTAAGAGGATCTGCAGTGTTAGGAACAGCTGATCAGCCTTTCTCCTAATACATTACAAATCAGAATGTGACCCTCACATGGAGGTAAAGCCAGTGCACCAGAGGTTAGGAAGAGAGGAAGGCTTTCTTCATCAACTGAAAGAGAATCCTTGGAAACTGGGTTAATGTTATGTTTTTTTTCACTTGAGAAATTCTTCCAAGTTTACTTCTTACTTGCAGACTAAAATGCTGCCCATTTTCTGCTAGTAAATAAACGAGCTGCATTTCACTCAGTGCGTTTTCACACTAGTGGCTGAATACCTAGCATGCACTTTACCAGCTCACAGGTCTGACCACAGGCAGGTGCCATGCAGATTTAACCTCCCTGAGGCTGTGGTTTGCTGTATTAGGTAATTTCAAGCAAGACAGTTTTACTTACTCTTCTGATCTGAATGTTTCCTCTTGCAACTTTTATTTCCTCTTATTTACTCCTCAGGTTCCTGCCAATGAAAACTTTTCCAACCTTCTCTCTGAGGACTGGCATTACACTGTGTAAGAAATGCATTTCTAAAGCTGACCTCTAACTGTTGCTCTGTAGGCAGACTACCAGGCACAGGTCTTGGGCTTTTTTACTCTAAACCAGTTTTTTTTTTCAGAGTGGAATAGCATCAGTTTTATGTGACACTGCATGCTGTCTGACAGGTGGATAAAATAAACAGCTAATGTATATGCCAAAAGAAGAGGATTTCCTGAGTAGGTCACAGCAGAGAGAGAGAGACAGCAGAGGAAACCAACCTGGTAAAATGATAGTCTACAACAGCATGTCACAACATCCCATTTCTGAAATCTGTTTTCCCAAATCCAAACCTTGTTTTGCAGTGAAGCTGACAAAGCTGAGGCATAGTTTAAAAAGCTGAATGGCTTGGAAACAAACAAGCAAAAATCCCTCCCTGCAACTCGACTGATTATTTTCAGTCACTAACCTGCAAAGAGAAATTCCTACAATGCTTGTTAATACGGCTGTTAACCCAGAATAACTTCTGTCTGCCGTATAATAGTACCATCCCTGGTTGATACAATAGAATCCCCAATAAACAATTGCAATAAACAGTAAACAATAAACAGATTGTTTGTCTGGTAGAGTATAGCAAACTAGGAGAGACAATGAGCCTATGTTTTGAAGGACTTCATCAGTACAATAAGTAACAAAAATATATAAAGAATCCAAATTTAATCATCCTGTGTCACTTCATTTTCAGGAAAAAAATTCATCCTCTTGCCGACAGAAATTTACACGCTTTGCTAAGCAGCTTTATTTCTCACATGAAATAGATCTCATGGGGCCAAGATCTCCTATGGTCTGAGAGGCGCAGCACACCAACGTCAAGACTGTAGATTACGCTTACCACCAGTTTATTTCTGGGAAATCATTTTGCAAGAATGACAAAAGCTGAGTTTTCAACAACAAACGAAATTTGCTGTGTCATATTTAACAAAACATGAAAATATCTTCTTCTATGATTTCAATTGCTGAGTCCTTTCCAGCATTGTGCCGAGACAAAAATGCACATCTGCAACATGGACGGAACACGAAGAATAACTTTGGTAGGATTGAAACAGACAATAGCCAAGGGAACCTTCAGTGTTCATACTGTAAATGTTGCTGGGAAATACTTATTATTTTGATATACCGAGTTTGCGGATTCTTTCTCATGCTCTATAGATCCTGTCTACACAGATCTGGAATGAAAACTATGTGGAAGAGCTGCTAAGTGACAACAGAACTTTGCGCTGGACCACAAGCCTGTCATAAACATTGCGCTCACAGATCTTCTGCCTTCACATTTTCCTTACAGCCTTTGCCTTGCGTTTAATCCAAAATAGAATACTTGGCCTAATAGGTGTAGTGATGTTTAGAAACAGAAGTCTCCTTACTTATATAAATTCTTGACTTAATCTATTTTAATTCACACGACAGCATCACAACAATGCTCCAATATTTGGCATATTTCTGTTTCGTTTTGCATTTGTGCATCAGAAGCATATTAGCACGCAGTGCCAGGAAGCATTCCGTTCAGCTCTGCTTCAGCTTTGTTCTTGAACTTGGAAAGATGTGCACATATGTAGATAAGCACAGTGCAAGAGGAGGAATGAGGGGAATATGGAATCAATACATTGTTACTTTTACAAGAAAACACACGCCATTTCTCATGACCACTGTATCTTGAAATAACTAATGCCAGGCTTCCTGATCTTCAGCTGACCAACTGAGGGTAAGCTTGAGCTGTCCAGGTGCAAACATAACCTACAGTAGTGAAGGCTGAGGAAGGACAAACTTTCCTGACAGTTTATGTGTGTCCAATTCCAACCTGGTCTCCAAACAGTGTAACACGCCTCTTCCTTCCACTTACCTTGCAGAGGACAATGGACTGAAAAAGAACGCGGTGTTTTGAAGACTCCAATCAAGCATACAGATCTCTACAACCAACATAGATACTAGAGTCATATTTTGCCCACAGTAGGAAAATGGATATAAAATTCATTTTGAAGGCTGTCTCATCCTACTGTGCAGGAAAAATACACACATCAAAACCCATGTCCTCTATGTTGAAAGCAGTCTGAAAACAGAGAATGTGTTAGGTAACATGTAATCTATAATACTATCAGCAATGTTAACATTTTTAACATAATGTCCTCCAATTTTGCTTTTCATTTGTTACAAACATTTCTCTGTCTGTTTGCATGCCATACCCCTATAAAATCAGTCACTTTTAAGCTCTGTGGTAATCCCCTGAAAAAATGCACTTACAGGAGATAACTTTCCACTACAACACACTTGTCATGTAAGGATATAATCTGAGAAAATCTAATTCTATCTTGCTGCTGTTTTCAGTTTGTCCATTTTTATTCATAACTACCTCTGATGTTTTGATGTCCTCATAAGAAAACTGCGTGGCAGGTACTCCAAGATGGTTGATGAAATAATCTGAATCTCCCTGTGTCTGCACAGAACTCACGTTAGATCCCGGACATTTAGTCTTTTCCATGCAGTTGAAACTCTGGCTCTGAAAAACAAACACAGATCAAAATTCTACTTACTTAGGTGCAACCAGACTCTTAACAACTCGTATCAATATCTCATTTATACAGCATTCTTTGGGTTGAAGCATTTTAAAAACAGGCTGGAACTTACACTGGTGCAAACAGGTATCACCTGATCATGCTTAGTGGTGAGTGAGGCTACAACCCGTTCACCCTCTATGGATATACACTGCAGTCTTTGGGATCGGACACAGCAGAGGATGAAGTGTAGCGCAACATGGCTTTCCAAGGACAATGAAAGTCAGATCTAATTGAAATGGTAGGAGGGGCAAGAGAAGAAGCCTTTGGTAGGCATATGAAATGTCCCGTACTGGGTGGATCAGAGGTCAGCCTGGTACCTTTTGGAAGCACGTTCTGAGATCTTCAATGGCTACTAAGGAAGCAATGTTTTAGTCAGTTAATAGAATGCTCTCTAACAGCAAAACACTAAATCGGATAATCATATTCAAGATATCTATGGTCTATGAAATGCTGGCAATGGAAAGAATTTACTGCAATTGCGGAGTAGGGGTTAAGAGAAAAAAAGGCTAAAGATACATAAACACATATTTTCTGGGTAAATTGGTTAAAACAATTCTAGTCAGGGACATGTTTGTATTTCTTTCACATAAGTATTTAATGGTGAAATCTTAGCAACAGAATTGCAATAAATATAAGATGAAAACTGGAAAACAAGCCCAAGAGTGAGTGCCACATACTAGTGTAGCTTTCAAATACATTAGGTAATTAAACACTTAATAAACAGTAGGCACAAAGGCTTTCAACATCTATTATAGGAAACAAGCTACTTAGGTTTCTGTTCAAGAGCGTTAAGAAGTTGAAGTACTAGAGAGTATTTACATTTAGCTAACAGTTTATATAGTATAACATAACTTCCTCAGACCTACCTACTAAATCACTAGCTTGCTACAAGGACAGTGTAAAGATTAGTTCTCCTTTAATACTAAAATACACCAGATTCTGAATATTAAAGTTCCTGAGGTTAGCAGGAAAATCTTTTAAGAGTTAGAAAGAGACAAATCTTGGTACTTTTCCATTTTTAAATTAGCATAATTATTGCTTCACAGTTTCACTTCAGTGCTATGAAGAATGCAATTGCATATTACCCAGTATAAATAAGGGCTGCAGATTCTCATAGACAACTATTTTAAAATACCTTCAAGAAATAGCTTCCATTTCATAAGTATTTTTGAAAGGCGCCTATATCACTCTCTTTTTTGTTAAGCTTTTTTGCTCCTGCCATTCTTACACAGAACCATAGCATGCTTTGGGACGGAAGGGACCTTTCAAGGCCATCCAGTCCAACCCCCTGCAATGGGCAGGGACATCTTCAACCACATCAGGTTGCTCAGAGCCTCATCCAGCCTGGCCTTCAATGTTTCCAAGGATGGGGCATCTCCCACCTCTCTGGGCAACCCCTTCCAGTGTCTCACCACCCTCATGCACATACATTCATACACATACATTCACAGTTGTGCAAGGTCCGTCCAAAAAGACTGAGAGTTACAGTCAAAATAGAAACAAAAGATCACTTCTGTATGTGCTGTCCACCTCTAGTACATACTATCTCCTTTAAAGATATCCATGGAGCACCACGATTCACAGAAGCCAAAATTCTGGCTCTCCATGGCATAGTAAGAAAAAAGAATAATAATAATTAAACATTAGCATAGCATTAATCTTAGGTGTCATTGTAAGTCAGAGTTGTTAAAACATTGCAGACAAAAGTTTAAATCAGGGCTTTTTGGGGATTTTTTAGATTTAGATTAAGAGATTTTTTTAAAGGTTTTAAACCTGAAGGCATATCTTTAATTACAACTTTTGTTCCTGTGTTTCATTCCCCCTTTACACCATTCTGGAGAAGGGTTCAATCACATTGAGAAGACACCTAACAATATCACAGCGTGGCTGTTCAAAGACATACACATCCACCCGCTATCTAAATAGTCTCAATAAAGTCAATAAACTTGTTTTTTAAAAAGCAAAACTACAACAGAAACAGCAAAAGCCCAAACTCTATACTAATTTCAAAAGGTGTTTTTAAATAACCACATTTTATCTTCTACAATCTTTCCCAGTCAAAAACACTGGATAGCACACATCCACACGTAAAGGCATGTTTATAATTTTATGCATATATATATATGCACACAAGATCCATTCTTAAGTGATTGCTTCTTGCAGGAATTATAAGTTGTTTAAGTATCACACAGTGCACTAAACAGTGTAAATATCTCCCAACTCCCTCAGACTGCCCAACACATTTGATCAAGTTTCATAAATGATGAGTAGCCCGTTCTTCCTTTAACGTTTAGAAGTTTACTGAATGATGTGAAATACAGCTTTTGGGTGCAATAGGAAAATCTCTGAAATAAGCAAAAACCCCAGAGTTACCTACCAAAGGAAATCACAAAGTTAAATAACCAAATTAAGCCCAGCAAAACTGTTGGGCAAAACACTTCAGTATCAAAAAAGACAAACAGCTGAAGAGTCAACGACCCATAAGCAAGCCACATACTACACGGAACGACCTTGTCTTTCTAGAAGGACCTGATCCTAGCTCTCAGTAAACACAATGGCAGCAAAGCTCTTCAAGTCTAATGCTACTTGCACCTGCTCAGGTTAAGAACCCATGTAACTATCGTGCCTATCCAGAATTAATTTTCAAGAAGTAATTAACAGCAGGGATATCTTGAAACACAGTAAGGACCATCAAAATCTTAATATATATCTCACAGGGATAAGGAAATGGAGCAGGGAAATTCACTCAAATTCAAATGTATTCAAAATACATTTTTTTCCTTGTAAATCTAAATCTTTATACCTTTCACTCTACTTAGCGAACATTAACCTTTCATCATCTCCTATGTATTCATATCTAGAGTTTGTTACAGGATTTTCAGAAAAGGCATACTGTAAGCTGCTGACTGGAGGTACAAGTGTGGACTTGGAATTCCCACCTGGAATTCCCAGCTGGAGAAGGGGTAAGAGAGGGTAATAGAAAAGGAAAACAAGGTTTCACACAATGAATAACATTTCACACAGCAAAAAAAAAAAAGCCAGAATTTTTTTAATCTGTGAGAATTCAACTGGTGTAACTGTACAAATGAAGTTCTAAGGCATTTTCCATTAGTGTCATCTCACCTCTACCCCAAAATTGTTGGCTAAGTATCAAGAACATTAGGAAGCTGGATCATTATTGCCATCTCCTAAGCAGATTAGGTTTTACAAAAAAAGCAATCAAGGTTATAGATACTGCAGGGATACAGCTAACAGAGTATTTTGATATTGTTCCCCTTTCTGTATTGTTCGTAAGAGGTGAAAATGATGGTAGAGTCAGTTGATACTGAACATACACCAACCCATTTCTGCCAGCACACCACGAACTGAAGAGAGACGCCGCCTTTTTTCAGAAACCGAAGCCTGACTGTTAGCCAGCATTCTGCCCCTCAGAAAACACTCTACTGCATTCCGTTTTAACTATTCAAAAAGAATCTGTTACTTTTTTCATCACTATAGTGCAAATGAAATATTTTTTTATGTATGGAAGTTTACATGTGAAATGTTCAGAGTCAGTTAAGAGTACAATGAGATATGGTACTTTTTGTTTTTACATTGCCATCCTTCATGGTACAGGATTTAGACTTTTTATGACAGCAGTGTTCAATTCAATCGTGCCAGCATCTTAGGAGTTTAACTGCTTTGTTCAACTTTCACCGTTCCGACACACAAGCCCCTGATAATGTCTAGTTCAACAACAAATATTTAACACTGCACTAATATGGGAGAATGCTTTATGTGCAAGATACTCTTCTCTTCCAATTTATTTTTATTGTTATGCAGAGTCTACATCAGCATTCTTCAAGTCTTTGGCAATGACTGCGAACTTCATTTACTGTGTTTTGCATTCATTAAACAAATGAAATGTTTCCCAAAATTAATGGACTTTAAGATAAAGAATAACGGCCTACAATCAATAAAACTTTCCCACCAATGAAGTGTCATTAAACTAAAAGGTAAGCTTTTAACTTAGTCAATGCAAGAACAACAGCCCACCACACAGCATGCCATGTATTTCACATACAATAACAAGTCAAAGCAAATAAGAAGTTGAAGGAATCGGCAAAGCAAACCTCTTCCTCCAGCCCTGTCTCACAGTTACGAGAAAAGAAATTGAGGAACAATTTCCCAGAGTAAGATGCAAAAATGAGACAGTCCTAGCATGCAGAAGAATGGTGGCAGGCATGGGAATGATGGGAGACGGGATGGGAGTAATTAGGTGGTGGGAGATTTTAGGCTGTCTGCTTGCCTAAATACAGGTGTCTAATGCCATTTGAGATGTTGCGAGGCATTCACACAGACGTAAGACACAGGGGAAAGTTGTATCTTACTGGATCAGCATCTGTAGGAAGGAAGCATATCAAACCTCAAGTGGGATTAAACTTTTTTTGTTTATATGACTGAATGGAGTTCCCTTATTACAGTTCAGCCTTGTATTTATTATTATTGTTTTGCAGGTAAAAGTGACATCAATTAAGTCTAGTATCAACTGCATTTATAGCATTAAACCCAGCAGCTAGACACATAACTGAAGCCATACCTACAAATACCTGCTTACAGGACTATTACCCACAAATACTGGCTATGTTCATAGCTGCTGCTTTCATTTCCTTCCCTCCTCATCCTCACCTAGAAGAACCATTAAATCTTTGTTTGATCTTTCCACACTGAAGACACTACTGTTTCTGACACAGAAATTAACTTCGAAGTCCACTTAGTCAATCAACTGGAAATATCGTTCTCGTACCATGTGGAACACTCTCCTACGAAAACGTACCAGCACTGTCTCAAGTTTCTTTCAGTATGCACCCGTCAGGGAAACCAGGGAAAGATGGTCTGCCAAAACGGTAACTGCAGTTTGTGACAGGCACGACAGCTTCCGTGCTTGGCAGCAGAATGCCTGATCCTTATGCAAGCCAAGCAGGCATCAATGCGGAACAGAGATGAAAGACTGACTGAAAAAAATTACTGCTGCTAGGAAATGAAGGTCACTCCTAAGAAAAATACTACTAGGGGACGTGGGCCACAGAACTGACTGGGGTGCGGGTGAAGATTACACCAGTGCCAGCGCCCAGAAACAGAGGATTTAAAAGCATTTTAAAGTTCTTCCATGCCAAATAATTTGTCAATCATCACGTAATAGCAACTGTGTATCACTTTGGTGTTCTGCCTTCCCTTTAATTATTTTTTTACCCACCAACTCATCTGCTATTCTTGTATGCTTAAATCTAAAGTGGTGTCATTTTCAAAAACCCCCTCTTTATAACATGACAAATTTGGTTAATTTTAATTCTGATAATCCACGGAATCTTTCCTTTCATATATGCAAAAACAATTTGTGAGTTCCCAGTTTGGAAAAAAAGTTTAATTGCTATGCATTACTTCCCCAGTCGCAGTCAGGTCCTACTTAACGATCCTTTAAATGCTAGCTTTTATGTAGGAAAAAAAATATTAAAATCTTTAAAAATGCATCTAGCATAAATTATCAGCAAGATGCTCTGTAAGAACAAACTCCCTGTTGTAGAGCAGGCAAACATTTCTTCAGCTGGTTAGCCTTACAGTAAAACACAGATAATAGCATTATTTAGATCAGAGTTGCTCAGGCTGGTCTCCGCTGTGTCAATCAAGCCCTCCCTTTAGACTGGAAGGAAATCAAGCTGTGTGGTTAGACAGTAATCAAGGAGTGGTTCATGTCAGTGCAAGGACACGCATGCTATTCGTAATCGAGTAATTTTATTTCTCTGGAGTTCATTTTGGTTTTCAGCATCATGTTACAGGTTTATATTACAAATCTGAGAAAATGAAGAGTACCATATGGCCCATTAAATACATTTAATTTGGATTAATGTTATAAAATAGACCTGACACATCTAAAGTATAATCAAGTGGTACTTCACTGCAGACCTTATTCTACCACTAATTAGAGCTAAGCTTTCATAGGTACCTTTTGCTGCAATGTTAAGTTCCTGGTATAAATAAAAGCCTATGCTAAAAAAAAAAAAAAAAAAAAAAATTACTGGGCATTTCTACCATTCATCTTCCACCTGGAGGCGTGTACTGTCAGTCAGTTCTGGTCACCCTCCTTCCTTTATGTGACTCCAGCTGAAGTTAAAACCTTAGCAGCTTTTGAAAATGGATTAAAATGTGTAAGTAGTTTTCAACAGGACCAATTATTTTTACAATGTGTCAGTGATCCGAGCTCCAGAACTACAGCAAGGAAGTTTATTCTTTGTGATTAATCAAGCTGTATTTCCTGAGCTGAACCACCACCTGTGTTAGTAACTGGTGCAAGGCAAACGCATTTAAGAAGCAGAAGCATGATAAGACCATCTAGATGAAGTAAAATTATCTAAACAAAGAGCTACAGAATTTATTAAATTAATCACGGACCATGTAAAAATTCAGGAAGAAACAGATTAGCATCTTTATTACTGCAAATGTATTATGCTAAATCATCATCAACAGGTAGGAAAGGCCAGAGAAGCTGCACAGCAAAGGATTCATAAGTATGTCTGTCTCATCCATAAAAACCTGCTAGACTCTGACAAACAAATCATTAGAGGAAGAAGGCCTGACAGCTCTTAAAAAAGTGTTATTAGCTGTTTGCTAATAACCAAAATCTACTAAAAAAATCATGCAGTTTCTAGGAATTGTATTAATTCTACAGCAAGCATACTCCTCTGTTTTCTCCCATCTGATTATCTGGTTTGGCTATAAACATCCTGCTTTGCTCTGTCTTTGCTGATTGATCGTATATATTGCTATCAGCTGTTTATAAAATTATTAGGGAGATTTAATACAGCGCTTTCCTCTATAGACATCAAAGTACTTTTGAAATCAACTCAAGGTAAGCAAGGTACCTAATATTTCAGTCTTACCCAACATCACAGAGCAAAATAACTAAATAGAAATTAAACGCACGGCATTTCCCAAATTCTGAGCCTTATCAAACTGTCATGATTCAAGTACATACATAAAAATAATTCTAAATCATGTCCACTCATTCATTCTTTGCATGAGAAAAAGAAAAGAAAATCTAAATGTGTTGATGATAATTAATATGCTATATACAGAGAATAGCTGTGGTTAAAATAGCCTAAACGTTACACACCACTACTATGATGAGTTTGCCTATTTACACAACGCAATCATCTGATAGCCTCTACTATTTTAAGGACATAATGAAAATATTAAAAAAGGGATGGGCAGACTATAATGTTCTGCTATAGACAGCAATATTGTATAAAGCTGTCATTTCAATGCTTGTGCATGTCTTTTACATCTATTTTGGCCGTGACGACAAAGTTCAAAAAGCTCGTACAACCCAGTTTCACAATGGTCTTTGACTTCTTGATGCTGTAGGAGACACTGAGACACAACTGAACAGCTTCATCTGATGATATTTATTCTACTGGTTAACACATTTTAGTTCAATATTTATAACAAAGCAAAGTATTTGTACTTTGTATTTGTACTGAAAAAAATGATCACTCTGTAGACCAAGCCTGTAAGTGTTCAGAGCAAGATAAATATGATTAAAACTACACCAAGAAATCTTCTCAGGTAGAGTGGCTAAAACCTGCTGCTTTTAATTAGTTTTATATTTAGAATAAAATAATTCATTAAAAAGGAATAAAATGTTGGATCCTTAGTTTCTCAGCAATTATTTCTTTCCAGCTTATGCATATTTTCATTGAAACATGTATGAAGCTTTACTGAAAATACTAAAATCGGAACATTATTAATTGACCTTTAAGGGCAACATGAGGACTCCTAGGGAAACTGTTCTGTAGCACTGCAAAATCAGTCACGGAAAAGATGAATTTAACTCAGAAATTTTCCCTAGCTTTGGTTCTTCAGTATTATCACAGTAAAACGAGAGACGTTCCTTGTACACACACACACGTTTCATTGAGAGGACTATCTTGTCACTAGGGAAAAACAACTCCCACAAGAACTAGCATTTATTTAAAGACATCAGGGACAAAGAATTTAGCATCATCTTAGATTCTTCTGATATCCATCATAGTGCAGGTGAGTCTCAAACAGATCACTACAGCTGCCAGGGATCACCATTAGCCCCTTAGAAATGCCTCCCGCAATGTGATCTGTGTTTTCTTACACAAAAGCACTGCACCTGGAAATTCCAAGAGTAAACTGTTTTCTAGCCTGTGTGGGAAGAGAATATTGTATTTTCACAAGCAAAAACCGCCTCTCGGATACAACGACATGGCTTTCAAAGAACTGTCCTTTGAAACTGCATGCAGGTATCCTGTGTGACAGAGAAGACCTTTTTCACCCAGGGGGGCAAAGGCAACTGAAAATAGTGACACCTGCAATGCTCACAAAAGGTCAGCTCAAACTGAGATTACCCAAGACGCAGTTCTGATACTGTATTCATATTTCTGTTGAACCAAGGAAAATTCAGGCTATGCAACACAAGGTCCCATACTTAAACCTCCAGTTTTACCTTTCAAAAAACTGTAAAATAGTTTTGGTCTTTTAATAGTGACTTCCTAAAAAAACTGGGAAACTATAATACCAGCCGTTATAAAACAAAGCATAGAGAAATAATAGGTATGTTTGGTGTGAGATATTTAAATATATTGTTATATGTTGTACTACCTTACACATTTAAATTATTTTTTATTTAATTCACAGCTACAAAACATGAGACAAGCATAAACCTGTGTTGTTTGTACAGGGCTTTGTTTTCTGCTAAGCAGCATTTGCATGTTTTGAAATCACTGTCTTATTTTTAAAAAATATGACCATCAGCGTAAGGTTTTCTAATAAATGGGACCTCACAGGACTGAACCACATTTTAGATACTGGTAATAAATACAAAAGCAAGGTAGTAAAAAATTATACAGTGTAAATTTAATTTCCTTTACTGGACTTTTTCTTCATTTAACTTTATCTACCGACAGTATCTCTCTGATTCCTGACGCTTTTTACATGATAGTGAATTACATTTATCCTTCCTATACCTAAATTGAAGTCATATGCCTCATTAACTCAGATACACTTGTTGCCAACACCCAGTACAAACTGCTAGGAATTTTAATGGCTTTTTTAAGGGAGGTAAAAATCAAGCAGGTGTGCTCCCATTTGATAAGAGAATTTCAGAGCAATCACATATTTAGAGCTAAAATTTCAGAGCACAAATTACGTAAGTGGCAAGCGTGCAACTGCAAAGCCATCAGCAGTCCCAAACTTCTCAGTTCCTCAAAGATATAGAGGGTTACAAGGTTTAACAAAAATAAATAAGAAATTACAGAACATAGCTATGGTAGCTGTGTTTCTCCAAAGGCTGCACTTACCCCAGACTCCTCTACCCACCAAGCAGGAAACGCACGAAGTCCTGCATTCAAACTTCTCCCATATTTTTCCATTGGCACAGATAAAAGCAAGCTCTCCAGCACCTCACGTAAAGTAACCTTAAAGACTCATTTGCCATGACCACAGGCTCAGCCTCAATATTCAGTGTGCTACTTTTATTTATGGTAAAATTCAGAAAACAGCTTAAGATCGTATTACATTATGACAGACACCCAGCAAAGAATTAACAGAGGGAACTTGTCTCCACACCCAACTCTGAACACAGTGAAAACATTGGGTGCTTTTTTCCTTTAGAGCTTATATTTTTAAATCTAGTTTTTAATCCAAACTATTATTGAGCATGGAATGGTTGCATTTGTAATTAAAGGATGCAGTCAAACCATTTGTTGATTATGTAAAAAGTAGTACTTTCCTGGACTTAATGGTGTTCAAGCTTTTTCTTCCCAGTATTCAGTAGCAGGAATGCTGGTCAGTGTTAGCTGTCACATACCTACTGAGATACTGTGAAACCCAGGTTTAACAAAATGCAAATTAATCAGTTTTAGTATAAAACACTGATAAATTGGGATTTGATAAGAACTGCATCACTTCCCTCATGTTTTGTGCTGTAGTAACCCTTGTTGCTAATATAAAACCACTGCCTAAGTAGGTAAGAGGATTAGGATTTGACAACAAGACCTCATTTTCAAATAGTTGATATTTTATACTCCATGGAAATAGCTGTGGCTTGTAAAGCATTTTAAATGCCTAAAGGCATTCTCATTCTATAATACGCAGAGACAGAAATACTGTGAACCCATTTCAGTGTAGTCTAACTCTATAATGATCAGGTTCTGCCATGCTACTCATTTTGGGATGCATCATTCAAACCCTCCAAATGGATATTAAATAATTCATGCCAGTGAGATTACAGTCTTGCTTCTCCATACCCCACAGGAAGAAAAAGAAGGGAGAAGTTAGTTGTCTCTCTAAAGGGGACAGATACGTACACTCACTCTACTATCTGAAGCGTATAACATATCCTATTTCAAGATCTCCTAAGTGTCCCGAACAGGACAGTCATTGTGAGGCTGGATGTCAAATGAATATGCAATTACATATTGTTCACTGGTCTTCAATACGCTTGCACAGAAAGACAAAAAGTCAGGAGAGAAAGCTTCCGCTACGTACTTTCCATTAGAAGTGAATTAAGGCTCACCTAGAAAAGTAAACTATGAAAGTAAATTTATGGATTGTTTTACTGATCAACACTAGCCCCATTAGTATGCACAGCAGACACCTGCAGAAGCTGTGTTTCTCAGTTAGCTAACCAGATGGCTCAAACTACCCCATCGCTCTATCCTATTTTTAAAAAAAACTACAAACAAATCCAAAACCACACGCAGAGCAAAATTTGTATTTGTATTGCAGCGCTTAATGTTAGAAATTAGGCCCACAGTTAGTTACAATAGGGATACTACAGTGTGTAGCTAATTTGTATTTCCCCAAACTGTCAGCATTCATGTCACACTTCCTCCTTCTGAACTACCCAGTACTCGTGGATCTGTAGTATTTGTACCAGAAATGTTTGCTAGCGCTACTCCCCCCAAAAAACACTTGTCAAAGTGCAAATCAGCTCACCAAAGACATCCTCCTGAGCCCTATCGTAAAGCTGACCCAGAAAGACAGATGCATCAGATCTTCAGTGAAAGTCAACCTGTGACCCTTTCCCCGTGCCGTGGATTGATTCACTGTGCTGAGATCTAGAATCTGCTACCTACGAACACAACATCAAGTGTATCACTAGGGAAAAAAAAAAAAAAAAAAGTCATTTATCTCTGTCACACATGTGAACTTATTATGTGCCACATATTCCCTATCCCTCTCCACACAATATCCAATATCATCTCAACGCTTTTCCGGAGCCTAAGAATCCCACTGAATCGTACTGCGCCTCTCTAACAATACACAGAGGGGCAGGACAGACCCATAACAACACATCACCCAAGTAAGAGGGGACACAGATACAAATAAACATGGTCTAGCAAGTGGAACAGTCAGGTTTTTAAAGTGGAGGAGAAATTTGTGGTCAAAATTTCTGGGTTGTTACTGTCATCAAAGACCAGAGTAAGTTCAGTTGTAATATACACAAACGAAGAAACTTTTTTGGAAAAGAACACAGAAAATCACGTGTAATACTCTGGAGGAACCCTCTTGCCACATTGCTAAGTTATTGCAAATCTCCCCTCATGGCACCACCCTGGAATAAGGCCAAAGTAATTTACTGCTGGCAAAGCTTTGTCCTGCCCTGAAACCTCTGGTCCGACATTTAAACTTCTCGATAGCAACTATGCATGAACAAATCACGCCCTTCCCAGTCACACACACAAAAATATTTTTCATTCTTTGAAATGGAAAGTCACTCCTATCAGTCCATACAGAGCATGAAGGTCAATAAACTACCATCATATTTTTCATAAAAAAAACCCTCTTCTGGACTTCAGTGGGAATTGAGCAAATGGAATAACAGTACTTGCACTTAAGATATGAAGTATCTGTACCAATTGCATTTTTCAGAAAGATCATCACGAAGCAATTTATTAAAGTGTGTCAGCACCACAAATACTGGTCTCCAGGCTCCACTGGGAGATAAATTAAATGATCCAAAAGATGCTAGATGATTTTATTTTCTACAGCGGTGCTGCAAAAATTCTTTGGGACAAATGGTCCACTGTAAGCCCTCACTTAGACAGCGTAATGCTCTGACGCTTTCCCTGACTGGATTCTTCCGACTTTTCTCTACTTACACCATAAGGAAGCATCCTTGGAATTGCCTCTGTACTGGACAGGGAAACAATAACACTCAGGAAAGCCGAAGAACAAAAGCCAGAGCAGGGAAAGCAGTAGTGCCGCTACAGACAAATGGCTTTTTCTTTCTGGTTTCCATAGAAGTTCACTTGACCTTGGTTTCAAGAGCTACGAAATATTAAGGCTCAGGAAAACAACTTCAACTAATTGAATAAAATGTGATTTTAGCCAGACACGTGAAACTGATCTAGTCCACGTAACTTTGAAAAGATTTTCACCAAAACACACAGGAGCCAACTATTACCCAAAACTCAGCATACACCCAAATGACGTGCACCCTAAAAAATTATTATCTGAGATATTTCCAAAACTTATGTATAGTATTGAACAGGGGTATTTTAATTTCTATGTAACATCTAGTACTGGAGGACTAAAAACAAATTGAAATTTTGTTAAGAAAATGTGGGGTTTTATTGCTTACAAGGGCCCAGGGATATGTCACTGTTTTTTCATAACAAGCAAGCAAATCACAGAAAGGCTGATAATGTATTTTATTTCAGAATTTATTAGTACAGATCTATAAGACTGAAAACTGATAGCTCCTAACTACTGCACTATACAATCTAAGCAAAATATGTATTACATTACAGGTTTAATTCTCCAGATTCTAATCTTCAAAACTTAATTTTGCTGCAATGAAACCAAACTTTCTGAAACACTGCCTGCCCAGTACGTAAGAGGGGAATCTTTACACTGCGCACATTGACAAAACAAATGGACAAAGCCAGCGAAGTGCAACCTACAGGTATTTACTCTTATCCGGTAAGGAAAACTAACGACAGCTACATGTACGTATTTTTGAGAATACTGAATAGTACAGTATCTACGTGAACTTTCAAAGGTGCAGATTCTAGTCAGCGGCATGGAAAAAATTTACTTTGCAGACCAATATTTTTAAATGGACTAAAGCTATCGAATCACATAAATATGAGTTCATTTTTTCCTCAATATTAAATCTTTCTCTGTGCACTCCATCTTCCACAGTTCGCATCTCTGGCCTCACTGCTGTAATTGTATATGCAAATAGATCTATGGATATGAAGTCTCCCTAAGCTCAGAAGTATTATTCATAGATACAAATCAAGCATGCATATAAGTACACACACACGCACATTTTCAAAATACAACCAGACTGGAAGTTCCAGGACATGATTTTCATCGGACTGGTTGTTAGTATGGCTGGTTAATAGAAATCACATGGAAGAACACAGCTGTATAGAATAATATCCTTTCTGTAACAATTGAGAGTTGTGGGTCTGAAGCCAAACACAACAATTACATTGTCTACCTTATCCTTTTCTTTTAAAAAAAGAAATATTCTTTTACTGAGATCACTTGCTTTCATGTGAGTAAAGAATACCATATACAAAGAAGCTGATCTATATCTAAAAATACTGAGATGAAATAATCCATCTTTTCCAAAGTAATTTGTTCTAATGTTTCATTGTCCTCACTTCTAAAATAGTGCTTTTTAGTTCACACGTGGATTTGTATGGTTTTATTTTCCAGTTTTTGATTCTTATGCTATCCTTTATGTTCTAGCATTCACATACTTTAAGAACAGCAATTTTCTATCCAAAAAAATAATGAAGGTGTTGACTAGCACTGAATCTAGTGCTGCTGCCTGAAAAACGTTGGCAGGACAATCTCCATTCAATGATGATTCTCCATTGACAGGTAATACCTTTGAAGATCTATCAGTCAGCTTCTGTAAATTTGAAATCCATCGGTTTAACTACTATCGTAAAGCACTGTTTTTATTGTGAATTCCACAGAGTACCATACAAGAGGTTCCATAAAAGTCTGTGCTGCTACCTTTATAAAATAAACATATAATTTCTTCAAAAGATGAAAAAAAAAAGTTTCATGAGAGAGATGTGTTCCGTGAAAAAATTCTGACTGGCATTAATTACCCTCCTTCTTCTAAATTCTGTTTAAATCAGTTATCACTTTCCTTTATTTTATCTTGGGTTATTATCAAAATTAATCAATCTACAGTTAGACAGGTCATTGCAATTCTCCTTTGTAAAGCTGATTCAGCTTTAGCACTCTTTTAGCTTCTGGAACACCCTTAGTCTCCGTATTTCAGTGCACGTAGCTCATTCAGCCGACGGTTCAGTTTTGGTACTCTGGGCTCCGTTGCCTTATGGGATCCAGAGACTCTCCAGAACAATTCCTTCAGCTTTCCTCTTCTGCAGTTCCCTCATAGGATGCCATAGCTCTTTAATAACTTCCGATTACAGACTTTGTGAAAACTTAATGTAGCAAGACTAACAAAATTACCTATATTGTTTTCCCTAATTTTTACGATTTCCTATTAGTTAATCTGAAACACTTTAGTCATGCAGTAAAAACTAATCCAAAATTCAGCTGCTCCTTCAAACTGACTGAATTTTTTTTAGAATAACATTAGTCTGAGACTGTCATTTTAAGAGGCAAATTAGCAAAGCACCAAATTTTTAACACAGTTAACACTGAGTAAGATCAAAAGTTTCTAGTGTCTCTTTCCTCTTGTACGTCTTTAGAAGAGCTACAATAAAAAAAAACCCACCAAAAAACAGCTGCTAATTTCCACTAACTATTTCCCAGTTCTATGCAAGAAAAATCACCTTACTGCCAGATTTCAATCTGGAGCCAGTGTATGCTGCTTCTTACCAGTCAGTGCACATCTTTGATTTGGCCTTCTAAAATAAAAGGCTAACATCTTCAGAAGTGCTGAATGACCATCAGTTGCACTGATGTTCTTGAGAAACAGGAGATTATCTTGTGAATAGTTTGAAAAGCTATGAAAACGAAGCAAATTGAATAAATCTGAGGGAGATATATTATTCTTTGATAAGTCTATTAACAAATACATGATACTTAAAAAGTCCAAAGGAAAGAGATTAGAATGACTTGTTCTTGTATGAGCAGTATATTTAAAAAAATGGTAAAATATTGATTATACAGCCATAGCCCAATCTGGGACCTTTACAAAAAAGAAAAGAAAAGAAAAAAAAAGAAAATGCTCACCTGAAGCTGGAACGAAAGATGAACTTTTATTTAAAAGGAAGGAAATGTAACAAATTACTCACATATCTTTCCTTAAACCGTACTTTTCTCTTAATCTCCATGCTACTAAGACATAAGTAGCCATGGAACATTCATCAGGACGCTCATTTGTAATGAAATAGTCTGTTTCTCTAAGTATCTGCATGTTGGCACAATACGGAAATACTGGTAATTATCATCCATTATGTTAACATTTGCCACTTTCTTGAATGGCATTGGATGACATACCAAGTTTGAAATATCAGAACTTTATTTTTTCTAAGAATATTATTTCTAAGGCTTTTTAAAGACTGTGATCAAAACCAGCAATGCAGATGAGTTCTAGAGCAGTAAATTTCACTCCAAGTGCTTCATTTTAACACACTGGAGTGAAGCCTGATGGACTTATCACAACACTGAAAAACAGGTTACAATTTGAGCCAATCATGCTGAACTAAAAGGAGCTATGAAAAAAACCCCCAACCCTTCTAATGTAGAGTTCAATACAGAGATTGGAGATCAACAGTATTAGTGTACATTAAGGGGGCTAAGGATATCCATCTAAAAGCATTAAAGAAACTTTTATGTCAGGAATTATTTTCAACTTAGCTGTCACACAGTACCTACTAAAACTGAGTAGAAATCCTGACTTTGTCATTCATCTGCATAGCCAACCTGAAAGCAATAGCACCCCAGCATCTCTTAGCCAAGCCTCCCTACTGGTATTTCAGCCTCTTCCTCCCTTCTGCCAGCCCCGAGCCCTGCTGCTGCTTCGGCCCTCATCTTCAGCATCAGCATTCCCCGGTAGCGCTTTACCCACTGATCCTAGCGTAACCATGGCAGACAGCTTCAGAGCGTAACGTGCGCTCTTCAGAGAACATGAGCGTGGACCACATACATCATCGAAGTCTTTAGATTAAAACAAACAAACAAGCAAGCAAGTCTAGTGAAGCCTCTGGACCACATTTTTGTTTGAACTTAAATGGTTTTAAAAAAAGAGCACTGACGCCTAATTTCAGACTCACTCAGAGAGCTCAGCATTCATGATGCCAGGGTGAATCCTTATTTAAGTGGTTATTATCAATTAGCAATAATAAATTTCAATTTCATTAAATTAACTGATTTCCTAAAAAGTAAAAAAAAAAAAGAAAGTAAACCTGAGTAATCGGAATTCAAGCTTTTGCCCTAACACCGCTGCCTGTCAGGAAGGCACTGTAGCAAGTGCTGCAAAAAATCTGGAGAAAGCGACCTGGCTACAGAAAGAAATAATTTACAAAAACGAAGCAAGAGTGATCCTAAAGCATTATAAAGCTCACCCAATCAGGGATCAAAAAGAAGTTTAATTCCAAATTAACTGGCTTAAATCTGGAATGTTGGATACCTGCATACTGCTTTCAGATCACCTACAGATCAATAACAGACCCGATGCAGAAAAGATTTTACAAACCATTTCAAACAACAAATGAACTTGAGAAAGTAAGAGTCAGAAGTAATACATGAACTGAAAAAACTACATTCAGCAAATTTCATTCAACATTAATTAGTCATTTACACAATGAAACATATTACAACATTTTCAACATTATACCTGAATTCTGCATTAACTGCTTACACTGTGCAATGTAAAGAGATTCCAACTGCTACTTCTTAAGCACTTTTAAGATTAATGAGTGAACTTAATGCCGAATGTTTTAAGAGTGCCTAAATGTAGAACAGAAGTCTGAGAACTCATATCCCTTTTGTCATTTGCCATGAGATCTGGACTAAATTCCCTCCTTTTCCTTCTTTGTGACTTTGTCAAGTCCTATTCATCTCCCCATACTTCACTTTACCTTTAGTAAAAAAGAGATGATTTTTGTTTTCCCCTACTGTTAGTCTGTCTTGTCTCTTGGGATATAATTTTCAAAGGCACAAAGGCCAATCAGGAAAGTATCTTCAACTGAAAGCCAATTAAGTGTAATACCTTTAACACCTGTATCTTTGAAAATCTTCTTCGTGTTTGAAGTGCTGTATAATCAGACTCAGAATTCGTACTAATTTGAAACTATTATAATACCATCAATACTAAATTATGCGAGCTATCCATTTGTTTTAAAATTAAATACTCTGATGGAGAAGACCCAAGATAGCCTTAAAATGTTAATGCATGATGCAAAAGCAACGATGCAGAGGATGCTCTGGCTAATTAACAACCTCTAGTCTCAGACCTGGAATGATAATACTGATGAAAACACTGACAAGGGTTTAATGAAATTCTGAAAGATCCTTGGGTTTGTGCTCCATAGCAAACAGAGGGAATAAAATGTATCTAGGGAAAAATTCATGAAGATCTTAGTTAGTTAGAAACGTTGATACAGGCAAATATTTTAAGGGTCAACACAAGTAATCACGCTGGTGTAGTTGATATAGCTAGCTCCTCAACTTGAAAGAGGGATATCGCAGGCGCACATCTCACAGAGAAGCAAGGGGCGTATCACTACTCTTTTCATCAAGGAACACGTGGCCCTGTTGCTGCAAGAAAGCACTTGCCACCAAGACCGAGGTAGTGTAATTCTTCCAGGACAATATGAGAACAACATGGATGTGATGAATTACTCTACCAACGAAGGTTTTCAAGATTTCCAGAAGAATCCTAGGACCTGTGTTCATGCTGTCTGAGATTCAGAGACTACTTAAATATTTCTGTATTTTGCTTGGTAGTGCTTCAGCAATATTAGAATAATTGGAGGGTATTTTACTCAATAACAGTAGGATTCTGTTAACTTACCTCAGCAGTTAATTACCAAGGACTATGCAGTACTCATTGACGTAAAAAATACTTTAAAAAAAAGGAGGCTCTATGTCAGAAAGTATTGGCGGGGGGGAAGCCAGCTCTGCTGGAAATCCAGACTTCTGTAGTGACAGAATAACCTCAAAATCACTCTCATGTTTTGTCCCACTTCTACATCAGTGTGGCTGCACTAGATCTCATATAATTCCTCCCAGCCTACATTAGTTTACAGGAATCATAACAAGGACCAAAATATTTACACTAAAGCCAAGGCAGAGTGTGTTCTTTGTGGAGCATAAACACATTGTCCCAATTAAAGGTCCCATATGAGTTCTCCTCCTTTCACTTAGTATTACAGCTCTCTTTTTAAAAGGTCATAGGTAGGCTGTAAGTTAAATTATAAGAGTATTGTGCCTTGAGCTACAGCATCACTTACTATAAGCGGTGCTGCACAAGTGTCTAACACTAAATCTGCATTGAAGAATGCTGCAGAGTACCTGTGCCTGCTTTGGTGGGAAGTACAGGATGTCAGAAAGAAGACATGACCATAGAAGTTACGATTATTTATTTACCACTTTCTTTGAAAAGAGGGATTAAATACTAGAGCACCAAGTTCAGATGTCAGCAGGCCTACAAGCTGCTTCGGGAACCCTAGAACGAGCAGATGCTGCCAGAACAGAAGCAAGGCTTCTCAGCACAGTAGGCAAAGGTGATTTTTGCTACCTTAATGATTCCATCTTCATCCTTAGGGCCACAAAATTTAATTCATGGAGTAAATAAGTAATTTAAATACAAAGTGAGGATGAGCTCTTCAGGCCACACCTCTGATTAAAACAAATAATCCTTGCATTAGGGGAGAACAACTAACCTCCCCCATGCACCAAGGGAAGCACTGGCAAAGTGCCACCCTAACATTATCTCCTCAACCATTTGCCTTCTTCATCTGTGCCTTAAGACAGCCTTATATCTTCCTTTGTCTTCAGGACAAACTTCTTTCATTCCACAGCAACAGCAATGAAGTAGTGAAACACCCTGCCCCACATTCCCAGACACTGCAGAGACAAATCAACTTACATGGCTAAGTGCTGCCCTGGCGTTCACGTAACCTGACCCTTTCAGATAATAATAATGCTAGTATTCTGTTTCATTTTGTAAGAACCAGATGTTGAGACTTGTTAAAAAAGAAACAAAAGAAAAAAAAGAAAAAAGGAACAAAGAAATTGAGTGTTCGTATGGATACTTCTCCTACCTGACACCTGCAGAAATGGTAAAGTGTGTTATCTGGTGCCAGACAGCAAAACACACATGTATGGCACCAATACAAAGGTCAAGGATGAACAACACATAGGACAATATACTCTTATTTTCTTTGTAGCAAAAAATGTGGTATGGATTTAAGTTGATTACCTAAAAATACAAGCTGCCGTATGCACTCGCCAGAACCGCTGAACCAATCAATTCTGTACATAATAATTTAAAATGCCAGATAGAGAAACCTAATTGGGCTGCCCTGCTATGATTTTAAAAATTGCTTGTTTTGATTACCTGCCACTCAGGATCTCTCTACCACTCCTCTCTTGTAAAAGAGATGTTATTACACTTGTTTCCACCATGATAGTTCTTCTTAAGTTAACACATACACCCACACGTATCATCTACCTTATCTGACTTTTGTCTCAACTGTTCATGTGTAGGAGGAAAGACTAAGTTGGGAGAAAAACATTAAGTTAAAAACAAGCATTTAAGTACCCCATAAACAGGGTAAAAGGAAAGATGATTCCTATTGCAATTAATTCTAATAAAGTGTAGATGATACTCCTTTTAGTCTTTCTTCTCTTGAAACAAATGGATTTCTTTCATCACTCACAAGATAACGAGTGTCACCTGTCTATCTCTGAGTAGCTGATACCAAAGGCAACCAGTTTTTGATGAGCAGGATCAGATGCCTTCAGTAGCTCTGCACAAACGTAATGCTCTTTTCATGGAGAATGCAAGCCATACTTTTTAGTGCTGAAGCAGAAATCTCCATCATTCTTACAGGGAAATAAATTAGAAGTCAAGACCCAATTCCTTCTATCTCGTAACAGTATAAATCAGGAAAAATACACTTAAATCGCTAGAGTTACAGCATTTTATAGAAATACAAGTGAAACTAGAGTTCCATCCTCAACCTTTTCTTCATTATCAGAACCATGAGATTGAAAAAACCCACAAATGCAAACACAAAGCCATTCTGCAGAGTAAGTGAGATATACCTCAGCATTGTGAAACTAACATCTGGGGACTAATATTTTTAAAAAGATGTGAGGAGAATCAAAAGGCAAACTGAGATTTACATATGAGTGAGAATTAAAAAGATGTTTTACAAAAGACATCCAGATGAAGAGAGAAGGCATTTGGATGAGACGAGCTGTTCTCAGATTAACTAAGCTCAGTTTATGAGAACGCCTTTGGTTCCAGGTTCACTCGCTAGTCAGCTACTTTGGTTTACAAACATATATTCCAAATACCCTTTGGTCTAAGGAGGCATTAAATCTCTGGATAACCAATCGGGATACCATTTTTAACAGCAATACAAGCATACAACAAACAAAAGTGAAATAAATTTTTTTTTTCTGATTAGCCTCTCTGTAGAGTCACTTTGACTCTACATATATTTTTCTGCCATTTTAGCTCATTGTAAAATATTAGCGGAAGCGCAATGCATCTCAAGTGGTAATCTTTGGCAAACCGGGATTTAACAGAGACTGCGCTTGCTTGTCTGAGACATATCAATTAATTTCAAACACCAAATTTCACACTACCTTTGAGGAAGATGGATCAGTTCTCTGAAGCTGATATTCAGTATATAAAGTGTATAATTTTTTTTTTGTGTATAATGACAGGTTTGTTCAATACATAAAAAGGTCGTTGTAAAAACCAATAAAGATCACCAGTGGAAGAAAGGGAAAAGGAAGATTAATCTTCAACTGTGATGACTTCAATAGATGAAAAAAATTTTCCAAATATTACTGTGATGGAAGACAAGCACAGATCATCTGAGAAAGTTGTAGAATCTTGTAGACTGGAAGCTGAAACACATCACAGAGACTTATTTTTGCAGCAGGATGAGGAGTTGGCTCAGTGATTGCTTGAAGTCCTTACCAGTTTTGGTTTCAGTATCATCAAAGGTGCTTTACATATTCATTTGCACGTACATTTTACCTAATCACACCTTATGTTCGGAATCTGTAAAATAAAATTCTCATTTCCTTTATAGAAAAAGAACAATAAACCAAGCAAACTACATCTTTGTGTTTCATTTACAACAATGATCCATTAATTTACAAGGAGAAAAAGATTTTATGTGATTTTTTCCCCCAATTCCCTAGAGCCCCAGAGAAGTATCTACTGCAATATAATTGGTTCCAAAGCACCCGCGATTCTGAACATTCAGTTCCATTTTAGCTGTGCAGGCAACTGTTTTACAAGCGTACTTGAACATATTTTGTAAATAAGATTTATGATACTTTTATGGTGTCTGGAGTTAATGAAATATTTTGAGTGACAACTGCAAATAACTACCACTACTTGTTTTAAATAAAAATCTAATCATTACACAAAGCTTCATAAGCAGACCAAATGCAGCAAAAAGTTGCAAACAGTAAAATACACCATACAAGACAAACCTTTTAAAAATAATGAACCTAAGATCAAATAAGATGTTTTGTAATTAGCATGAAAGACAGAAATTAAAAAACATGATATTACTATGGAGTTCATGTACACCAGCTACCATGTCAGTCTATTCTACATAACACAGTATTATCTTTTGTTCATAACTTACTACTTGGTAGCCTACAGCTTTATCGTTTCAGAGTTAAAATGACCTTAAACAAATTTTCCTCTCATCCTAGTGCCAACTTGAAAGAATAAAACAACTTTTAAGTATTTTTGTATTAATTTTTGTATGTTGCCTAGTAGCCTAAATTACTACTTTTCTACCAAATTTCAACCTCCTTCATTTTTTTGACAAATGTATGAAATAAAAATGTGCTAAACTTACAGTATTTTAAAAATTATACTTGACGCTTGTCCATGTCATGACAGAAATCTTAAAAGCTATTTGAAGATTACTGATGTTTCAGAGCAGATATGTATTAAATAACTATCGATGGTAGAAAACATAGATAAACTAAGGATAACTCTTCCACAAATGTTTAGACATATTTTTGGACTCCAGAGTGCATTAACCAAAATTAGTAGGTGATCTTGAAAATTCCGGTTAGCCAGAAGGTAGCAAATCCCTTCCTTGACGGCCACAGACATTGGTAACATACAAAACAGCAGGAGGACCATCTAAATCTCTACCCACACAAACCCATGAGTTGTTTATTAATCTTAATAATAAATATTGTTTTTCTTTTCCATTCAGACACTGAATGCAACAATTATCTAGGAGAGCTCAAAAGCCTATGGAAAAAAAAAATCAATAGCAATAAATTAGAACCTGATCTGTGGGGTTTTTTAAATCTTTACAATTAAAATTATATGTGATCATTCTCATGTTAGAGAAAAAGATGAACATGTTAACACTGAGAGGATGCTAGTTTCCAACTTGATTTTTTTCTTGTTTGTTTTTAGAAGATTCCCTTCTTCTAATGCCAAATTTCTTATTGAAGGTAGAACATTCAGCCCTCTCAGAGTAATTATACAATATGACATCTAATCACAAAGAGGACAACATGATACAAAGGTGAAAAGTTAGCATCTCCCATAAATGTTAGAAGGCTCGTCTTAAAAAAGAGCCTAAGCATTAAAGCCTTAAAATAGATGGCTACAAAACAGGTTTTGAAATCACCTTCAAGGCTCTGTCAAGAGACAAAGGTTGGAACTGTATGACCTGTTACCTGCCAAAAGAAAGTTTTTTGCAGAAACTTCAGGAAAACTATTTCCTGCATTGTTGCTTTTCCTGACATCACAGATTGTCAGCTGTAAAATTTGTCCCTGTTATAGTCAGTGAAGTCACATTCTGTGTGCACATAAAGACGGGAGCAGTACTACTATGGGAATTACGCTTCTTTGACTCATTAAATGAAAATGCATTTCAACTACATTACTGACTCAAACCTCATGAATAATTTGGAAAATACAGAGATTTTTGGCTTAAAATGACTTTGGAAATTTGAATTACCAGGAATTTTCAAGTTTATGAAGCGTCCTGATAGCCTCCCTTCTGGCCCTGCTTAGCACTTTTTCACAATGGACAAGACACCACCACCAGAATATTCTGGTGGTAAAGTGAACAGATGAAAAGGGCATGAAAAATGAATGAACAGGGAACCCCTATTGTAGTTCAAGTTGATGCTTGCAATTATTCAAGCTATGACACCTTTAAATGGATATGGAATGTTTTCCCCCACTTCTTCCACAACTTGAATCACTATATACCATTCCCTTTTTATTTTGCGTGCATAGTTTAGCCATCACAAACTTTTGGATCTGAAGAATTCATCGAAGGCTTTTACTAAGTTCTGGCCAACAAAGATGCCTAAGCTTAAAGAATTTTTTTTTCCTTTGGATGACTGACACCGAACTGGCCAGATGTTTGGATTTTGTTTTGGATTTTTTTAATTCCCAAGTTAAAGACAAATTAAAATTCCCAAATTAAAAGACAAGGCATGTAACTAAAATATAACATTCACCATAATTTTAAGGTGATTTCTAAGCCGTTCAAATTATAACTTTGTTACTAAGTCTATTTCGAATATAATTCCATGTAATGTACAAGTGAACGACCAAGCACCAGACGAAGCCAGCCTATTATGAGTTCAGAAGTGACGGCCACTAGACTGACACATGCACTGCCTCTGGATTTGCTGAGCCTGTCTGACAGATCCTGCAGGACACGAAGGCGAACCTGAACGCTAAAACACCCAGAGAGTCCTCTGTGCATGCATGACAAGGGCCCGTGTTGGACGAGAACTTCCAACCTCAAAATCTAGCAGCATGAGCAGGAATTCCATGCTGTTTACTACGCCCATTTCCCAGTGGGGCTCAGGTCAATACTTTTATGGCAGTTACTGCCTTAGCATTCTGCAGACATATTTTTACTCTTCCTGGGAGAGAGAGCTTAACAACAACAACAAAAAAACATCCCAGGTTTTACAAATCTATTGTTCTTCTTACTCCTCTGAGTTCTCAATATGTGACCTGGTTAGCATCATATTAAATAGCATACAATTTTATGATGGAAAATATTGCTAAATCATTTAAAGTCACAGCGCTTCATAAAATAAACATCTTCATGCTTGTCTAAAGAATAGTCACAGCTAGAAGACATACTGTGATAGACCGAGTAGTGGTGTGTCAAAGAGCCCTTTAAAGCTTCCCATTCTCAGAATATGAGGTTAGCACACTTAGAAAGGCCATATCTTACTACCAAAAAACCTGGTATCTAACACTTTCAGCCAGGTTGAATGTCTATCACATTATTTAAAAGATTTCACCTTTTTTATTGCATGACAAATAAATGGTCTGCTTTTCATTATTCAGATGCATTTTTTTCCACATTGACCTGCAAGCTAGAAAGTGTGTTGTGCTGCACAAACTTTTGATTATTTGTCTGTCACATGCAAAAGTAAGGAACATGTGGCTGTAATCGTTATGAGCCAAATGACACAACAGTCTTAATTCTCATTTCATTTTCTCTTAATGTCTTGTAGATTCTGATTTAAAGATGCTTTCTTTTTTTCTGGTTATTTTACCATACACTTTACTTTTGCAGGTGCATCTCTTTTCCACATGCTGTTTGTGTTGTGTAGCTTATAGCTATTCAGTCCATTTCATTCAACAACATCGTTAATAATAACTAGAAAAAAACAGTGAGAGAAACTTTTCATTGATTTGTGGTTATGTCGAAAATTTAAAATATCCAGAGCTGTCAATCTATCATCTTTCATAAGAACTAGAAGTTTACTTTTATACTCTCTACTTGAAAGGTTTTCTATCACTATGAAAATGTCTTTCTATCATCACGGAAAAGTCAGTTCTGAAGGGAAATAACTAGGAGCAATAAGATGAAATTAAGCAAAGGAATATTTAGACAGAACTGAAGTCAACTTTTCTAATACCGTAGTCTGGATAAAGTCTCTGGAAGGAAAAAAAACAATTCCATTACATAGTACAGCTTATTACATTAGACAATTTTAATTAGATTGGACAATAGAAGCCTAGAACCAAAATCCATTCTACCGCAGGTAAGGAATTACTGAAATCTCTCATACTCCAGGCACTACATTTAAAGATAATAAAATGTCCAGTTTTCTTCAATTTTATCTACAATGGCTATCAAAATTGACATTTACATTTAATAGAGCTGGCAATGAAGTATTGTCTATATTAACAGCATCCTTTTAAAGTAGTTATGAATTCCTGAGACAGGAGTTCACAGCATAAACTTCTGATTCTCAGGAGATTTTTTTGGTTTTCAACACAAATACAAAAAGTAACACCAGCAATCAATTGTAACACTAAAAGCAATAATAGGTAAAGACTGAAAATTCATGGGGAAGCGGTAATCTTCTGTTATATGGCATACAACAAGCAATTCAAATGATATTTTAATGTGTTTTTCTTCTTTACAACCTGCTGATATATGAAGCTTGGAGGTCCATTATTAAATGCTGAAGGTAAAACAAAATAAATGAGAAAACACATAGAAGTTGGAAGAGAAGAATCAATGATGACATTAAGGTAAGATTTAAAAAAAATAATCAAGAAATAATAATAGTAACAAGCATCTCTACAGACATTTCTCTTTGGTTCTACTTCAAAAAGAAAAAATAGTTTCCTGTCAATACCACCACCTTTAAATGTAAAGATGTTTAAAGATGTTTTAAGCCATTTACTCCATTAATAGAAACAAATACTGATAAATAGCATGGAACAATACTTGGTACAGTCATTTTTAATTTCTGATATAGAAAGTGCTCAACTCATTCTTCAATAGCTTTAAATGGCTCTTTTCCTTAGGAGAAGGGAGCAATAAGTTTTCTTGGGTTCAGCAATAACAGCAGACCTGGAGTCTGATCAGCAGTGGTCATACAATCAGTTAAAAGAAATTAATTTATATTTCATAATAACTTTTTTACTTGTGAAATGTTAATTATAGGAAAATTCATTAATGGCCTTATTTACAGAGAACGAATGCCAGCATCAAACAAACCCAATTTACTAATGACGCTCTGCCAACAAATGGTGATTCACTAACTGAACAAGTGAATTAACAATCATTTTCCTTACAAAATAATAGTAGGCAAAAATATAACTTGGCGGTATTTCCCTCGTGTTACTGTGGACACTAATTAGCACAGTTATATAAAAAAAGAGTTGAATTAAATATGTCAAGGTCTCAGAATTGTTTGAATTCTTCTTTGCTTAATTAATCCAAATATTTAAATTAGCTCCTTCATGTAATTTGGTGTTTCAACCAGAATCCCACTGAATCCCACTGACAGACACATAAAATTATTATTTGCAGACTGCTTATGTAGCTCCCTTTTGAAGCCTGCAACTAAAATAAAGATGTAATCCCTTCCCATAAAACATCTCGAAGTAGTCATGGTCTCTGTTAATTAGCCAAGCGCTTATCCTGTTCTCTGACCACCAGATCTCACATAGTAGACAACTCATCAGGTTTGTGATTTTTCTTTTGATTGGTTAAGTCTACAATATTCACAGAAACTAAATTTCAGCTAAAACTTCTTCCCTACTTTCCCTACAGTTTCCAGAAATTATGAAAAAAAAGGTGGTTTAGAAGCTGCAGTGATCAGCAAGTGTCCAAAATTTTACTTTAGAAAAGCCACAGATTTGCAGCACAGAAAGTGCACACTGTTGTATGCACTTGCCTATCTTAGTTTGCCATTTCTTCACAGTTCTCTTTAAGCTATGGTCCTTGTAGCATTCATGGAGTGCTCTGCATTTAGCATGATATTTACTTGAGTTTCCTTTCACAGGACAAACTGCAGTTTTTCATTGTTTTCCTTAGAATCCTAACACTTAACCTTTGTAGCCATTTGAGATGAGTAGTAACTGTCCCTAGGAAAACACTCTTCCTCTGTTTTACTGAGATGGAGTGCCCACAATTTTAGCACAACAGTGAGCATTGAACAAAACCCAACTCTGTCCTTAGTGCAAATGGTGAGCAGACCTTAGTCTGCCCCTCCTCTAAACAGTGTTGCAACACTGTTTAGGAGTAGGAAAAAAAATAATGCAAGCCGGTCTCTTTTGTTGTGAAGTCTAAAAATGGAAGTATGAGTTTTACCATTGAATCCAAAGGTACACGGTGCGGTATCTTCCATGTATCCATAAATTATGCAAAGTTTCTAACTAACTAAACAAGACGGGCTATTTTCTCTTTTAATTTTAAAACGGGTTGATATTATTAATTCCAAATTCTTGTTTCACCTTCTTTTCTGTTCTAACAAACCTAATTTCAGAGAATTACTCTTCCAATTTAAAATTATTCTTGTCTCTCACTGGACTTTTTAAGCACTTCTTTGCAACTTGCACCTGTTAACAAGAATCTCATGTGAATGGACTCATAATTTCTTCAGGATGAGACGAGCTCCAAAAAGACACATCTTATCCCATTTGCACTATCATAATTTTGAGATAATCTGTAATTACATTGTCGTCTTGGCAAGTGCTGGAAGTAATATCAATATTCTTTATAAGTAGATCAGTCTTCCAGAGAAAATCTTCTAGACACGTGGCAAATTGTGAGTACCCGTGGGAACAAGTGAAGATCTGTTCTGGGGTCTTCCATCACTGTCAATATACTTGACATAAATTCAGAAATCTAGCCAGCATTTGGAAGCAGCAACTCCTACAAATCTTTTTAATGTCACAAACTGTATGCCAGTTGCATTAATTACAAATAATATTATCTTACAAAAAAAAAAGTATACAGGCTACCTCACATGCAATTTGTCCTTTTCTTTTTAAATGGAGCTTCAGGGCAAACATGCAGAATGGATACAATCTCAATAGTAAAGCCTTAGCCATTAAAGAATCGGAGATGCGATGGGGGGTGTTTACTAGAAGAAAAAAAAAGAAGTTCTAGTCATGTTTTACTGACTGTGAACTAATTAACTGGTGCAAGGCAGGACTGCTAAGAGAGGCTGTGTCTGTACTACTGGATAGGATAGAATTGCTTTTACAACAAGAATTACAAAATATTACAACATCACACCCAAATGCACCACAGAAATAAAGTGGAAGTGAAAAAGAGATTTCCTTTGCTTTCTCTCCAAAACAGAGGGCGTGACTGTAACACTCCTACTAATATGATGTTCATTAAAGAATCAGATCTTAATATAAGTGATAAAGAGATAATACAGAAAGTGTCTGCTGCACAGCTCCAGACAGTTTACAGCTTTCAGATCAGTGCCATGGATCATATTGTGAAGTCAAAGAAACAAAAGGAGAAAAAACCAAATAGGTAAAGGACCTAATGTAATAAATTTATTTCTCTAAATGGCAAATACCTGTTTTCATGGAGATAGGACTGCAAACACCAATAGGTTAGCAAAAGGCTAGCAATCTATCAGAATAGTATTTTTTGCAAATACAGTAGCTAAAACTTACAATAAAATTTTAATTGACATATCCATAACAGCTGTAGACTCATATATCTAACACTATAAATAATTTTCCACAAATAAAACCCTTTTTTTCCCTGAAAAGAAATGATTTTGCATTGCATTTTTCACAATACTTACACGGAATAAACCAGATTCTTTCCATGACAAAACTACCACCTAATCACTGGACAGGAGAAGTGGTTAAAACATTGCTAAGAAGCAATTTGACTGCTATCACTTAATAACTCAGTTGGAGAAAAATTGCCAAGCAAGATCAGTCTTAAACTCCCTTTAATTCAAGATGCTACTTTAAGCAGTGTTTAGTACCCAATGCTTCAGAGACAAGTCAAAGAAACATCAGAATAACCTAATGAGTATTAGCTTGGCAAATTTATGGAAAAAACATCTAAAAAGCATACTTCATGAAAGTCAAATTGAACTCCATTTTACGCGTGTCATTTTAAACTGTTTCTGTCATTTAGTATGTACCTTATATTCTTTTCATTTTAAATATTAAGAAATTCAGCACCCTCAGAAACGGCAATAAGGTCATTAGTTTAAAGCCTACGTGCACTTACACCAGCATAACTACAGAATATTCTGACTGTGGACTCGTTACAAAGGCGTAGCTGAGCACTGAACCCGACATACTTACTTTAGACAGTATTTATTATAGTAAGGGTAATACCCTCCCTGTGTGTCACGTTACATCTGGTAAATACACAGGCTTAAATGCAAATAGAGAAACAGTCTGGAAAGATCAGATTAGGAATAGAAAAATGTGCTTCGTGCTAAAGAATAAAAAATATGTTGCTTTAAAGCTGCCAAAAGGTGAAAAAGCCATAAGGCATGCAAGTATGGTGGGACTTAGTATAATGAGCTGTTGAAATAAGTCATCCTTTCCAACCTCTTAATACACCTTGTAATTTTTTTAATAAAATTTAACCTGCTCACTTAGTAAAAACAGTTCATGTGTATTTGTGAGGTTAAAATGCTTAAATGAAACAACCTCCACCTGTAGTTATCTAAACCCAACCAGCATCAAGGGGGTTAATCATGTAACCTCAAACCACATGTGAAAGAAAATATTTTATTTCTAACCTCTGCTGCCAGTTGCTGAAGAGAAGGGGATGCAACAGGGTGTAAAGTTGAGTTCCCTCTGACCGGATTATGGAGGCTAACGTAAGCCACAACATTTCTTTGAAGAACTCTCTCGAGATCCTACAACGCAAGCAGAGCAACTGTTATTACTATGCATCATTATAATTAAGACTTGTCTTGTTCTTTCAGTTCCTTCTAGAGAAAAACTGGACCCTACGTTTTTGTCCTCTGTGATTCCCTAAGTGTTACTTAACTACTACTTCTTACAATATTATGCTAAGAACTTCAAAGGATATCTTAGTGTTATTTCTCTATATAGCAGAAGTTATAATTCCATTTCACACATCATCTCAACAAAATGCAAACAGGTCTGGGAGGAACTAAAAATGACTACACTTGTAAGGTGAAAAATGAAAATATTATATAGTGTGAAACAACTTGAAGGCCTTTTAAACCTATGCCTGGCAGAAGACAAACTTCAAAAGCAATCATTATCAACAGTTAAGTGTACTCAAATTTTTAGAGACCAAAGTCAGATTTGAATTGCATAACTTTCCCAGTGTTTTCATTTCCTTATTTTTTAGACTATAAAAATAGTATGTACAAACTGTTTCAATTATTATCTCTCTTTAAAAAAAAGATTCCCTTTGCCTTCTCAGTAATGAGTTACTGTTTGCATGAAGTGGCTCTTTATATTGAACAGAAGGGGTGTAACGCAATTACATCTGATGTAAAGCTGACTTGAAGTGGAACTAAATAAATTTTGCTTCCAGCCTGGATCTTTTCAATTTGATTTTTTCACCCCCTCTTGTTTTTGAAGAATAATCATGTTGGAAGTAAGAAACTTCAATGAGAGCTAGCCACTTCTCACGCATGATAAAAAACCAATTAACTCTTCATTTCATCTACTGTTTTAATTCAGCAGCCATGAACCTCTCTGCTAGCTGTTCCTTTAATTTATCAGCTGAAGTCCACTGTAATCGTATATCATCAACAATACTCCGATGAGGTATTTTCTTTCAATAAGCTGATTTTTATTCTGTTGAAAGTAAGAGCCCAAGGAATCGTCTGTGTCAGATTGTGTCTAACTCCTTAGCACAAATGGGTGAAAAGTGAACCAGCACTAGCAATGGAGATGCTGAAATGTTTATGTAATTAATGTAAACCATAGCACGGTTCTCTTCTCTTCATTCAATATACTTTTGATTCAGTTCTCTCCACACTAAGCCTATCAATTAAAAATTAGTAAGTGTTGAACCCCCAAGAAGGAGGAAAAGCTCTCTAAGCTATTTCTGGGCCTAGGTCTTTTTTGAGGGCTTCCCCCACCCCACCCAATCTCTGGCAATGCCTTCTTTTACAGTCCCCTGCTGAATAAGGGAGGGGAATGAGCTCACAAAGGTGCTGTATATGCAGCCTTCACAGCTATGGAAACAACTTGCCATCTCATTATCATGCATGCTCTGTTCCACAGGAACTGCCTCTATAGATGTTTGCACTGCTTTTGCTATGGAGTACACGAATGTACACAGACAGACATCACAGATCGGTTAATGAACCATAATTTCCATGTGGTAATTTCATATTGCTTTCATGCTTTCAACAAAAGTAATCATTATTGCGATGAGTCCTTCTAAAACAATTTTACCTCCGCCCATTCATATGAACCAATGTTCCCAAATGACGTTCCTCCCCATGAGCAGAACACAATGGTCCGGTCAGGTCTCCAGCCTCTCTTAACCTTCAACATCAAGGCTTGTATAAATGCTGTGATAATAGCGGTGCTGCTGGCCCACTCTTGCCCACCATAAGCATTCAGACCATTGTGATGGCTACCAATGATGACGTATCTGTCTGAAATGTGAAAGAAAAGACAGACAAGAGAATCTTACTTCTTCTCGATGCTGGCATTAAAAATTAAAAAAAAAAAAAAGATGAACTGTATTAGTACTCTGTAATGCCATTAATACGACACAATGCTGTCAACAAAAATGTATATGATCATGTGCAAGACAATCATACAATATAAATACATAAAACTGTGAATACTACTTAAATATAAACTAGTAAATAAATATATGTATATACTTTCCTAATTTAATCCCTGTGCCCTTGCCTTCATTGTTTGCTCATTACTCTCCCGTCTTATAAATCTGATATACACTGTTTTTACAGCCAGGACTTTGTCATACAGATAATCTAATAAAGTTCCATCCTCACATTAGAGCGTTATGAAAAAACACAAATGAATAAGCAGGAAACTCGTATCTTCAATGCATATTAGTGTCCACAAAAGAAAACAAAAGGTGTGGTAGTACAATGAGAAACAGAGAGAAAATACACAAATTATGAGTACTCCCTCACCTGGCAGACTGTGTTCAGTGCTCACCACCCTATCTCAAAAAAGATATTGCAGAAACAGCAGTTGAGAAGCTGGTAACCAGAACGGTTATATATCAGGACTTAGACTTCCATGTAAGGAGACATTGAAAAGCCCTGGACTGCAGATTTAGAGAGGAGACATGACAGAGGAATAGAGGTAATGAATGATACAGAAACTGTAAGTCAGACCTAGCAACTTTGATGATACTGGAAGAAAGTATTTTATAAAATGAAAACCAAGAAGTTTCAACTTGAAATAAAGAACATGCCTACGGTTATCCAGAAAAAAACCCACATTTTTTTTCAGAGGAATTAAATGAAATCTTCATCTCTCGAGGCATAATATATAATCTAAATACTAACTTACAGCTGTAAAGAACTTTTTATTTTTATTCTGAAAGGATGATGTGGTATGAAACAACATGAACGACTAGTGTGACTGACACGTCAGTAAGTCTAAGCAGAGTTATGCCGAATGACTTATTAAACTATTAGACCTTCAGTGTAAGATGGATTCACAACCGGAGCCTCTTTGAAGGATTGCTTAGAAATTGTGTTCTGCTATTTAGTAAAGTCTCTTTCTGGTCCAGATCTAGACTTTCAAAGGTGTTCTTGCCATATTTGAGGATACGACAGAGAACAGAAGAACAGTTATCAAGTGGATCTGGCATCAGATCCACAACAGTCTCTCGGTGTCATTTGGGTTCCAAAAAGTGCAAAAAGTTTTCGTTTTCTGACAGTTTTTTGCAGTGACTGCTGCCTAGAAACAATTTTAACTGAACACTAACTTACTTTGATTATAAAAACATTCTCTATCAAACTGGATTTTACCAGTTTTGTTCAACAAAATACATGGCGATGTTTTATAAGGAATCAAAAATGCTTTACAAACAGGGGACCTGTTATGCACCTATAACACAACATTTTCAATCAACTGCTTGGCAGGTGTATAGGTATATAAATGAAAATTTCTTTCTAAAAGCAGATATGCAAAATGTAAATTTAAGTATACATAATAATTTAATGTAACAAAATAATAATGTAACAAAAGGCAATCTAAATCACATAATTTTGCAACTTGCTTGTTGCATTATGAGACGCTTAATTATAGGTTGCACTGACAATGAAAAATCATAGGATCTTCAACTCACGTAATGGTAGGAATTGGGCACAGACATGAAGGGCCTTACAGGCTGCTAGGTCGTTGGAGGAAGTGCCACTAACACAGGGTGATCAGACAGGACCAACGCCTGCCCCGTATTATCATCTCTGTTCAGTCTGTGAACAGTGTATGTGAAGGGGAGAGGAAAGAAACCTTGTGTAAAATAGTATAGGACATTTTGATGGAGAAGCAAGCTACACGCAGCAACTTACTGCAGGAGATACCAGATGAATGAACAGGGGTAAAACTTAACAGCTGGTGCCTCCTTTGAAATTCTTCATCTTTACACATCTCTCCCTCTTGAACAGAGGCAATACCCTGAAGCAAATGACTATAGGAAAAGCATAGGAGAAACGATGGTCATGCCTACGGAGGCAGCAGCTGCCCTTTCTCATAATCGTTTGCTGAAGCACGTGGAGAAAGAGATCACATGGTAAGAAAAAAAGAGAAAGAAAGGGCTAGAGATCAAGAAAAAAAATATCCATCAGATACTTTTGAAAGTGATAAGGTGGGATAGTGTTCAGGGCAGTGATGGGCTGGACAACAGCGATTCGTCATAATAAAGAGTGACTTTATACTGTCTTCTGTTGTTATACACCCCATTTTCAATCATGTCCAATAGAGCTACAAAATCAGTGTTCTGTTTCTCAGGTTTTAAAAGGCCTACCAACTATCATATTTCCTCTGCTCCTAAATCTTTTAATATTTTGGTTGGATTTCAGATGCTCACTATTGGTCCTCAGATCAAATATCAAATAAGATTGCCATTACACAGATGTGTTTGTGTGCGTTAGGCAGCCTTTAAGTGTGTGTGGGGGGGAAAAATCCACCCTTGGTGATGCTCTGGTCTTTTATTAAGCACTAAAGATAAATTCGGCTTTCTTTCTGCATTTCTGGGAACATAAAGGTGTATATTTCAGGTGTATGAAACTACCAAAGCCCCATCAAAATGACAGAGAATCAATGCCATGAAAACATCAAGTATTCAAATCAGTTGAGTGGCGTGGCTATAGTATCAACGAGGAAGAGCAGAGAAAGAAATGAAGGTTTAGCACTGATTCTGTACAAAATGTTCTCCATGGTGCATTACAAGCTTAACTTGTGCCTACATTAGAAGGCAGCTGCTCTGGCCCTTGTTCAGCAAGACATTTACGGGACAAACCGTCGGCATCTGGGTAGTGCTATTGACTTCACTTGATTATATATCCTTAAATTCTTAAAGTTAAGCGTATACCGACATACCTTTAAAAGTAGCTTCTTATTAGGAATGCAATAATAAGATGAAAGATTCAGGTATAGAGAAGATAAAGAATTTATTAAACAGAAACTGATGCATGCTGCTTATTATTTGTGTTGTTTCTGCTTTACAACTCAGTAGACAGTATGTCTAAACATGGCAGTTTCTACCTTTCAAATTCCATGACAGCTATTGCAAAACATTAGAAATTGTAGCCTAGTAACTTCAAATTCTTGAAGGAAATTGAATCCTTCATTGAAATTAAATTCACTGTGCTAATTGTTTTCTATGTTGTTTTTTAAAAAAAAAAATTATTCTGGTGAAAAGCACAGCAGTCAGTATTTCACTAACAGGAACAAACTTAAATCTTCTCCACCTCCTTCATTCCATCACTTAAAATATGAAATGACAGGCCCACCTCCTAAGGGACTGTAGATAAATTTGCAACCTTTCCTCTAAACCTAATAAAAGAGTATTAATCAAGGCAAATGTGATGATGTTTTGATGATGATGCCATCTGTACGTTAGGAATTGGACTGGGTCTACACCACTTTGCACTACGTAAGTAGCCAGCAACAGCGTTCATTCGTGTTGCAGAAACCCTTCAACTTTTAGGCAAATTCACTTGCAGACAGAATAAACTCAAAATGATCTTAATTCCTGTGATGTCCTGATTATCATATTATCTACACACAGCGTCAAAGTAGGGAGGGGGTTTGTGGTTTATGTCACAGTTGCACTTAGAATCTTATTGTTTAATTCTTAGACATACAGAACAGTAATTATTGTTCATAGACTTGTATAAAACTAGCTTAAGGCATGACTGTAACACAAAATAAGGCTGCAGCAAGTGTGATTAAGAATTTAGTCACAGATTTTTGTGCACTATAATCACATTTGTTATTAGTTTCTTAACTAAGCCAGAGATCATGCTTCCCTACACCTTGGTTTCAGTGAGACACTTGAATTATGTAGGGATGTTCTGGACTTGAAGCATGGAGTTTTATTTATCTCAAAATTCTGCTAACATTAGGAAAAAAAACCAAAAACCTTTTCTAAAGTTGTACAGACAGCTTGCATATTAATTCAAACCATGCAATACAGTACACTCTAAAATTAAAACCACCAACATAGTTACTTGGTATAAAATACTGATACTCTTTATAGACTATGTGTAATTTCTGTTTGTTGTGTAAAAATATGCTTATTGTAACTATAATATCCCCGTGAGCTCATTCTCTGTTTAACCCTCATGTTCTGTTTTGTCATAAATCAAATCACAAAATAACTACACAACAAAGGCGCTCTCCTTCCTCTGTATTAGTGCGTTATCTGGCAAAATAGAATCCTGATCCCAGCTAGGACTCCCAGCCGTCACGAAACAAACCATCGACGCAAATGATAAAGGGCTACTTACCAGGAAATACAGTTCCTTTTAAATATCCAATAACATTAGAAATTGTCTTGTAAGTTGTAACTGACTGAACATTCAGACTGATTATTTTTTTGCCTGTTAAAAGATAAAAAGAAAAAAAAAAAAGAAAATGTTAAACTTGTTCATCCAGCCAAGAAATCTACAGGACACAGATATAAATTCCCCACACATAAAAAAAAGGTAAAAACAAAGGAAAAAAAAAAAGATGCGGAAGAGGAACCAGATTAAAACATGAACTATGACATTATTTTCTTAGTCCCATTTTAGCAGTGGGGTTTCAAAGCTGGAATCTCAAAGAGATCTCTGCTCCTTGAGTTAAAAGATCATTCAAATCACCTAATAAATGCTGCCAGAATACAACTGAATAAAAAATTTAAAGAGAGTAGGATTTGCATAATTCTATGATAAGGAAATTTGTCTTAATCTTTATAGGTTTTTCTCAACCCAATCCTTCACCCAGGTCAACCTTGCAATAATATTCACAAAATTATACCCGGTTCACATTACACTATTCTTCTGGAGAAAACCCTTTACACTAAATCAGATGGGAAAAGTTAGACCTCTGCGTTACTAATCACTTTGCCAGCATAGCCTTTGGTGATATACTTGTGAACTCATGCCAACAGACGACAGCTTTTGTTGGCTTAGCTGGTATCAACTGAGGAAATGGTATAAATACAAAGGCAGAAAAATTCCCAAACCTGCCAATATATAAGGGACTTGCCAGTACTGCTATGCCAGTTGAGACTAGCACAGGATAAAGCCAGAGAAAAGTAAATGTTTGAGTTAAAACAGCCTAGAAAAATTAACTGTCCTTTGCTGAGAATTACTGTCATTTCCTCTGTCTCGGAGGTGGGACACACTGACCGTGCTAACTCCTGCAGTCTGTGGCAATGGAAACAAAACAACTAACTACAGGGAGCTGCTGATACCTTTAAAATGTTTTGTTTGCATTATAATAGACTGTATTAACATTCATCTCGTCTGAAAGGTCATAACTTCTATCTGAGAAAAGTGAAAATGTCTTAAACGGCTCTAACTTAAATGCTAGCAATTGTCTGACAATAACCAGTGTCATCCTGGAGGGTCAGGGAGGGCCCCTAACATCCAGCGCACCGCACCACCCCCACCGCAGACCTGGGCTTAAAGGCGTCTGTGAGCCAGAATTCCTTCAATGTCCACATCCCAACTGTCACAGACCAAAATTAAAATACGCCACGGATCATTTTGCTCTCTGTCTCCCGGGCTATTATCCTCCCACAGATCTATTTCTAATAGTTTGTTTCCTGGCTTTGTTTCTCAAGATATGCAGAATACGCAAGTGGGGAGTTTACTGCAACATGTAAAATAAAACCAATACATCTCTACGATACTGTTCTTCAAGGTTCATTTGCTGGCACTTCATCTGGTAAAAATACTTTAAAATTCTCTAAAAATAAAATCCAATATATTTTCATTCCCTAGTCTTCATTGATATTTGAAAAAAGCAAACCAACTGCTAGGATCTTTGTTTGTTTTAAAAAAACGTACTAGCAATATTCATTCTACTTTTTACTTAGACAAAACCTCCTCTGTTGTCAACAGCTGCGTCCTCTATGCCACGACTCTGTTTTTGTTTATTTTGAAAATAAATTCTTATGAAGCCAACTGACTTAACTCTTTTTCCTTAATCAACATCAGCTATCCAGTCTTCAACTGACAATAAAGAAACAGAAAATGAACTTTGGGCAATCCACATATTCTGCAATCGGATATTCAAGTGAATAGTCATGGAACACAGCAGCCAGCTTCAAGTGACTTGGGCTTAAAGGCTCCGTACACCAGGCGAAAAAGCTCACTACTCTTTGGAGTACACCCCAGAAGCAAAATTCAATCCCCTTTAAACAGTGACAACAAACCTCTCTTCCTAATGTTCTATGTTAAAGACCTTCAAAACTTTCTCTCTTTTTTCTGCATTCTCTAGAAAACTATGAGGAGACTTTAGCTTAACAGTGTTTGGGATACACTTTGCGTTTATGTAAGCCAAAAATTACTTCTGAAATACAAGGATAGAAAAGTATTTATTGTCGATATTATTTATTTATTCATTTCTTGACTTGAAATGTGTAAATTGTCTCATACCAAGTGACTACTCCTCCTCTCACAATTACATAGCTATTTTTAGAAATGCATTGTTATTTCCCACTCATTTGCTCATCTGCAGTTCTAAAATTGTCGATCAAAACCTACTACTCGTAGCCTGAAAAATGAGTTCTGTTTTATTTCGGTTTTTGCTTTTAACCTTATCCCAAGCTCATACCAACATAGAGGAGTACAAATTTGAGCCCAATTTTCAAACACGTTGGTTAAATTCTTGAATCCTGATCATACTAAACACCTATAACCAGACAGTTTTCTGAGCATTCCTTTCAGTACTGGATTTTAAAAAGCATCATTAGGGACTTAGGTTTGAAAATTGAACTCATTTTACAAAAATTTCCCTACATGCACATTCAGCTCCATGAAGCATCAAGTACTGACTGAATTTATGCACTTTGATAACATAGTTCTGGGATCATAAAACCAGAAGGTATTTCAGAAGACTGCAGAAACAAGGTACATTGAATAACTTCAAGTAACCCAGTTTTTAACATGAATGTAATTCCTGCTGAAATCAACATAAACCACACCTGAATAAAAATACATCAGTTTGAAACCACAATTAAAGTAAAGCTTTCAAACATCACCAAACGTCCACGACCATGCTACTTAAGGGGCACTAATTCAGCTGAGGTAGTCAGGATAAAATTACATTCAACAGATTTCTTGTTCCAGTCATTCAAAAACCGTACGTCAGGCTCTAATAACTCAGCCGCTAACTCTTTGAGCACACACTGCCGAGCTTTTCAGACACCCCTGAAGGCTAATAATTTTTTTTTAATAATGAAAGCTACAGTTTTCATAAAGTTATTTGCCCCAAGACCTGAGGCTTTAAAGTAATATCAAATACCACAGAACATGACGACAGAGTAAGAACTAACTGCACTCAATGTAGAAACACCATAAGCTATTTACATATCAAGAAAAATCAAATATGTCATAGATTTCTTATATTCTATTGGTGTTACTGTACGGAATAATATGGACTGGGACATAATGTTTGGAATACCCTGTTAAATACACCGATATGATAAGTATACATTAAAACATATATAACAGCAGATTTTGCTGTCATTTGAAACAAATGCTTCATTTGCATTAGACATTTTCTAGAATAACTGAGTAAAATTCCAAACTACTACTACCGTACTAGACTGCCTAGTTAATGGGCTCTTGAAATCTTACCGGACTGTGAAAAATATATTTCAGTTAGTTCTCAGTATTTCACCATGTCAATTTGAGTGCAAAACCTTATCTACTCAATGTTTTAAATCACTTTTCTATTAAGTTCAAACATAGGACTTTAAACGAAGAAATGTAAACATCATAAGCATTTATGTAACAATATAACTTATGTACCAAAAATACTGTATGCAACATAAATTACACCCTTACAAAAGCAAATAAACTTAGAAAATAGTATGTACTTAATAATTTATATATTATCTCTGAAAAAATCTTGTGCAACACTATCAAATTACATATGCAAAAATCGATACTCAATCTATGACAATGTACAGGATTGTTGAATTATAAAATCATTTGTGCAGGACTATGTCAAAACTCCTAGACAGATGTCCCTGTAACAAAAAGCCTTTACTGTTTTTTTATATAAGTAATACACTATCTAGATTCAGTCTCTTTCAAATCTAGTATCCCTAGAGTTTTTTTCCCTACTAGATTTTTATTTGATTAACCAACTCTATTTCCTACTAAAAATATATTCTCCTTTTTAAATGGATATTCATAGGCCCTGAGTCCTCAAGCCCAATCTTGGTCTGAAGAGCTTAATGAATAGACTTTTTGCTATCTGATCATAGTTTCTGACTTACAATATGGAATCCAACAATAAATCTATTCAGATGAAAAGCGTTTGAAAATAAGTGATGTCTAGAATGAAGTCCTTCAAGGAGGCTCTAAACTGGGATGGCCTAATGCCAAAAGGAATAAATGTGTCACACTCAATATCAAAGATAGTTATGAATTTGGAGAATGCTTCATATTATATAGTTGAACTTCATAATCTCACACTATTTTGAGAGATTCCTTACCTGCTTTACAGCAATCAAAACCAAAGCATCACACAGAAAAATAATGGCACAGAACAGAATTCTGAAAATATATCTTGATCAGTTACAATTCTGGTAGAAAAACTCTTGGGCTTCAGGCAGGAGTAGAAAGAACATACACAGAAAATGCTTCACACTGTTTATGCTTAAGTCTTTTCATGAACTGCTATTTAAAAAGAGAACAGAATTTAAAGCGATCACAAAAAAGTAAATCCAAGATTATTAGTAGAAATGTTTGTAAGTTTTAATATACAGTATGTCTGCATTAGACCTGACTTCCCTGTTTAACACGTACTTCTTTGAAATGCCAGTAAGCGATATCTGCAGAACATCCTTGTATTCCTGCTGCTCTGTACAATGAATGCAAATTTGGTAGGCACAGTAACATGCACTGCCACACAATATGCTGGCAATCCTTCTCCATTTGTTTTCTTGGATTTATGTTTAGCATAGTGCAAATACCTAGAAATTATGGGATTGTTTGCATATTGATATCATAGTATATGATGGCACAGCCAGAGTTTATTAAACATAGCACTCTTTCTTTTCTCTGACAGGTAGCAAGCTACGAAGGAGAAACACATATAACATCGCAAGGCTGTAGCCTAATAGGAGGATATATATATCCTTTATCTTTTCATGCCCTTCCTCCGACTGAAAACGAGACAGGCTTGATTTGTACTAGTGCAGCACTTGGCAGAGAACTTTATTTGTCTTGGACAGTGAACATATCATATGGAAACTAAAGGACTCTTCCAATTATTCCTTTTGTATAATTAATGATGCAAATTTCACATGATCAGAGTTGACTATAAAGCTCAGTATAATGACCATCTGACATGTGGAACTGTATAAAATAGATGTTCAAAGTCTAACAAAAATTCTTCTTTATGTTATGCTACAAACCTTTTCAGTAGCAGTCACTTCTGGTTATCTGGATTTGTTTGCAGCGTACAACGAAGTTTTGCATTGCAGTCATGAAGATGATTGAGTATTGATCAATGACTATTTTGTAGGCTAAAAAAGGTTACAAAAGATCAAATAATTCTGCCTAAAAGGCACTTTGACCTGAGTCATTTTACCAGCTATAGCAGAATGCTGGAATTCTTTGTATACCTGGCTGTATTATTCACATAGTGTTTGATATCATTCAAGTTACTTAAGCTATACATGCTTTGGTTTTTACTACTTGTGGTGGGTTGACCCTGGCTGGACATCAGGTGCCCACCAAAGCTGCTCTGTCACTCCCCTCCTCAGCTGGACAGGGGGGAGAAAATAGAACCAAAGGCTCCTGGGTCGAGATAAGGGCAGGGAGAGAGCACTCACCAGTTACCATCACTGGCAAAACAGACTCAACATGGGGAAATTAGTTTAATTTATTACCAATCAAATCAGAGTAAGGTAATGAGAAAATAAAAACTAAATCTTAAACCACTTTTCCCCCACCCCTCCCTACTTCCCGGGCTCAAGTTCACTCCCGATTTCTCTACCTCCTCCCTGCTGGCGGTGCAGGGGGACAGGGAATGGGGGTTGGGGTCAGTCCATCCCACGCTGCCTCTGCTGCTCCTTCCTCCTCAGGGGGAGGGCTCCTCACACTCTGCCCCTGCTCCAGTGTGGGGTCCCTCCCATGGCAGACAGTCCTCCACGAACTTCTCCATTGTGAGTCCTTCCCATCGCTGCACGTCTTCACAAACTGCTCCAGCGTGGGCTCCTGTCTCCACAGGCCCATAGGTCCTGCCAGGAGCCTGCTCCAGTGCAGGCTTCCCACAGGGTCACAGCCTTCTGTGGGCATCCCCCTGCTCTGGTGTGGGGTCCTCCATGGGCTGCAGGTGGATATCTGCTCCACCATGGACCTCCATGGGCTGCAGGTGGCTATCTGCTCACCATGGCCCCCTGCCACGTGAAGACAGCCTGCCTCACCATGGTCTTCCCAAGGGGCTGCAGGGGAATCTCTGCTCCGGCACCTGGAGCACCTCCTCCCCTCCTTCTTCACTGACCTTGGTGTCTGCAGGCCTGTCCTTCTCACATATTCTCACTCCTCTCTCCAGCTGCAGTTGTGCAGGTTCGCCCCCTCCCCCCTTCTTAACTCTGTTATCCCAGAGTCGCTGATGGGCTCGGCCTTGGCCAGCGGCAGGTTCGTCTTGGAGCCGTCTGGCATTGGCTCTATCAGACACAGGGAAGCTTCTGGCAGCTTCTCACAGAATCCACCCCTGTAGCCCTCCTGCTACCTAAACCTTGCCACGCAAACCCAATACACCATTTTATAAGTTAAAATAAAAACAACTACTTGCTTCAAAGCAAAAGACATTAAGAGCTCACAAGAAATGGGACCTTCTTCTGTTAACTCTACTGAAATTTTCTGAAATAATACACCCTCAATGATCTTGGTTGATCCAGATGAAGAGAGAAATAGGGTTGGATTTAAACATCAGTCGGCTAAAGAAACTTAGAAGCCTTTAAGTGAGATCAATGCATGAATGCTTGCATCATACTTCCTGTCATTTGAGTTAGACTGCTCAGGCACACGAGGTCAGGTCAGCTGGCCATCTAGCCCTTATCTCCAAGAGTGACCAACAACACACATGTGGAGAAGAACGGAAGAACAGGATGAGTGTATAATGATTCTTTCCTAAGACGTTATTGTGCCCTCCAATGACTCGAAAGTTACTTAGCCTGGGGGTGGGGGGAGGGCTGTGTGTGTTTAAACTCTTTTGATTGTTTTTTTTTCTCAGTGAATTTTTAAACTCATGTAAATTTTTAGCACATACACTATCCTGTGGCTGAAGAGGAAGGAGGGAAGGGACCTTTATTAATAGCCATTCATGAATGACTTGAGCACCTCCCAGCACAACCCCCTATCTCCGTTGGTGACTATCTCCATCTCTTCACTGTTAAAAACACTTCTTATTTTACTTATTGTTTCTTATAATTTTAAACAGCTCCTTAGCCACGTGAACACGTTTCCTCATATAGCATGTCATCTAACTTTCCCTAAATTCTAGAGAGGATCTCAGCTGAGAACCTTTCAGACAATATTCCTTTGATCTCCCTATTTACAAGTCTGGCAGCTCAAATTCCTCAGGGTTCCATCCATCCTCTGAAAAATACAGCGTCTTTTTCCCTATATACCATATGACAATGAAAGCTATTTAATCATGCAAGTTGATCTGTGAAATCCTCAGGTCTGCCCTTCTGCACAGACAGCTGGGGATTGATCACTAGTGAAATCCTAGATCTTTCTGATCTTCTGTCTTCTCAGATGCAAATCATATGAGTACGAAAATTCACACTTAAAGCCAAAGAGAAAAATTAGACAGGTATCTCTACTGTTTTTAACTACGAGACTTCCAAGCTACCAGACTTCATTTAACACCAAAGTAAATGGTCATTAGTGATGAAAAACACTTTGGAAATTAAATTCCACTAGACAGAATTACTTTAAATACTCAAGAGATTCATTGAAGAGGGATGATTTGCACCTGACTGAAATCTACCCACTGGCAGATAACTTAACAAACAACAAAGAAAGTTTACTGCAACACAGCGAGACTTTCTTCATTTATGTTTATAGGAGTGCTTTATTTTTATAGCAATCTTCACAATGTTCTAGGCAAATATCCTAGTAATATTCTGTAAAAAAAGAAAGCTTCAGAAGTGTACAGCTTCTCTATAAAACTTCCCTCTTAAATTCCTCCTAATTGCCCATTTTTTGGAAAACGTTCATGGGAGCACAGAATTTCAGATTAATGAGGATTAACAACAATGCACCATACTAAACAAAAAGCAAATCTAATTAGTAACTTCAACTAACACAAAAAACTAATAACTAACTTCAATTCTCACTATTTGCTTTGTAGGTTCTAAGCATTCGATATCTCTCAGATGTTTCTCTCTGTATCCTCCCACTCCCTCTGTCACATTATGTCTCTTGAAAACTGCAAGGCTAAGGGAAAAATAGGCAATGTGAGAAAACTATATCTAAATGTTTAATCATTACCGATGAATCTGCTGTTCAGCTTTTTGAAACATACTGATGAGAGAATGATGATCGTTTTATTCTAACAAATTTTAAGCCAACCAACCATCTGAATTGCTCATTCACCTCTTCTGACAGATAAGTGATGAGTTCTACGTCAGAAGTGAAACCTCTCTCTTAAGCCTCTTCAAATCAACAAGAAGACTGCAAATTCAGCCTTCACTGTTCTCATATGCATTGCTCTGTTCAGCATTTTCTCTTTAGCTATTATTATTCTTATTATTAAATAGTTATACAAGATTTCTTATAATGAGACCAGTCTTCTATCTCTTCTGTTAAGGCTGCTACTGAACACTTCAGCACACTGTATGCTCTGGCACATCTATAGTTACACCATTATTTCAAGGCAAAATACATCATAATGCATTACAGCATTATGCAAGTCATCTTATTATAGACCCTACTTGCTCAATAAATTAAGAATTAAAAAAAAACCCAAACCCAGATGGATTACTGTGGTTCAGAAGCTTTACATGAAATCAAACACAAGCTGTTGTGTTCACCCAGAGTAAGCCGGACATGGACTGGCTCTTACTAGACAGCTAGCTTGGAATATTCTTTCTTTCCAGAAATTTTCCACCACACAGAATTCCTGCCTTCTCAGGGATATAAAACAGACGTGCCACACCTGTCTCAGAAAAAGCAGAATAAGCTACCCTTTAGGTGATTCTGTCCTGCAGCCTCCACACAAAGCTTTTTGAGAAACAGACAGAGTGCAGCCTTTTATCTTTCTAAAAGGAGTGCCATTTGCCAGCCCAAATTCATGCTTTCCTTTAGGCACTTCAGCTGTTGAAAATTCCTACAATACTAGCAAGCTTCATGCATCCTACCTGGAATGGTTGAATGCTTGTTCCTTCCCAAATGACTTTTTCCCACTTATATAGTCTTTGTGTACCGGTTGTGGGGAAGACCAGCTCAGCTTTAAAATATCTAGTCAGCCATGCACGGAGAGCAGTAGTCCTGCCTAACCACAACAGCTTAAGCCATGAAGCCTGAGGTCTTTCTGCCTTTCTTTTTAGTATGTATAACTACAAATGCTAACACAAGTCATAAAATTAATCAACCTTTTTTACGACTTGTTGTATTGTATTCCTATTCCACAATAACTTTCCAAAAGCAATAAACAAGTGATACAGCACATATGTGATAGTACAATGGTTGCCCTTAAAATTTGCTTTTACTGTTCTCATCACTGTATTTAGCACAGGATACAGTGGCTAATTTAATTTGCCTCCCCCTTCCAAGACCACTGCTTCAAATGAATTCATTTAAACAGGCATTGCAATAAAATACACCATTTTTTCTGCATTTTTTTCTAGTGAAAGATAGACTAGTACAAAACAAAAATCAAGACAAAATGACTGTTTAAACATGCATCTCATCTGCAACGTTAGCTGGAAGGTGTTCCTGCCTTCATTGAAACACTGTGCAGTATCTTTGCTAGAAGACTATTCCCACTTTTTCCCCCCACATCAGCAATAAGTTTGTTCAAGCAATAATCTGAATGACTTTGCTAATAGCATTATCTCTGAAGAGATACTCTGAATGCATTCTTTCATTACACCTAGCTCTACTCAAGGTATTTTGTTCTTATCATGATGACTGTTTTCCTGGTGAAACTTGGAGGAAAAGGTGCCTGAAGGTTCAGACAACAATACTTTTTTTTATTCTACAGCAGATACAAATTAAGGAACACAGAAAGACATATCACTGCTTAGAATTATAGTAGTATTATGCCAGAGGCAGAAAAAAAGACACAGAATAACTTCAATACCACTACTGGTGCATTAATGTTAAAATCACGTTCTTAGTAGTACAACAAGGCCTAACAAACTATACTGCAGCACTAACAAAATCTCCCTAGTGATGGTATCTAGATAGAGGGGTTTTTAAGTCAATATTAAGAATTAGAGATTAATGCCTTATACTAAGAGATTTTTTTTTTTTTTTTATACCAAAACTTCCATCTATCAGATTTCGGGACCATAATTTTTAGATTGTTCATAGTCTCTTCTAGAAAGCAGCTAAGCAAAACATACCCATAATCAGCTCTAAGTTAGATACAGTTATAGAAAATGGATTTGGAGCCCTGGGAGAACATTTCATAGTTAGAAAAAAAGATTATTTAAAAAGCATTACCTGTAGCTGGCATTTGTAGGGGTATACACCTATCTTTTTGGACAGTGTCCTCAGGTAAAGAAACGAGTCTTTTGGCAAGCACTGCAGAAATTGGTTGTACTAAGAGGGTTGTGAGGTTCAATCGATTTCGTCTGTAGCTTCCATCTTAAATGGACAGAAAGAGACCAGTAATTTAGTAAATGAAAATTAGAAGATTTCTGCATCAACAAAACAAAATAAGCAAATATCTACAATACAGCTTAAAACAACTGATTTAGATAAGCAGACATTATTTTGTACTTACCTTACTGAAAAAAAACACCAAACCCACCTTCAAGAACACGTGCCACAAAATTACATGTACCTATTATAGTATTTGGGGAACAGGGCCACAAGAAGGAAACTGTCAAAGAGTCCAAGCAGATATTACATTGTGTGTGACTTAAACACAACAAATTAAATTGGTGTGTAGTTAAAGGAATCAGCGAAAAGCAGAATTACTGATCAGCAATAACTTTCAAATTCAAGTAAGAACTGAACACAGCCTTACAGCGAAGAGCAGACATTTAAATAGCCTGAAATCATGCCTAAGTATCTGTCTGAATTTTAATATACACCTTCCTCTTTTAAAGAATACAGTCTGATCATCTCATTGACTCAAAGTGGGTTCAATGCAGCTAAGGTGACTAAAATTTATTTTATAAACATAGGGTTGTTTCTGTGATGGAAGGTTGAAGGCTCAGCTGAAGGAGATCTGGAATAAGAGCATACTAAACAGACAGACGCATCAAGCGGAGGAAGGTACAGATCAGAAAGCACTAGAATACTTCATTTACAGCTTTAAGATCTTAAGAAGCCAGAGCATAAACCTCCCAGTATCAGCAGATTCATACATATTTTAACATCTCCCTTTAACTGAAAAAACCTGAGTTTCCATACACATGACTGTCCAATACTTAAGCATGGGAAGCTTTCTGATGAGATATTTTGGGAAACCAACTGACAGAACTGGGGCGGCGGGGGGAGGTAAAGGCAACATCTCTTCCCATGGAAAGTAAGAATACTCTTGCAGATAAAAAGCCCACCACGGAAAAGAAGAGGAGGTTCATAGCACGGGGCAGAGAACAGGTCTAGAACAACCTGCAAAACTCTAAAAGCCTTCCAATATACCTGCCCACACCGAATAATTTCCAAACTTCCAACTAGAGATTCAGAACACAAAGCCTCTCTCTGAGACCTCTATGGAACAAATACCACATATTCTGTTGACATGGAGTTCTTCACAACCAGAAGGCATCCTTTACATTCTGTGTGATGACAATCGCAAAGGGAAGAAGCTCTGAGAAATCAGCAGCACACGTTCTACTAAATTTCTATAAAATTACTATCAGGAGTGTTGTTACTGAATCACAATTTTTATTTATTTTTTTTTTTTTATAAAATACACATGCATCCTCCTTCTTTTGTTTTATTTTTGTGCTAGAAGCTCCCAAGACTTCTTACAGTATGCCCTTAATCATAATGCAAAAATTGACCAAGGCTATAACATTTAAATATGAGGAAAAAAATGCATTGTTCAGCTTGAATACAGAGTGGAAATGTTTTTAGCATTCACTTTGAAAGAATTAGACAAATTTTTAAGTGGAAAGGTGAAACTGGTTCAAAACACGATAATTTAGAAAAAGTTTTGTCTTATTGAAGTTGGGCAAGGTTGAAAATCCCTCAAAGTTGTTACTTCAGTAAATTGATAGTAAAATCAGTTTGCTCAAGCTTTGAAAGTCTGTTTCTGAAATCAAAAAGAATCCTAAAGCGTCCATTAGAGATGTATGACCGAGACATTATTTTCTGTCTATTGTTTGTCAATCTGCAGACTGTATTACCAGAGCAATGAAGCTCAAAACGTCGCAGAGGAAAAGCATCTCTCCTTTCTTCATGTACCCACAGCTTGAGCCTCACACCTGAATAAGCTGTGAAAGATACACTTTCAAGAACAACTTACAGGAGATAACCTCCCACCTTTAAAAATGAATCATTTCACAATATAAGATCAAGTTTAAAGTATGGAGGGGAAAAAAAAAATAAAATTGAAATATAAAAAGGGAGATTTAAGTTACCTGGAAGAAAAACTTTCTAATAGGAGGAATTCATAAAGACTTGCCTAGGCAGGTAGTAAAATCTCTACAACTGACATCTTTCTAAACAAAAGATTAAACAATCATCTGTCAGGAATGATGTAGATACGGTTGATCCTCTCCCGGAGGGAAGGTGCTAGATTGGATGATATTTTCCAGGCCTGATTTCTATATGATTCTCTAGTAACTGAACTTCCTGAACTAGTTATAAAGAAGCAGTATTAGAATTAATATTAAAAAATGCTTCAATAAAAAAAAAAAAAGTAAGAGTTCCTTTCCCTCTGCCAGCCATTTATTAGTTGGCATGAGAGTACGTTGTTTGGGAGACTGAGGAAAGCTATCTGCATCATGGTCAGGACTCAAAAGTGAAAGATTCAAGACCAATCTCCCCAGTAAAACACAGCGTACACTGAAAAATCTGGAGATTTCCAGGGCTACTAGTTAGAGCACAATCATTCAGTTTTTAAATACTCGTAGGCTTGGTGCTGTACCAGCTGCAAAACAGTGCAGTGCAACTGATGAAAACCAATGCATCAAAACAACTTTGCGAGATTCTTGCTTGCTCTTTCCCTGCTGGATGCCAGGCTCCTTGGAGCACATAGTGCTTTCAGGATCTGTGAGCACAACAAATCCTTTGAGAATAATTTAAATTTGAGATTTTGCGTGTAATGAAATTTAGTTTTACAGCATGAAAATCTTCCAAGAAACAGAATTCCTTCCTCTACGCAAGCCTAACAATCTAACCGTGCCAGGCACAAAACCGCTATTAATTTAAGAAAGACTCCAGAGAACATACTGGAATGCAAGAAGAAAAATATGCTCATCAATTATTAAGTTAATTTTAAGAGCACAAAAAGAGGCAATCTTTAAAAGGTTTCTCCATAGAAAGTGAGGACTACATTTCTACTTTTCCAACGCCTGTGTATTGTGTTTTCTTTTTCAATGCAAGAACAAACCTTGAGCACCAGTTTCCATACTGCTCAGTCTGGGACACACACTTGTAACCCAGCCTTTCATAGTGTTCTGTCACTTCACCTACTGGTCTGGGTAACATATTCTGAGATTTCTGAACAGTTTGTACTGGGAGAACATCACAGTAATACTTGTGTACCATGCGCGACTCAATTCTGGGTTAAAGTACAATTTTACCATTGTTTCAATGACTTTTGTGAAGGCTGAAAAATCAGCGCACATGAAACAGAAGACAGTTAGTCACAATGTCATACTTCTCTAGTCAAAAGAATACTGCTTTACCCAAAGCTTCTTCAGTATTATGCAATTAGGCTTTTATTTATTCTCCTCTAAAAAGTTTGTGCTCGGAGATCAACTTTCTGTTCATTTTTCTTTAAGTTCCAGATTCAGAAAAAGATTGGACAGAATATTGTTTTTCATTGTTATATGTTTCTTCGTCACCCTCTGTCAGGATCTGATAAAACAAAGTTAATAAAGAAAACTAAAAAGTTTACTGCCAAAATTCATTAAAATAATTCCTTCGATGACCTGAAACACCATTTTAATGATGTCCCCCCCCCCCAAAAAAGGAAAAAAAGTAGAGTCTGACTGAAGACTGAACCATAATTGTACATACCCACATCTCTGACTTTCTGCTGCATTAATAATAGAGCAGTATTAGTTTTGAAATATCTGAAGTGAACGGCTCATTAATTTTTCACCTTAAGCTTAATAGAAATTTGACAAACAGTTTTATGCTGAGAATAGACACTCCAAGCAGGACTTCACCGCACATGATGAGAATAAATTAGAGCATGAAAGACAGAATAAAGTGTGTTTCGTCAAATAAGATGGTTCTGTCATTCAATTGCCTGAAGTGAACAGTTAGTTCAATGCGCTTCTGTGAAAGAGGCATTCTTCCATTTACGCATTCCCAGCGTATCTTCTGCACTGCCCTTTGTCAACACTTGATCTTGTATTAACCATGACAAAACCAAAAATGTATAAACTGACACGTCATAGACACTTATATCATTTGTGCTTTTAACTTGTATACAGCTTCCCTCCCCCCAACTTTGCTGATACATTCAATAGCTGTTAGGTTTCACTGGTTCTCATGAAGCTAGTCACAATGATTTCTTTATACTTATCTGTGGTTTTCCTGATTTACATCTAACCACATGCCCAGACTAAAAGGGACTGTGTGGTGCCTACTACAGGGAGACTCCACCAGCTGACTGGTGGCTCTAGGTACTAAACCCACATGGCTGCTGTTAATCATAACAGTTCTGCTATACAGCACCTATTTTGTTACATCTTCAGCTACAGCTGCTTGCAATACTGTCCGTGAGCAGCATTTTTCAGACACGACTTCTTACTCAAAAAGCAGCCTTCAATTAAGCCTTTACATTATCAATTAATACTGCTAGGCAAGGCTCACGCTGTCACATCGGTGCATTATACATCAAGATTTGAGGTTTTCTTTGTTGCTGCTGGTTTTGCACATTGCTCTTCCAATGAATAGTTCCACAAAGTAACACCTTTCCCTAAGACAAATCTTACTGCCTTCCTATACACTTTACAATGGCACTGGCAGTGTGAGTATAGTCATACTCATAGGAAATTGCACGATTTGGTTCAAGCAGATTCTTAGAATCAGATCCTGTCTAACCTCCGGTATAAAATGTACCCATCTGCTACGCTTCACAAAGTCACTGACACATCTTTTTCTTTCCTAAATTCTCTCTTTGAACATGGGAAGAAAAATAAACTGATTCTGGCTGTCACTTGTTGCTGTAAATGGATCCAGTGAGAATGTTGATCCAGAAAAACTGATGCTGTTCTGCAAGCATCTGCTCAGTGCTTGGACGTTGGGAGTCAGATACATGTTTTTCTGCATATGAACTCCAATGGAGAGCTCTTCCTCCATCCCTCTAAAGCAAAGAAAATGGTGCTGATCGCCCACTGGTGCTTAAAATGGAAGTCAGAATGCATTTTATTAATGGGAAGGAGAAGACCATAGCTTCAGACTTAGAGAGTACCTTGAGACGTATAAGCTAAAAATATCAGCAAGGATAAGAAAAAATAACTGGTATAGACAAATGTTATTCAAGAGAAGAGCAGAACCTGGAGCAGATGCCCATGGAGCAGAAGCGGTAACAAGCCCTTTCCTGCTACATCTTTATTCAGTTCTCTATGAATTATCCACTAGAATTACATTGTGGAACATATGTCAATTTTGAAGTACTTTGCTTCACTAGCCACTGGTAGCAATATTGGGAAAGAGAAAAACATTTGCTCCTCTTTCGTAAAGAAAGAACTTTGAAATTCTGCAACCAGGGATTTTAACAGCGGCCCCAACTAAGGACTCTCAAAGCAGCTTTACGGGCAATGAAGCATGAAATGATGAACTGTTCTGCCAATTACAACAGCACTGTGGCAGCCTGCGTTTCAGGTTGCATGATTCACAAATGGACAAGGGATGCTTAGAACTATGTACTGATGCGAGAGGTGGGTGAGAAAGACGGCCGTGCCTATAAAAGGTTTATGCACATTTACGGAACATACAGAACTTGGAGGCAGTGAGGATTATCTAGAAGGAAAACAAGTTACTGGGAGTACTCAGAAAGCATCTGAAAAAACATTTTCAATTTTTCCTCCGCATTGGTGATGGATAAAGAGACTTCTTTAAAACCACTTTTTAAAAAATTCCACATTCTCATGACATCAAGAGTTAATGAAAAGAGTTTAGAGGAAAAACAAAGATATCGCACCACCTGTGATAAACTCCCAAGAGTTAACAAGACCATACATTCATTGATACATACAAAAAATATATAACATTATAGAGATATTGTTTTGCTTTACAAAGTATATTCACTGTATTCTGTTTACATCACATTTTATCAATGGAGTGGATGCAAATCTGGGTATGTATTACACAAGACAGTCTCCTTAAACAGATTTCTTTTGTCCTTAAAAATAAAACTAGAAATTCTACAGCTGATATGAGAAGAAAATATACCTCTAGAACCTGCTGTCATGCTTCTCCCTCCCTCTCAAGGAAATGTGCTTAACCAATACGGAAGAGAAAAAAATGCCACTCCCCTGTCTCCTAGTGCAAATCACTCTTGTCTTAATGCCTACTTAGCGTACTTTAAAAATACTGTCAAGTCTTCTTTCTTCTTAAGATAAATGGAATAAAAAGCAACACATTTTGTAAAAGCAAAAGTGCTTTGACGCACTGATGCAAAACCATCTCATTAATCCCCCTGTTCCCTTCTAAAAATATTTAATAACATGGCAAGAATAAAAAAAAAAAAAATCCCAAAGCAAAAAAATTTTCACAATACTCTCACCATTTTGAATCCCCCTTTCCACTTAGTTTTTTTACAGTGGCTAATCATTGAAATGACATAGAAGTGGCCAGAATAGAGCAAAACTACATAATACTTCTACACTAATTGACATGGAAGTTATTTTTTTCCTTTTTACTTATCGTACAATTGTATAACCACTAAGTCATGAAAAGGAAAGAGTAATTCTTCCACGTATTACAGATAGCCAAAACATATTCTTGTGTCCTAGTATCAATGGAACGTAACAGGGGAGAAAGGACAAGGTAATTCTCAGTGTTTCTATGTGAGCAAACGCTCGTCTCACCGCTGAACTGAAAGCAGCTCTCCGCCGACAGACAGCAGCTTGGGCCGTGTGACATACAAACTACTGCCCATCCTTTTGACGGTGACGGTAGAGATTCAAAAGGGTTAACAGAAGTTATATGTGTTACAAGACAAAAAATAAATAGCCCTCAATACTTTAAGAAAAAGCTTATTTTAAAAATCCCATAATCATAAAATTCAGTTTCTGCACAATTTGTATTTTGTACTTTCCTAACAGTAAAACTGCTTGAAGTAATTGCTCTGATGCTCAGAATTACTGCATAACCCAAAATATTGTTTCAGACCTATACTTAGAATTTTTTTTTTTAATCTTTCTCTTAGAGTAAAACTATTTCATGAATCCTATATCTGCAAGTCTTATGTTTGAAAGGTACCTATTTGTTGCTCCCAGAAAATATATTTCCCAGACTATTAGCTATACGATGTTCTTGAACTGGAATCTGGAGGGAAGCGCGTATGTACGTGTGCGTGCAAAAGGGAATACAAATCAAATACTGCTGTACTAAGCTTGACAGAGGTGGCTTTTCAAACTGATATAGAACATTTTGAATTCAAGTGTCGAGCACATTATGGGATTTGTTATCAGTTTCATTGAAAAAATATACTTTGGTCTGTGTCTGAGAGCTACTCGGGTCCATCCCATCTGCCTGTAATACCCTGGGTCAAGTACAGCCCCCTCGCTCCAGTGTACTCCCTTGGCTGTGGTTGTGCCATGGATGCATTTGGCCTGCTCTGTTGAAACGGACACAGAAAGCATCACTGGATCTCACATTCTGCTACTGCAAGGTAGGATCGTTCCCTTAAATATTTTTGAAAGCAAGAATTCTGAAAACATCAAACTAGGTAATAAGAGTAAGGTACTATGCAATTAACACAAAACCTATTCCATACTTCATACTTTATAATATAGTTTATAGATACATATTTTGTCTTGAGCATAAGCACTTTATATTTGCTTCCACAATGCCTTTTACCTCCAAGGTAAGTAAATGACATTTCTTTTTTAAAAGAACGTTATAATGCCCAGACTTTGTAACTGCCTTTTCCAACCTGCAGTGTCATATTCCAGTCAGACCTTACATAGTTTCTGGTACTGGTTTCCTTTTCCAGTCTGGTAGCAGCCCACGGTGAGAAAACCAGCAATGATAACGTAGCAGCTCTTGTTTCCTGAATGGGCAAGCAGCTTTTCTCTAGTTTATGGCTAGTTATAATAATTGGCTGGTTAGTAGCTCTCCCATGCTTTTTGAAGGAGATGTAAGGATGAGAATAGGGAATAACTGCTGTCAGTCAGTTTACTTTATGTTTACCCAGCAGAACCAAAGATTTCTCTCCCTCCTGCAAAAAGGATCCAGGTAGCCAGGAAGCATGGCTATCTACTCAGTAGCGGGACCACTAAGTCACACTGGCAGATAAGGCACAAAGCACCTCCTGTATGAATTATGCTTCCTGTTAACCACTTCAAGAAACAAGCAACTTCTGGCACATTCAAGAGTTAATGGGCTGGCCTTATAGCTTGTTCCCTCCTGAAATAAACTGTGGTTTTCTATGCTGGTGATGGCCACTATAGACAAAACAACAAACATGGAAATGAGACACTGATAGAGATTTCCTTCCCTTTGGTGATGATCAAGACTACAAATAGCAAAATAACTGTCTTGCTTTAGGTAAAATATGTTTGCAGCAACCAGAATATACATCACGTTCCATACACCATCATTGTTCTGGTTACGAACAAGCATGGAGTCCTGTTTACCCACAAGAATGAGATTTATTGTTATTAAAAATAATAAAAGCCCTATAACACTCTACAAGGAATGGAATGGAAATAGAAAATCTCTAAGAAAACACTGAAAGTGACAGGTTTAGGATACCAATTATTTTGTTTATAGCATGTAGTGAACACTGCAATGACTCAGAATCACGTGCTGTCTGTATATATTTGGTGGACAACATGAAATAAAATTGCATATGTTATCTGTGGTACACTATGCTTTTCTTACAATAATATGCATCTCTGATTTATTCTTCCATATTTGTGTGAAATCACGGAAAGTCACATTTTGGCTTCAGTTTGATGACGTACGGGATCATCCAAGAGCCTGAAGTCTCCCTCTTTTCCCACGGCTTGTTACTTATTCCCTCTCCCCACACTGCAGTGCCATTAATTGTGCCGGCACAATCGTTTCAGCGGCCATACTACGAACTAGATCAGCAAACGTTCTTGAAGTTCTTTAAAGCTAGATCAGTTCCCCAACCCGTATCACAGCAGTGCTCTGAACAGATAAATCAGCAAGGAGGAGGCAAGCTGGGACAAGGCGGTGGATGGGGTGGCGGGAATTCCTCCAGTTCCTCCCAAAGCCCTGTATTGTCAAACCACCATTACGGAAGATACTCTTGTCCTCTAGGACACAAAGCGACTGTTCCTTGGCACAGGATGACACTTAAATATGCACATCAACTCAAAAGCTACTTACAGCTTTAAAAAAAAAATCTTTATACTTTCCATTTTCTCTAGAGTTCTTATTATCTAAAAAAACAGCTTGTCTCTTGATTTGCAAGGGAGCCTTGAATTTGAAAAATCAGATCCTGGTAATACAATCCTCAAACAGGAAAAAAAAAATAAATATTGTTACTGTGTTAGGGTCTGGTTTACAAGGAACTAACTGGTAAATCTATCATAATCATGCAATAGTTGAGTAATGACCGATCAGAAATGAGATGTTAATCACAGTTCAGATCCTAATGGACGGACGCCTGCATACGCACAGCTACGTAACCGGAACCAAAAGCAACAAGAATCCTTGTCAGCCCGAGGACTATTTGAAATACTGAATCGCAGCACACACACTGAATCAGCCTTCTGCGTATATTTCTGGTTCCTTCCTGCAAGGGTTGAAGCAAACCAACAGGACATCTTCACTTTCGGTCCATATGTAAAAAATGCTGGTTTACATATGCTGTGTTGGCTAAGACCTTAAAAATTATTACTGTTCAATTGATATTCTGGAACATTTCTGGAGAGGTATTTACTTTTATTATGTACGAATACTCTGATTTAAAGTAACAATTCTATGTGTGTTGCATTCTAGTATTAAGGTACACAATTGGGTTTTTTTTTTTTTTGCTCCTCTTTGTACTATGATAATGAATGTAAAATCAGGATGGCCTAGATTGCTTTCTCTTCTCATTCTGCATAGCTCTGTAGCTCCCCCTTGCCACATTTGCTTTCTTATCAGAAAAATATTTCCGAAGTTCTTCGCTCATAACTGCAGATACTTAGAGCTAGCATTTTACTTACAAAAAAAAAAAATAGTAAGACAATCCCCTTCCTTTCTCTTTTGACTGCCATCTGTTAAGCTTCTCCTCAGAGAAATTAGCAAGTTTCCATATTGGAACTCTGAACTGCAAATATGCCATCATCTGCAAAACTTATGAAAAGAATCCCAATTGGAAAATATAAGTCTCATATAAAATTACCAGAGAAGACTGAAACATAAACAGAGACCATTGGCCAGATATTATATGAAGGCTGTTTGTGGCCCCTAAGCAAACAGAGCAGTCTGGACAATGTCAGAACAGCAGAATAGTTGATCCTGGAAGGGACCTGTGGAGATGGTTGAAGGAGAAGCCACCTGCTCAAAGCAGAGTCAGCTAGAGCAGGTTGCCCAGGACATTGTCCGGCTGGGGTTTGAGCATCGCCAAGCGTGCAAATGCCACAGCCTCTCTGGGCAGCCTCTTCCCGTGCTTGACCACCCTCACCATAAAATAGCTTTCCTTATGCTTAAGGGGAATTTCCTGTGTTTCAGTTTGTGCCTGTTGCCCCTCCTCCATTCCCAGAATACCACTGGAGAAGAACCTGGCTCCATCTTCTTCCACACTCCCATCAAGTATTTACACACGCTGACGGGATCTCCGCAAGCCTTCTCTGCTCAAGAATAAGCAATCCCACATCTCTGAGCCTCTCCTCAAACGTCAGGTGCTCCAATCCCGTAGTCATCTTCATGGCCTTTGGCTGCACTCACTCCACAATGTCCACGTCTCTTCTGTATGGGGGAGCCCAGAACTGGACCCAGCGCTCCAGGTGTCATTTCACCGGTGCTGAGCAGAGGGGAAGAATAGGCTCCCTCGACCTGCTGCCAACGCTCTTCCTCGGGCAGGGCGAGATGCTGTTGGCCACCTTTGCTGCCAGGGCACGTTGCTGGCTCACGCTCGACTTGCTGTCCACCAGGACCCGCAGGTCCTTTCCTGCCCAGCTGCGTTGCAGCCAGTCATCCCCCAGCGGGTACTGGTGCGTGGGCTTATTCTTCCCCCGTGCAGAACGCTGTGTCTCCCTTTGTTGAGCTTCATGAGATTTCTGGCAGCCCATTCCGCTGGGTTATTGAGGTCCCTCTGAATGGCAGCACAGCCATCTGCTGCATGCAGAACAGCAACCTGAAGCCTCAAATGGGTGCGTTGCTGCTTCTGAAGTTGAGATAAAGCAAGCAAGTAGTGATGTGGAATGTTTGCTCATCAATGATGGCAGACCCTAATTCCATATACAGCAGATGGAATAGGTAGAGATAGGGATACACTGATAATGCCATACTCTGGACTATTAATCCTTAAACTTTCAGGGACACAGCTCTCCGAATCAAGCGTCTCCCCAAGATGATGCAAAGCATCGCAGTCAAAAGTACTTATTTTATCCCTCTGAAGTACCAATACAATTTCTAACTCATAACTTAGACCCCACACATAAGAATAGCTGGATTTAAAAAAAAAAAAACCAAACAGTCTGCATCTAAAGAACATAATATTTTGGAAATTTGAGGTAACTGGGCAGTCAGATACAAACTAGTGCTGGTTTGTTGGGTTTTTTTCTTTGCAAAACAATTCATTGGTAAATATTAGTGCTCAGCTAATAGTCTCTTACTATGCTGTAATAAGCATCCCTGATGTGCTGTAACAATGTCATAACTTTTTTTAGGCATTACAGAATAATTCAAGAAAACAGTTTAAAAACAAGAAAGCCTCTAACATTTTGTCTGTAAACGATACAAAATTAATACGTATCTTCTGCTTTAGCAGGGTTGATGAGCGTCTGATCTTCGTAACTCAAATTGTCCTTGAATTTCAGGGGGTTTAGCCTAAACAATAACTCTGTTATTTCAACAGAATTATTTATTTTGCATGCTCATTTCTGTAAGTCAATTATTAATTAAGGATCTTGAGAACACCTATATCTTCATTCTAGAAAACTGTAATTTGAGCTTGACTTGCCAGGATATTTTTCTTCTTCAGTAATTGTAATCAAATTATTACCGGTACGTGACCAAATACATATCTACTGTATCTAATCCTGCAGGTAAAAGATTAATAAATTAAAGATGAACTCAGAACTTGGAACACTCATTGCAATCTGGCTTTTTAAAAAACATCGATTCTTCTCTGTATTTAAGCATAATTCTCTTTGAACTGGGTGTAAGCCCTTTAGAACAAGATGCAACCAGATAGAGATTTTTTTTTTTAACTGCTCATATGCATTTGATACAATTAACTCTGCTTAATTTATTCTGTTTATAGTACAGAGTGGAGAAGGAGCTATGCTCTGAAAATTGTAAAATTCTGAATCTACGGAAATCCTTGTAACCTGTATTGGTTCATTTCTTGGATTACAGAACAGAGACAAATAAACTATCATCTATTTGCCGCGCTCGTCAGAGATATAAACACTGGTATTTAATTTACTTAACTTGCTTATGTATTTGCAATGTTTTATTACGTTCATGCTGACTACTGTAACTGCTGTATTCAGCTTCAGAAGGCTATTACAAACACCCACGAGAGCTGGATTTTGTTTTGCGCACAAGAGCACGTTGCGTGTGAGTATTCGTTCAAAACTCCGAATGGAGTCCTCGGCTCTAAGTGATTCCTGAAGCACCTCTTGGCAGCCGCTTTGCATCCTCCCCGAGGTGACTGACACAACTGAGCTCGTCTTACCCCAGGTGAGCATGCAAAATACATAATTGTGTTGAAATGAGAGAGTTATTGTTTAGGCTAAAACGCCTCAAATTCAAGAAGAATTTGAGTTAGGAAGATCAGAAGCAAAGAAAATTTGAAACAAAAAAGAAAATGAGGGAATACTTAAAAAATAATTTCTTGTTAAGCAAGGGTAGAATAGCAGCATCATTTCAGACTATTATATTTAAGGTCATGTTTTAAACTGTAAGTCAGTGATAAACAAACTCCTACATATATTTTCAAAAAATGCTTCTTAGGATTATTTTTCAAAGTAAATCCTTAAGAACAACAATTCCACAAATATAATGGAGATTATTGCCAAATATAGGTATTAAAATTCTGCAGAAAATAAGACTATTATAATCAATCTTAGTTATTAGTTAAAACTAAGTTAAATGGAAAGTGTCCCTTTCGATCATCCAACGTTTTGAAATTTATTTCAAATGCCAGAGATAATTTGATGTTTGCCCTCTCTGAATTACAGTAACTCCTTAATCATGAATATTACATTTCTCTGTAAAATAAATTTCCTACTCGATTCAAAGGAGCCTTCACTGGTATAAAACAATGTGTACCCAAATCTACCATAACAGGCTACTGCCAGTTACAGCTTATATTTCCACAGCTGTAAATTACCTGCCTTGTACCTTTGCTCGGTAGAAAAAAAAGTTTTTTCTTTTTAAATAACCCCCCCCCCCTGCCCAAGTTATCATGCAGTCTCTACTTTCTTGGTTTGGGCTGGGGGTCTTGTTGTTTATGGTTTTGTTTTTGTTTTTAATATTTTTGGCTAGTTTATACTCACATATAAACTAATGTATTCACTGGCAGTAACCTGTGAGTGAAGTTTTGTGATCTCAGGTTCTTAAAAAGAGAAAGATCTGAAAAAGACCAAACACTGTAACAGAATAAAACAAGTTGGAAAGAAAAAAAGAAAATATAGTGCTAGAACAAGGAAAAATGAATGTGAAAAACAATGGAAACTGTACAGAACAAAACTAAAATATTTAAAAATCGATATCTTCCTCTTACTATCTAAGAAAAGGCACAGATCATATTTTTCTAATGGCCCCTCAAACCTCCAGAAGAGTTAACTTGATAATGCACATACAACTATCATTACATATTCTTCCCTGCTCCACAGCTAACTTTTTAAAATTAGCTGGCAATATTTTTTGTGATTTTTTTAAAACATTAAAATCTGTGATCTTCAACAACAATTTCTAAAAATTCTTTATGGTTAAAAATATTTTCAATTCTTTACTGGACATGTAAAAATTAAATATTTTATCTGCTTTGATGCAAAATGAAACTACTAAATCAGTGAACCCAAAAGTTATCCGTCTCAGTTGCTTTGATTTTGAAAGGCATCAGTTTAACTGCATTATCCTAAAATAGTTTTTAGTGGCCTGTTTTCCCCTCAGAACTATATTATCCCTTTATTCCTCCCTTCTAAGTAATCAGTATGCCATACCATAGGAGTCATATAGTGGAGTAGGCACATCAGTGTCGCCGCCTCCAAAAGCTGATACTGATACCAGATACTGAAATATTTAAGTGAGCAGATACATTTGTTCACCTGATTAAATATAATAATGAAACCCCCATTATCTTTTCTTCAAACGATTTTAAAACTCTCTTTAATTTAGCTTTCATTGCGTGCTAAAATTTTCTGACTATACGCGTGGTATTTCGTTGAAACGCTACATTTCAGAAGTAAAATATAAGCAGAGAAGTTCCATACATTTTTTCCCAGTCTCCTAGGCAGGCTTAAAGCATTGTTTATAATTAATGTATACATGCTATCCTCATTAATTTTCAGTCCCTTCTCCTTTTAAAAGAAATAAAAAGGCAAGAGTCTCTACAGCTCCCTCGAAGAACATACTCTTCCTAGCTCATTTCCTACCGCAAGCTTAGAAGGACACTGCAGCATTGAACTGTCCTTTGTTCCTGTTACAGCGTTAAACGTGCAGAGCTCACTGGGGTCACAGGCAAATCAGGAAATCCATTCTTTTTTTTCTATTTTTGCAGAGAAGAACAGAGGTTAGAAGAATCCCAAAAGAGCAGTGGAGGAGAAGAAATCAATACATATCTAGTTTCATTTTGACTGTTACCCTGAAGTTTAATGAATTTTAAATGATACCTAGAAGCATATAGAATATATATAGACTGACAGAAATGCCTATGCAAATCTTACTCTTCATAGCAGTTGCACCTCAACTAAACCACTGAACACAAGGCAGCTCTCCTCTTTTTTTTTTTGTTGTTATCAAAAGAGTGGTACTGGAAGAAAGTATATTACACTATGGAAGATGCTCCAGATTCATCACTCTTTCATGTAAGTACAAGCAAAGAGCTTGCAGCAAGTGAATTGTTGTCACAAGCTGAAACTGCAGGGGTCCAGACTGTCCTCCTCTTTAAAAACACACAGGTCCATGGAAGAAACACTAATCAAACTATCTGCAAAAACTGTACCAAGAAGCTGTTTATGCTACAGGTCAGGCTGTTATGCTACAACATTCCTTATTTCAGTTTTTTCATCAATGTTACAGATATTTGCAATGGTGATATCTTGAACACTTCATAAACGTAGGCAGTGCTAATAAACATTCTCCCTTTCAGTGGCTTATTGTTAAAATTTATTCTCCTGTGATATCTCCAAGGACTATCCCTGTCTGTGAAGACGGGACCTCAAGGTTTCAAAGGCCCACAGCACCGACATCTAACAAGACGACTCTTGAAATGTCTCAAGTTAGACATACAGAAACACACGTGAATTCTAAATGTAGTTGGGACTCAGAACCCCTGTGTGTATCTGGATCTTACAGTAAAATCCCCTCATACAGGCTTCTGGTTCAATAACTAAGACACTGTGATGGCACAGCTACCTAAATAGACTTTATTACAGCCTACAAATACATGCATGTGCATGCGCACACCCACACACAACCCCCACACCACATCAAATAGAGACCCTCCAGCTGCCATTGACAGTGACTGCTCCAGAACTAGAAGCAGCATACTCATGTTTCTGGAGAGCATAGTCCGGGCAAATAAATCTTACCTACAAGTAGAGTTAACAAGCTCTGACGTGCTGAAGAGAAGCCTCACCCAGGATTTTTTTCAGTGGAAAGCAACAGCATTACTCTCCTGCATCACTTAATCATTACTGTAAAGTTCATTCAGCACTTATTTTAAAATATGTTTGATAATGTAACCCTCAATGTTGCCTCTATTCCGATTCTGCTACTCTGCTGTCACAATTCAGTTCTATGGATTTTTTTGCCTGAAGTTACACAAAGTTGCACAAAGCTGGTAAGCTATCACCACAGCTTTACAGTAGATAATAGATGCTCTTGACTCCATCATATTGACAGGCAAAAGCACAAACAAATATACAGACATACGGTTCATTGAAAGAAACAAAGAAATACAAATAAAAAGACCACAAGGACTATTATACCAACATGGGTTAAAGAAGTTATTTTCATACAAGGATGTGTCACAAGTAATCATCACTTCCATGTTATTTCACCTCCTTCTCAGTACTGGTAGAAATAAATAGATGCCACATTTGTAAATTCCATTGGCACTCTTCCATTAAAGTGACACTTGATGTATTATGTGCTTGCCTCTACAGTATGTAACATCATTCTTTATTGTCACAGGTACTGTATTTCATGCAAGAGTGCAAACTAGCATTTGCAGTTTTATAATAAACTATTTCCTGCCAATAGTGTTGTAACAAAGTTGCAATTTGTCCTCAAGTATCTGTTTTCTGCTCAGAAAAAATATTTATAGCCACTCAACGATCAAATATTATTTTCCCATGCACTCGCTGCAGACAGCATTTCATTCTCAAACATGGTGTGCTGTACGAGAGCACTCAAGTCAGTGAGACAGAACTGACTGAACAGTTTCATTTTCCATCACTGTTCATTATAAGGCCACAATTCCAAGTATTCCTTAACATGATTTCAGGTTACCAATTCATAACTTCATTTTACTGCCTGCAGTTCAACCGCAGTAAACAAGTCTAATATTTAAGTAATAACAGATCAGAGGGCAAAAATACTACTTTAGTCTGTAGACAGAGCTGATCTTCTTTATTGTGCTTTTACTTCATATATGGCTTTTGCACAAACATCAATACAGCACTTATGTGGAAAAGATATTAGATGCTGTGAAACAAGCAAAAATTCACTGCATGAAAAAGCACAAACTATTACTTTTGTTACAACTCTATTTTAACTAAAATTAAATTTTATTCAATTTTGGTTTAATCTGGTTAAGCGATTCTAAGTCCTGTTAACCTCTAAAATGAACTGAAAACGTAGCTCAGGACTAAGCATGGAGAGGGCATTTGAAAGATGTTCCATTACTCAAGTCACAGTCATCAGTGCTGAGTGCATAGTCACAAAAATCTAATCTTTCTTATGAGCGGCAGTTGAAAAAGTGGCACTGACTCTTGAGAAGTGTTAATGGGCTAAGACGAAACATAGGAAAAAGAAACCTGAAACAAACGATCACCCAAATTATTTAATATATTAATATAAATTTGCTACAGGCTAATGTTTACCTTCCTTACACAATTCTCTTGTACATATAATTAGATAGTACAGGACCTGTATTGATGAAACTTCAAGTATCTATAAGCCTATATAACTTAATCACAAAATTAGATTTTGAGTTATGTATGCAAACTTGGTTAAATAATAACTTTCCCATCTGAGCTTATTGAGCAGAGTAACGTACTGCCTTAGATTAATTGGGCTAATTATACTTCCTTTAAAATCTGTTCAATAATTTTCTGTCTCCTACTGTAAATAAGTAAATATTTCAAATTTTGTCTGTTAACCTCAAACTTAAGTACCCAAGAAAAAAAGCCAGAAACAAATCTATTTAAAATCTAATGAAAAACGAGTGTATTTTTCTACCACTGGTTGGAAGCGTGCTCATTAGCACTGGTTCCCTATACTCTGGCTACTGAATTTTAAAATGAAACGATTGTCTTCTGTTACTAGGAAGTCTTAGTCAACACAACACAAACCCCTATAAAAACCACAAATACGAACTCAATTACTACTGTGGTTTTTTTCTATCCTTCACCTAATTTGAAGTCCTTCATATTGACGTGCTCTCTGGACTCTGCATGTAATTGTATTTTTCAAGCTGTAACTAAAAATGGGTTTTCTTAAGAATATTTATCTCATGTCCAGGGCTGATATTATGAAGTCATTCCATTTAGATCAAAAGCTTCTTAAAATCCTCATTGCACTGTTTCTTACAGGTTTTGGAAAAAATGAGGTTTTTTAGAGAAGTATTGGTTAGATTTACAGGGCTCAGGCCACATTCTGTGTGCGTGGAATTTGCATTAGGTGCCCGGCTGCCCAAAAGTCTGTGTTTTTCAAGAAGTATTTCCAAAGGGACTTCATCAGGCTGAAGAAGGAAATGAAACTGTGTCTTTTACACACTCTTATTCAGCTCTATACTCAGGGCAGCTCCTGGAAGATATGACTGATGTGAAAGAAATCCTGCATGGAAAGGACAAAGTCTGTACTGAATCCTCCTTAGCCCATTTCTTAACCATAAACAGACTGAGATATGCATACGGTACCTATTGCATAAACTGCTGCAAACCTGTATTTTTCCTACAGGAAAACCCGATTTTATTATGGTCAGATAACTTGAGACTTTCAACAATGGCCAACTACCTGAATGGCAGAAATGTCCTCAGATCAGAAAAGTAAATAGTCCACTGAATAATCAAGAGACCGAAACAATGCAGGCTAATTTCTGAAACTGGGAGTGCCTCTTCAGAACAACTTTTATAAATATAACACCCCCATTAGCTTTAGTGTTGTTCCATGAAGTTCTACACCAAGAATACGGTCACCTGTGGTGCTATCTGTCTATACACAATTTAAAAAGAACAGTGAAAGTTGTATCAGAGGTTTGCTTCAGGTTGGCAGAAGCAGCCATTCTACATGGAACACACCTGCAATGAATAACCTACCAGTATTTGTTAAAAATGCAAAATACTAGAAGAACTCATTCAGAGGCACTACAGAAGCGCTAACGATAATCAAGACCTAATGCGTTTCCAACATATACACTAAAATTAATTATGAGCTTGATGGCACAACTAATTGGCTTGGATTATGTACAAAGTCAGTCTTGCAATTACAGTTGGATTGTTCTGCCCTAAAATTTTTCCCATGACAGTGACTTAACATAAAGCAAAAGTGATAAAAAAAAAATAACTGCAAACTTTTCAGTTTTTCTGAAAATACACAAGAGATTGAATTCAGTAGAGCAACCTTGCAAATCCCCAATTCAACAGAAAGCAATATATATCTATTTACTGCTCTGCTTAGGTTCATTATGTACAGGGATATTATTAAAAACAGTAAGAAACGTGCAGAATTCAGACTAAAATCCCCAAAAATACTTAATGTGGTCAAATGGCTAAATATTTTTCTGTTTGGGATTAATTCAGCAGTTGTGAAATTAATGGCAACCCTCAGCGAGCGCTTTCATGCAGAATCAGACTTTAACCTCTGATTTTTTTCAGATCCTATGACAAAGGGGTATAATATTTATTTCATTGTTCGTTACTTACTATTGCTTTTTATATACTATTATGACTATTAAGAACTTAGAGATCTTCCAAAGCAAAACAGAACAAAATGTTAACAAACTATACTAAAAAAACCTGTACGTTTAAGTGTTTACACACAATAAGATATTTTTCACCACAAGGGTTCTGAAAATCTTTTGCAATTTTGAATAGAGATATCCAGAACAAGACAGGAATTCTGGTACCCATCAATCCAACACTTCTAGCTTGTAAAGTGAAACTGCACATTCTAGCTTCAAAAGTAACCAGACCAACAAAAGGCATACAGCATATTCAATGGTCATTGAGCTACATAATATGCATTAAACTATACACCAAGCGTGATCAAAAGAATAGAAAAGCAGTATAATTTGAAACACAGGCGAAATCAGATTGGCCAAGGATTACTTCTCTGGAAAGTGGTCAAGAAGGAGATTTAGATACACTAGACAGAAATCTTTCTTCACTAATGGTCTAATATATGCATACTAACATCAAATCTTAAATGCAAATCACAGTGTGGGCTTTTGTAGTACATGACAACTGGAATGTCCCTGGCAAAAAACCAAAACAAACCAAACAAACAAAACCTCCCAAAAAAACAAAAACCAACCAAACACCACCCTCCCCAACTCATTCTTACATATTCTACAGCAATCTTAACCTTGTTCTGGAAAACAAAATGGGAAAAGAAAAAAACCCAACCAACCAAACAAAAAAACCCAAACCAACCTGTTTAGGTAAATTCCTTATCTGCAGAACGATCCATAACAAGGCCAGGACAATATATTTAATCACAATGACTATCTTAAGCAAATAGTACTTTAAAAAGAATGTCAAGAAGGTATCTGTGGATTAATGTCATCAGAAGGCAAAGCTGGAACTTTGCACTTAACCTAACTCACGTGCGCCCTGTTCCCGCCATGGCTATATTACCAAGCTACGTATGTGGAAAGAGAAGCCCAAACGACTTCTGGCGGCGCTTCTGTCAATACTCCAGGCAACTAGGGAGCTCAGGCTTCAACAGAACTCTGCATTTAGAATCTAATACTAAGGATTAGTATGCACCTCACTTATATTCATAAAGTAAGTTCTGGAATGTGTCCGTATCTATATTTAGGACACTCAGATGAAGAAATCAGGTACACCAGCAGGCTATCACATTTAGTGAACAAGGATTAGAAATGCACTATAGGCAGAGGGAGTTCTTCTGTATTCCTTGGATCCGTAGCTAGAACCTGTATTAACACAAATGGATTGTCACACTCCACATTCATATGAATGAGTTCTTAAGTAAAATCCAGAGTTGAGTCAAGCTTAGTTATCTGACAGACTGGCTAATAGAAAACATACTGACAATGGAGACTTTTCTACATATTTATGCCTTTTCCAGTTCAAAGGCTAATCTAAAAGCTCTCTTAAAAGCAATTTATTGAAGTAAAGAGGGTAGAAATTGTTGTCAAAGCTTTTACAATGGTAAACATCTGTAGGAACGGAATTCAAGATTTCAAAAGTGGTGCAGGTTTTCAATTCATTTCACTTCAAAGACAAATCACCCAGACCTACCTTAAATTGCGTATGTCATCTTCCTCTTTGCAATGTTTTCAATACAGAAGGAACTTTTCTTTACATAAATAAATAAAAAACAGAGATCACTTATACTATGCAAGCTCTCTGTAACATCGAAGGCTTCTTACACATCACTTAAGAAATGCTTTCCTAAGTTGCCTCATAGTAAGATTTCTTTCCCTGTGCCTCCCTTTGATAGCGGGAGGCTGCCGAGCCCTCAGCAGTTCAACCCAAAGCCTCTCAATAATCCACAGTCCCTTGCTTACTTCAGGAGGACTCAATGGCATATAAATGCAAAAGATAACTATTACTGAGCCTCTGACCCCAAACATAAACATTCTGTTCTGCATTAAGTTACTTAACCTTTGTTTTCCAGGTAATACTGTACAATGTTGTGTGACAAGAGCTATATAATCTGAATGTACGTTCACAGTCACAGGACCAGATCATTTACTAGTATAAACTACCACATTTTTACTGCCGTCAGTCTACATCTGCTTACGACTGACTGAACAAGTATTTATATTAACTTTCTCAGGTCAAGATTCTGCAATGGCATTGCCAGTTACAATTCCCTTTGCTCCACCACCTTAGTTCATCATTTCAGAATAAAAACATATAATTTACTAAAACTCAATTGACAGATATTTTCTGCATTTAATAAAGAAATCAGATGTATAAAACAAGTTACACGGAGATTAACAGAAGAATTACTGCTTTTGCATTAGAAGAAGATTAAATTATATAAAAATTATATTTTCATGCAAAATAAATATATGTACTTGGAAAATACTTCAGCTCTAGAATGACATGAACTTCCTCTTCAAAAGAGGAATAATATTCATTGAGTATAAAAGTAAATGTAGATTAAAATTGCAGGTGTAGGAGGGAAAACTTGCTAGTTCTACAGAGAATACTCCTGTTGACAACAGACAATTCTCTTTCAAATAACTGCGGGGCTTAGTCTACAATAAATAACAAGTAATGGACAACAAATAGCAAAATGTCACTCGTAACGACACACTAAAATGAGCCTTTCTTTGCTACTGTCTTCAAAATGCTTACTGGAAAAAGTTTTAAACACCAACAAGCGAGCAGTATAATGAAGGGTGCAATTCAGCTGAAATTTTGCCTATTTGAACAGAAACTAATTCAGACAGCAGTTTTGCTACTAACAAGACCAAAGGAGTTTAGCCAGGCCTTGTGGATTACTATCCATTCTTGAAATAATATTGCAGACCCCACCAAGGAGTGGATGGATGGATAAATATAGTCTGAAATATTGTACGCTACTAGCGGTGAAATATGCATGCGTCAAAAGTAAGAGTCAACTATAGACAAAATAGTGTTTGAGTATTAGGCTAAAAAAATAAAATCAAATATATTGCAACAGCTATATTTCTCAACAACTTTTTCAAAGGGGAAAGAACGAGTTCCCTCTGTACTTCAGTGGGAGTTTACTAAATCTTACCAGTTAGTATGAAAATAGGAAATAGTATCTAATCCAAAGGGAAGACAGGCTCCGTGTGATAGTGGAGAAAACCTATAAGTAGAGGTAATGACAGCAGAGAAGGATGTGTGGACATGCATTGGCAAATTGAATTAATTCCCAAACACACAACTTCAAAACATTTTCTGAAATGCTGTTGCACCAGCTACACAGATGTGACATTTTTCATCTCTTTGACCTTGCAGTAACTCAGAGGTGGAGAATTCTGATGGAATTCTGACCCTAAAATCAACTGAAAACTCCTAAAAACTTTAAAATGGCCAGAACTTTTGACTGTATCTCCAGTCCTAGGGATCTCTCCATTATTTTTTATCCTATAAAAAGGAATGACAGGTGTTTACTGAATTTTTTACTCTACAGATTAATCTTTGTTGACTAAGAAATTAAAGTCCTGTTCATTTTTCATTAAATACAATGATATAATCTTTGCAAATACCATTTATATGTAACACAGTTTTTTTTCCAGCCATAATTTGGAAGAAGGAGCATATAGTCTCATGTCTAACTGGAATATAAGACTTCACTCTTCAGTATGTATTTGGGGTATTATAAGATGCAAAACATTTTTCCAGTGAGAACCTAAGGAATTTAATGTATCAGAGAAATTCAAAGGACTTCTGGTAAACACCTCACCCCTTCTAAAGCAGAAATTTTTGCGTTAAACTACGCTTAACAGAAGGTAAGAAAATTCAGTGTATAAAATTAACATACTCGTGATCTAGCTTCCTGGATAGAATTTGTAGAGATTTGAAGGAGTCAATTCTGTTATCTTTTGAGTGAAGCAGCAATGAACATCAAAGATTAAGGTGTGGAACAAAAGAACTCTGAGTTGTCAATACGACATTGGTACAAATCTATGGAAAAAAAACATGCCACTGACACGCTATAACATTTATCTCAACCAATACAGGCAACCAGATGGGACTGAACCCATTTTAGGTAATTAAAAGATAAAGTACTTTGACAGTGAAGAGATCAATTTTATTGTTGCCTAGATGTTTCCTGATGTGTAAAGCTTGAAGTTTGTCTAATTATCCATTCATTTCAAACAACACATGTAATGCTGTTGACACTGATACCGTGAAGAACTCTGTTCAGTAATCTGCACAGTGTAAAATAAAGACATACTATTTTGTCCTCCAAAAGAAAAAAAATAAACACCAAAATGGCATTTTTAATTTTCAAAGCAAAATTTTCTTTATAAACAATGAGTGCCAAATGGGAAAGGTCAAAACTAATAAGATAAAGTATTTTTAAGCTTCTAATATGTAACAAGCTACTGAGAACTAAAGAGAGGTAGGTTATTTAAAAGAAGTGCTGCCCTGTTCTTCGAGAAAGAGTATGTTTAACAATCAGTGCAAAACAAAGCAAGTACTTAATCCTTGCAGCTGCAAAGAACGGACCTGATGCTACACCACTGAAGTGTACAGCAGGCCAGGATTTCTATACCTGCTGTTATGTCACAGTCAATTAAAAGATTGCCAGGGCACAGTTCAAGAGCATGAGAAAAAGAAAATATGCTTCCCAGAAGAAAATCTTAGTCAAAGTAGCACCTTTCTTCTGGAGACACTTGAACGTCTCTTTATGAAGGTCTATATTTATTCCTTGTGGCCACTAAAGCCTTAATCAAAGAAATACCCCAAATTTCCACTTATACTTTATCACCATAGAGTTGAAAGGGAAATCATACACTGATTTCTTTTTTAAGACCACTGTAATTGGAAAAGGAATATTTCAAATACGTGCAGAACTTTGGCAGTATATCTTTGTTTTCAATTTGTTTTGGAAGACAATATTATATCCATAAATTAATTGAAAATAATATTGCTCATTATTTACTCGCTATACGGTAAAGATCATAGTATTGCATACTGCAGAAAAGTCATTATAATGAAATCTAGATTTTTATCTTGAAGTTTTCAATTGTTTTTCTCCACTTGCCATTTAGGAGTATATATTTCATTTTGAATACCTAGCATTATTAGGTATCCCCATAAAATAGTTATAAGTACTTTCTGCAGTTATAAATATTTCAATGCATTTACAACTTATTAAAAGCACTTTTTGTATATGAGGTAAGGACACTCCAATTGTGTAATCCAAAACTGACCACAGCAGAATTAAGGAGACACATATTTTGGGCACTGATAATACTACTTTCTTACATATTATTTTAGACACTTATAATACCTTTCTAAGCTTAGAGGACTGTGGGCTAATACGTGGGAGTTAACAGCGTACTGATATCCACCATCAACAAATATCTGTTGACAGACTATTCAGTCATAAATGTAATTATTTAATTATTTATAAATTATCTCTAAATTATTTATAAACCACGTAAGGTCAAAGCTGAAAGCTTAGAAAGGGATTTCATTCAATGGGCCAAACTACATGACTTCAGACTTTCACTTCATCAAAAAAAATCTCCCTTATGATAATTCAGCTGTTTTCCCTGGATAGAGTACCACAGATATCATGATATGGGTGACAGCCTGCAAGATGGAATATGAACTGGTTTATTAGTAATACTGTATACCAAGAGTTTCAGTGAGTATCTGCAAATATTTCAGGCTTGCTTTAAGAAACTTGGTCAAATTCATTTCTCCCATTGGAATTTTATTTTTGTTTTATTATTTTAACTTGAAATACAGCAGTGAAAGTAACACTGTCTTTGTGAGAACTGTCTTGGACACAACAAAGAAACCTGCTGAAAACTGCTGTTAAGTTTAAGCTTTAAGTAACATTTAATTTAAATTGTACATACAAAGAGTTTTAAGAAATGAATTTCAAAATATGTAATGAAGTACAGTAAAAATGATATTTTAAGTAACAGATTAGATTTCTGCATTTGTCATTTTAGGACTGTAAAAATATATACTTAAAAAAAAAAAAAAAAGGTATGTGCCATGCTAGTAAAAATAGCTTTTGCTCTTTGTTTTTATCTTGGAAGATTAAATATGGATAAAATAGTAGAGGAAAGTCACAAGAGATCTGCTTTTAATGTTTTATTTTATTTCTTCTGTGTAGAATGAAGGAAGCAAGTCTTTAAAGGATCTATAAACCGGTACAGAAGAAGGAATCATTGCCCAGGATGATGGGGCAGATAAAGCAATGCACAGCCAAGGGGCTAAACCAGATGAAAATGAAATACCACGGCGTATCTCCACATCGAGGTCATAAGAAACATGCAAAGTTGGTCGTGGGATAACTTAACTACTGAAACTGGCTACGCAGAAATCTGGCATTTAAAAATGTTACCTAAAAAATCCAAACTTTCAAATAAATTAGTCAGAGGTGATGGAGTTTCCTCTATTTTTAAATAATTTAAATTATTCTCAGATGAACTGCAACTCAGGTACTTCCTGCCATTAACTTAAGTCACACATTTTACAACTGACTCTGAAATTACTTCTCCAGATTTAACATCATAATTTAATCAAAATGATCTTAACCCTAAACTATCATTCATCACTGTCATGACTGAATTGTAAATACATTTAACAGCACTTACTAATTATCAAGCTTTCCGGTACAGTAAACTAAGACAGGACTTCCACTACTATCAGGTAATAATATTCTGTCTACTAATATCCTGAAGAACTAGTACATCCACTAGCTCTACTCTTATATTAAATTGTGATGGTTTTGGCTGGGATAGAGGTCATTTTCTTCATAGTAGCTACTACAGGGCTATGTTTTGGGTTTGTGCTGGGAACAGTGTTGATACATAAATCTAAGCAGAAACAAAAATACGTAGACATGTTTTTGAAGGGCATCTTTTAAATAGCATTAATGAATATAAAAGAAGTACCCAAGTATCATAAAAACTCTGTTTTCTAAACAGAATTTGCAACTGTACCCTCACATATACACAACTAAGGTTTTCATCCTGAAAGCAACTATGCAGTATGAATCACCTGCATGGGGTACATTCACAGCTCAGTTATCCAAGCACACAAAGTCTCAGCTGGAGTATTGTTCTAATTGTTAGCACTCACACTGAAAAATCCAGCAGTTGGGCAAAACATAGTAGTCAAAGAAACTGAAAAAGATGAGGCAGGTGTAATCTCTAGCAAGCATTTAACAGTGGGAGCATTAAAGTTTTCTGTACCAACTCAAAAATAAAAGACACTAGATAATAACTCAAAGAAAAATACTGACAGAAGCCTAAGAAAAACATTCCATCAGTGGAACATACAAATCACAGGCCTGATATTCTCAGCCCTGACATTCCTGAAACAACTGAAGCTTTCCTTCCACAGGTGTCAGGCATTTCCTTCCTCTCTTTAGTCTAAGTAAGTGGCAGAGATGCCTTGTGAATTGAGCTTCTTTCCTGGACAAGCGCAGTCAGTCACTGCAATTAGAACATAACAGTCTCTAGTTGAGAACAATTTACTGAATAAAGCTCAGTTTTTGGAAATTACACATGCAAGATGTTGAACAGCCATCAACCTCAATCAGATCAATGGACTGAAGAGCCATCAGCATTTTTTAGGAAGTACTCCATAACAATTAGATCATCATTATCGATATTGGGAAGACAATGGTGAAAGGTATTATTAGAAGCTGCAACATGTATTGCTTTTAATATACGCCTTTTAGAAGAGACTTCTGCTACGGAGCCTGATACAAAGCAGAGTAACAAGGAAGGTAGAACCTGAAGCAGAAGGAGGCAAGTTTGCTATACACTACCTAAATAGATCTGAGCTCTAATTACCCATTTGTGCTTCTAGCCGTCTAATTGGTCTCCCAGTCAAATCACCAGAGGCACGAGTACTCAAACTAGCACCCGCATCCAGTCAGAGATACAACGTATGGGCACACATTACCGTTATAATAAGAACGGTAGTTCAGCTGCAAAAGTGCTCCTTCAAGCCTTAAATCATACTGGATATTGCTTGGTAAATCCCACTAATGCAGTTCAGCAGAAGCTCGAAATACACAATCTTTTCCCTCACTGAAATTTAAGACCATAGACTCTTTCTTCTACCTGATGTGAGTGGATACATGAAAAAAATCCATCAGGTTCTAGCTAAAGGGAAACCCATGTTTTTCATATTTGGAACAGAAATAAGCTCACATCAAGATCTAGTCCAGTACACATTAGTGCCTTACGTCTGCACGTGGATGTTTTATAGACATTTATTTAAACATTCAGTTTCTTTTATCCCCTCTGCTGTATTCTATTCCTTTATTTGCAGGCTAAGAATTTCAACATGACTTTCAATTCAGCCTCACAAATGACAGGTACAACACAGATTTGAGTTTAAGGCAATTTCTATTATAATAATTAAAAAAATATTAAACCACTCCAGTTTTGAAACTATAAATATTTTCAACAAGCTATAACCAGCAAACTCATAATGGTATCTGTGTCATGAGGACCTCTTTCGGCCACCCCATTCACCTCAGCTATTAGGTGCTCAAATCCATGTTGTAAGATAAATGATCTAATTTTTTAACTTGTTTTAATTAATCAGAGAAAGCATTATTGTAATTTCTGCTAAAAGTAAAATTTCTACTAAAAGTAAAAAAACACAAACTTCAAAGACCATTTAAAAATCCTATCTTTGCAATTGCTTGGTGCATAAGCACCACTAAGTGACAGCTGTACTATCGTAATAGCCCATTCTTACCATTATTTACCATACTGGAACTTCCATGAAATGTAATTGGTATAAGAAATAAACAAACAGAAAATAGACCCGTTCATGAACTAATTGAAAAATGATAAAACCCAACAATATCCCCTCTAATGTAAGGAAGCAGAATGAAGAGAAGACTAAGCATGACTGAAGAAAGAATACGGTAACTTTGTTTTGGACTTTTATTAATCACAGGCCACCTGGTACAGCAGTGACAGACTATGGTGCTGAGCAGCACAGCTTGACAACATTAAAGAAATAAATATCATTATTATGAATTCTGCTAATCCCGTTTTCCATGACAGGTAAGAAACAGGCAACACATTAAAATGAAAGGGATATCCTTTAGCTAAAATAACGTGCATCCAGATTATCCACGTAATCAAAGCTGCATTACTATTAAAGCAACAAAACATCTATAGCATGGTGATGCTGCAATTTTTCTCCAGGAAGCAAGTATGAAATTCTTACCAGGACCAAAAAAATCATGAGTATTCCATTAAAATGTAATTGTGCCATAAATAATTTTAACACATCAAAAATGCAACAGGATGGTACAGGGAAATATATATATTTATATTTATACATATATATGTGAAAATATAAATGTCTTTCACTAGCTTTTTTAATTAACTTACTTATGACTGGTCAAATTAGACTTCTTTAAAGCAACAAGTTCTGAACAGTGCTCATCAAGAGTTTATCTTTGTTTTGGATACTGTGTCATTCAGAAATTAACACAGGCTTTTTTTGCACAAACTATATTTTCATAAGAGGCCAACAAACAGTTACCTGGGCATAATGCATGCTCATTTCACGTTCTAAAACAAATTACGTACTATAATATCGGTGTACTGTTGGTATAAGTACGTCTTTTCAGAAATGTAAAACAAGGTTCAAAAATTCATAAATGATGAATGACTCGTATCGCTCGTAAGTAAGGGGCAGTTTTGATAACATCGTGGATGAAAAGCTTGGCAGAGGAAAACATATGATAAAGACTGCAAAAGGAATAAACATTTCTGTAGGAATTACTCTGCCCATAAGGGAGATAGCCAGGCCAGAAGAAAACTAACATTACAGAGCAGCAGTTTGTCTTGGACAGGTGTTTTGAAGAGTTTCTAGAAAGCTTGAATAGCCTCTGAATTGCAGTTCAAGTCCCACAGAATTTCTGAATGTGCCCCTAAGCCACTTTTTCTGCTCTGTCTTGTCAGCCAGTTGTCAAACATCACCATCAATTCCATTTTTGATGGATACATACTATAGCTAGCTTCAATATGTCTCCCCCCCACCATCTGACTGATTTTTACCTTTCAGGAAAATGCTTGGTTCATCTTGTCAGAGGACAGAGCAATTAAAAAACTTGCCTTCAATTGTATATTTTTAAAAAAGTCTCCCAGTAACTCAGTTTGCACAGCCTAATGGCCAATGAACGTAAAAAGATGTCTCCCTGTAAATCCACTGAAGCCACCCTAAATAGGAGATTGGGCATTTCTATCATCCACAGGAATGTTTCCAGTCTACAAGGAAATCCATCTGAACATCATCAGGTACCGTGAGAAAATATACTGGGGGTTGTTTAGTCCTAGACTACCTACCATAATTTTACTTTTCAAACAATTCAGGCTGCAGGGGGAATGAAGTAGTTTCATCCCATAGGACTTCATAAAGGATTTCTAAAGGGCTTCCTGGGGATGGGATTATTTTTAAACGAGGAGCGTTCCCTTGAAGGATTTAACAAAACACCCTGCAGGGTGAAAATCAGAGCAGGTTTTCAGTCCTCTGAACTGTCCTCTCTGTCTTACTGGTATACTAAATTAAAAGTTTATTTGGAGAGTGCGTGAGATCCAGCATCAAATTCAGGACATGACACAGCAGTCAATGAGAGAAGATAGCAGAAAACGAACACGCTAGGGCATCACAGACCATCAAAACAGAATCATCAGGACAAATAAGTGGCAAATGGATTAAAGATCATCTCTTTCACTGATAGACCCTGGTATCCCAGTGATACCTCACTCACATCTTCTCAAAAAAGACAGTCGCAGCAAGAAAGGATTTTGAGAAATCCACTTGCCAGTCAGCTTCATGTTTGTGTCCTTTTCCCCATATCCTGGATTTCTCCTACCCTTCCTGTGTTACCCCAATAATGTCACTCTGTACCCTTGGAGTCTAACATGGTAAGGCTTCACTAATCTCCACTTTCATTTAAACTATTTTTCTTTCTAGATTTCAAATGTTTAAAAATTTTAAGATATTGGGGGGAGTACTTTACTGGGATTAAAATTTCTAAATTATATTTGAGCACAACACCGCTGCTGTTATGTCCTAGTATAGTTTTTTTCACAAAAATAGAAAAGGGAGAAATCAAGATATTAAACTAGTATATAAATTTTCTTCCTCTTCCAATGCCATAATCCCTCAGTATTCATGCAGCAAATAAACTAAAAGGAGTGCAAAAGCAGCATATTCCAATGGATAAAAAAGAATGAATCGAGGAATCAGTATGTGTCTCTTCCACTAACTTTATGGTCAGGAAGGACAAATCACTTTATCTCTGCGCATCTCTCTGCGCAACGCATCAAATGGGAACATTAAGATCCCTTTCTTCTCTTCAGGAATTCTGAATCTCAATATTTGTTCTTTAAACATGTGACAGCCAATAATTAAGCATTGCTCTAACTTGTCAGAACAATGACATTAAAAAGTCAATAATTGTCCAAAATATCTTTTTTTTTTTTTACACTTGCAAGGCTTCCTAGATAAATAAACTGTGTATGTGATACACATCAATTTGCTACTCAGATTATCTAAGAAACAATAACAATTTAATTCTTCAGTGATGATTCTTTAATATACTTGACTTTAAATATTTCAACTTTATTTTGATTCTTAACATGCAAATCAGAACATTGCAATAATCAGCAGTTAATGCCGACTTTTTAAAAATCAGTCTTCCACAATCATTATTCATCCATCTCTAACTGCTTAATATCACAATGCTTCCTTTTAGTCATTGTTGATTAACAACACACTGTAGCACATCATGTGAAACCTTGAAGAATAATGAAATCATACCTGCATAAACAAAAATAATAAACTATGTTTCCAGTATTATCCAGTAAACAAATGCAAATACCAAAGGTAAAACTTGCAGAAGCATTAATGACTAAGACAGGAAGGAGGTTAAGAGAATGCTGGATTGCTTCTGGAGACCTTATCTCAAGCAGAGCGCGCTATTCTGAATGTTTCCAGATGTGCTTTTAACATATTTCTAGCTGGATTTAGCCTCTTTCCTCTGCAGATCGGATTCTCTGTTAGTAATGTATTTGCAGTTCCGCCTTGTGAAGTACTAGCCAAAATAAAACAGGCTTATTGGGATTTCTTTTTGTCCTATATTCTGGTTATGATCTACAGAAAAGGACAGAGGAGGAGTAATTTTGCAGAATACTGTCCTACAATACGAGTCTGGCAAAACAGTGTATTGTTCTCATATGTGATGAATGAAAGAATCAGACCATCTGAATAGCCACCATTCTTATAAAAAATGGAAAAACTGTTTTCTTTTAGCTGATTGCTGTGACCTCTGTTTTGACACTACATATTCTCACTCTTCATAAGAGTAAGCAGATTACATACAGATAAATTACAGATATTAAAAATAAAGCATGTGGAACAAAGAAGCATTATTAGGATCTGTAAAAAGGTTTCTCCTACTAGGAAAAAACCCCCATCAATCCATCACTTGACAGAAGTCGGGGGGGGGGGGGGGTTAAAAAAAAAAATACTGATGTACCAATATCAGCCTGAAATACCTCTAAGAGCCAGAAATCTCAGTATAATTCTAAATATCAACACTAAGGCTACTTGGAAACCTTTGTCAAAATGTGTCTCAGTAAAAATCACAGATTAATTGAAACACAAGAAAGGTAAACAAATAACTCTTCAAAAGAGCACACAGCTCATGGGTTAAGTAACTCATTTTCCAAAAACCATTTTCTGTGCAATTTCCTAGGCTACAAGACTATAGGTTATTAGCTAGATGGATGGAAGTCTCTTTTGATTTCCCATAATCATTTCGAGAAGCATTTTTCATCACGAAATTAAATTATTTTTTAAATGTTGGTATGTTCTGAAATTACCATTACGAGCCTAACTGTAATTACTGTACTGTCTTCTATATCCTTCCAATGATCACCTCACTTCTTCAAATTTAAAGTAAAAAGTATACAATATTACATTAATGTGTATTTAGAAGTTGGAAAAAAGATACACTAACATCCTTTTGAAGGGAGACTAGCTGTAGTCTGTTAATACTGTTAATAGGCTGCATGCAGGAATCACTTTTCTTAAACATTAGAGCTCTTAGCAATTCTTTTGTTGCCAAGCCCATAGGACCTGAACCCTATGTTGCCCAATTTTCCAAGTCCACAAAAATTTAACTAATTTTAGAAGGAACGATCAGGAGGGAAAAGCAGATAAGTTCTCTATTTAAATACCACTGTCAAAGTCTTTTGCCATTTCTCCTTCTAATTACTTTTTTTCCTCTCCATTAAACAGTAGGTGTCTGGAGCCTTACCAGAGGACAGGGAATCTGGGTATTGCAAAGTCATGTCTACGAAGTGAAAAACAGTTCACGTGAGGATACCTCCCTTCTTATTGCAACCAGTTATTATAGGGATACCAGTGCATTAGCACAGCTACTAATAACTCGGCTCAGTTTTACTGGGCTATCAGACATAGCTTAAGAAAAGCAGCTGTAAATATGTGTATCTACAGATTTTGAAATACAGATAGTAGAACTGATACAGAATGCTACACAAGCAATCCCATATTTCAGAAAACCTGATGAATCTGCCTATCAGACAATTACTTTATCCGTAAGAATTTGTCTTAGCTAGAGCAATATAGGGGAAAGTAGAAATTTCTGAGGCTCAGAATAGCTTTCCTGTGCCCAAAGTCTTGAGCAACAAAATTAACAATGCAAGCATTTCTTCCAGGAGTGACGACTTGCTTTCAGGTTGAAAAATCAGCTTGACCACCATGCAGTAAGGGCGGTGCCTACCAGAACAGAATGATGGCCACTGTAAGTGACCCTCCAGAAAACCTCCGTGTAGCTTTCATGAATCCTGCTGTTGCAGCAGCTAATACAAACACTATTGGACCTTGAGGTTTCTTTTATCCTTTTCTCTTTGTCATCGTTTCTCAGAACCACTGGATGTATCTCTTATTCAGACAGTATAATTCCTTTAGCACCCTCAAAAACTATGAACTACCCAGATCATTCCTTACAGTCAGAGAAAAAACTAACATGATTAAGTGTTACAGGGTATGTCATGTAACCGACTAACACATTTCTCACCACGTGACAGAATTCTTTAATAAAAATTCTAAAACATATTTCATCCTCTCATCTTCCTCACTGCACAGCACCCAGTACTGTTTGAGAAATCTTCGTTAATGTCTGCAATCTACAGCCTATAATAATGTAAGTACCCACATTTCATCCATCTAATTCTCTCTTTAAACTTACAGCTCTCAGGAAACATTCACTGATTCTTCCAATTCAGACAATTACTGCTATTTTTATTCTTTAGATCGGGTCATGAATGAGTACTTGCCATTATGCTGAAATTGCATTAGATGGACATGTTGAATCAGTTGAATCAGTCACTTCTTCCTTTGTCTGCCAGTTACACCAGGCGTCACAGAAGCTTTCCCCTATCTTAATACCAGACCAAGATAAATGTAAATGGTTGCATATTACCAATACACACAGCATCTTGTTCCTTTCCTCAGAAAGGCTGAAGTCCTTTAAACTACTGATCAAGACAGTGAGGTTAACGGTTGGGCTCGATGATCTCAGAGGTCCTTTCCAACCTTAAATGATTCTATGGTTCTGTGATTCTAAGAGTGAAGACCAAGAAATGAAACGTATGACATAGTTGATGATAACCGTCAATTCAAATAATAAAATAATTCCATAACAGTTGACTCAAAAAAAGCTGAGTTCCAGTTAAAATGGAAAAACAAATTGTACTTCTGCCGAAATGATGTTTTCTTCTCACATCTCATTTTGTTGATCGATATCTTGGGTCAGAATTTAAACATGGCAAAGGAGAAGACTATGCAGAACCTGTTCAGGCCTGATTTATTATATTTAGCCCAATATTTTGCTTCCCTTCCTATCATACAGACATGTTTTCCAAAAGCGTTACAGCCAGCTCTTATCAAGTGAACTATAAGGGAGAATGCTGTAAGGTATACTTCAGGGCTTTCTGGCTTCGTGTCACAGTTCCCAGGTTATTTTAGGCCATGCTGTCCCAGATCACTTTTTTTTTTTTTCTTAATATCAGTGTCAACAAAAAACTGGCTGTCAGGCTGAATTTATTTTAAAATTTGTTACCTACTCACAGAATCATAGAATAGTTCAGGTTGGAAAGGACATCTGGAGATCACCTAGTCCAACCTTCCTGCTCAAAGCAGCATCAGATCAAGTTGCTCAGGACCATATCCAGCTGCATTCTGGATATCTTCCCTGGGCAACAATCGCTCTGGGCAACCTGTTCCAGTGTCTGCCCTGCCCCCAGTAAATACAGAATTCACAGTACTCATACATTCAAAACACAAGAAATCCAAATAAAAAGTAATTAAAAATTTGAAGCTAGGATTTTTCCCATCTTAAGGCAAGACATTAATATGTCTTTTCAAAAACTGATCCATAGTGAGGTGTGCATACTATGAGAAAAACACCTTACTAAATCACAGTACTTTCATGCAAGTTTCTGTTGCCCATTTGTGCTATAATACAACCATCAGGGAACAGTTTTTGTAACAGCTTCTATGAATGGCAACTCCTTTCTCTGTTCAAAGGATAATGTTTTTGGATTGTTTTTATTCTACAAAGTGGAAGGAGAAACTGAGACAAAGAAAAGTATTTCAATAAACATAAGTCCTGTAGAAACAAATCATAACGAACCTGACCCAAAACAGAACAGATATTAAAATTCAAGAATGATCGTTGCTAGGATCACAGAGATTCTAACTTAGAAATGAGCATAGATTTGTATAGCTAAAAATTACTTTATTAAGATTTATGTTACGATTTGTAAATCTCTTGTAGTATTTCTACATATGCTTTAGGATTTGTAAATCTATTATAGGATTTGCAATTCAACTTTTCATCTTACAAAGCAAGCGAGAGATGTAACTAAATCCTATCTTAAAGCACTGATTCCTAAATCAGGGCTTCAGAGTTCAGAAATACAGGTCCATTGCATAAATCAGAGGATAAATGCAGACTCTAGAAACACAGATGTGTTTTGTCCAACAAGATGAAATTGCTAGAAACTCAAAAAATAAAACTGAAGCTGTAACTTCTAAAAAACACTGTTGACCACCTTAGGACTACTATTCCTGCCCAAAGTGTTTTAAGCATGCTTCTTTTCTATGCTTTGATATGTTGTACTAACAAACAAAAATTACTTACAAAGCATGAGTAATGACTAACAGTTATGAAACCTACTTAAAATCCATGGATGTTTTCCTCATTTGCATGCTGTTTTGGGATTTTTTTTTATTAGACAGCAGTCAAGCTGCACTTCTAGGTTTCCTCCAGTATCCTGAAGTTCACAAGGTAACGCTTTCACTTAAAAAATAGAAGGCTAATATCAAAAAAGTGATACAAGCATTGAAGGAACCAAGGCTTACAAACATAATATGACTACAAAGTAAAATTAACCAAACACAGTAGTAGTCATTTGATACCTACATTTTTGGTATTACTGAATTTATCCCCCCCCCCCTTTTAAAAATCAAAAATACTTTTATGAAATTATCTATATAACCCTTATACGATTCTCCTTCCACCCGAGTCACCTAATTTTAACTCAAGAAATATTCCACTCACACTATCTTCGCAATGCCTATATTCTCGCTTTCCTGGGAACCTTTAAAACAATCCTGAAGATAGTCCATGCCAGGTGATGTATCTATTTGTTCAATGGATTAGCAGCACATAATATTACTGCCCAGAGAAATATATTGCCTCTTACAGCAAAACTCAATGTCACATCTAATACAGCAATTTTGGAAGGGAGCAGAGGCAACTGACAAGGGAATTAATTCTTAGTTTTACCTCACCTTTACACTTCGTTTACTACTACGAAAAACCAACATAGATTTTATACTATGCAAAAATTACTACTCCCCAAGTTTTAACTGCTGAAGACTTGGCAATATGTAGTTCAGTTCTCTCAGAGTACGCAAAACATTGCTAAAAATCCCTTGCAGTCCTGGATTAAACTAGGCTTGGCAGAAATCGCACAGTGGACTAGTTGAAAGACTGCTGATGCGTGGAAATCAAGGAAAAAAACCCAAAAACCTAGTCATTTTAAAACATGAGTAGGCCAGCTGTTCTAAAATTAGTCTCCTTGTTATGAGCATTATACCAGAAAGGAAGAGATTGTCACCACGTGTCAGCTTTAGCTGACATCTGTTATAAGAAAAAAAATTCACCTCCCAAGTAGGCAGCACAAGCATTTGTTCATTATGTATTTTGTAAAGGGTGGTCCCTATAGCACAACATTTTAAATAAATATGCAAATCATTATATCACTATTCTAAAAGAGCTATGACTTCAACGAGGTTTTAAATAACCCAAGAGGCTTCACACTTTTTTTCCACTAACTCACAACAGACCCACCTGTCAGCTATGTAAAATTAGCATATAAGAGGTATTGGAAGTTTTGTGCGTATACTTCTCCTAATTGGAATTGACACAGTTATCAAAGTTTCAAAGGTTTATTCAAATCATTCTCATAGCCTAGTTTTGCACATGAAAAACATGTCAGATAACAAAAGCGTCTGGCAACAAACTGACTGTTTCTCATTCTGGCATTGTACCCATCACACAGCAAATATTGACTGGCATCAGTGCATACAGGACTACTCCAAAAGCACTGAAGAAAGAAGCTTTGTAAGCTGTGACTGCCTCCTTGTTCTCCCACATTTATGAAATTCTCTTGTATTGTGCAGCTGGCACCTGGCCATCTCAACCCCCAAATACCTTTCCCAGTACCACCCCTTCCCCAAAATGAAGTTCCATGCTTTCACAGAACAAACATCAGAGCATTTTAAATTGTTTTAGGAGAGGAAAAGAGAGAACAGCTTTGCATCAAAACTGATGCAGTCTCTTACATAAAGGAGTCTTGCAACTTTGTGCCAGCAACAGTACATGAAACTCCTGTCTCTTAACAGAAAGGAGTCACTATGTCTACAGTCATATTGAGTGTACTTAGGCACTATGTCTACAGTGGTTCATAACATCACACCTAAAGACGATCCAGTGGAGGTTAACCAGGCAGAGGAAGCTCCTCTTATCCATGGAACACCACTGGACACAATGCCCCACTTCCCTGCACCAAATGCATTTTGTAAAGCTACATTCTGCCATACCTAAGAAACCGCATCTACCACTATCTTTCAGTATCCAAACTGCAGTAACAAGTGTAGCTTGTGGTACTGAGAAGCATGACAGAAGGAACAAATAGCTTAAGAGAGCACTAGTTAGAGGAAGATGTAAATTCAGCCATCAGGGCAAGCCCTGATGGGCTGGGAACCCTGAGTGATGAGGGAGCTCACCGATGTCATTGCAAGGCCAGAAAAATCTTAGAAAGTTTATGCTCATGGGAAGAGGTTCATGAGGACATGATGAAAGCAAATATCACTCCCATCAGCTTCAAGGAGGATCTGGGATCAGCCTTACATCAGCCTTACACCATCAAGGTGATGGAGCAAATAACCTTGGAAATCATTTCCAAAAATATGAAGGACAAGAAGGTCATTGGGAGTGGTACAAATAGATTTACAAAGGGGAAATCATGTCTGAGCAACCTGATAGCCTTCTACAAAGAGATTACTAGCAAGTCTGAAGAAGATAAAAAACTGGGAGTAGCGGCTGATAGACCAGATGGCTGTGCTGCCATTCAGAGGGACCTCAATAACCCAGCGGAACGGGCTGCCAGAAATCTCATGAAGCTCAACAAAGGGAGACACAGCGTTCTGCACGGGGGAGGAATAAGCCCACGCACCAGTACCCGCTGGGGGATGACTGGCTGCAACGCAGCTGGGCAGGAAAGGACCTGCGGGTCCTGGTGGACAGCAAGTCGAGCGTGAGCCAGCAACGTGCCCTGGCAGCAAAGGTGGCCAACAGCATCTCGCCCTGCCCGAGGAAGAGCGTTGCCAGCAGGTCGAGGGAGCCGATTCTTCCCCTCTGCTCAGCACCGGTGAAATGACACCTGGAGCGCTGGGTCCAGTTCTGGGCTCCCCCATACAGAAGAGACGTGGACATTGTGGAGTGAGTGCAGCCAAAGGCCATGAAGATGACTACGGGATTGGAGCACCTGACGTTTGAGGAGAGGCTCAGAGATGTGGGATTGCTTATTCTTGAGCAGAGAAGGCTTGCGGAGATCCCGTCAGCGTGTGTAAATACTTGATGGGGGTGTGGAAGAAGACGGAGCCAGGTTCTTCTCCAGTGGTATTCTGGGAATGGAGGAGGGGCAACAGGCACAAACTGAAACACAGGAAATTCCCCTTAAGCATAAGGAAAGCTATTTTATGGCGAGGGTGGTCAAGCACGGGAAGAGGCTGCCCAGAGAGGCTGTGGCATTTACATGCTTGGCGATGCTCAAACCCCAGCCGGACAATGTCCTGGGCAACCTGCTCTAGCTGACTCTGCTTTGAGCAGGTGGCTTCTCCTTCAACCATCTCCACAGGTCCCTTCCAGGATCAACTATTCTGCTGTTCTTTTCTCCTGTGCTAAGGGCTGTGATCCCTTTACTGACATCAGTATCAGAGACATCCCAGCCATTCCATGATACACCATGCTCTGGAGCACACTGTCACTGAAATCACACCCCCAATATGTTTAGATGGTTCTGACCACATTTGATGCACACATACCCTTTACCCTCTTTTCTCATATGCTTCCTTTACCACTGCTGCCGGCCTCAGCCACCCAACTAAACCATCACAACAGCTTCTCTCTCTTCTCCCCCCCCCCCCGCCCCTTCTCGGTCCCCCCAGAAGAGCATTCTTCTGTCTCTGAAGGGAAGGAAAACAGTGCAAGTCCAAAAAAACCACTGAAAAGTATAATCAAAATGCTTCTGAAAATTGGCCAAATGCAAACTGTGATGAATTACTTCTGTCTTTTAGTGTTCTGCAGATCAGTACTATATAATATGACAGAACACATTTATGTAACGAAAAAGTATTTTCCACATCTCCATTTTAAGATGATTAGGTTTTCTGCTGGGGGAGTTTCTACCTGTCTGAAAGTAGGAAGAGGTACTATTATCTTTTTTATGCAGCTGCTGAATATGGTAAGCAGTGGGCTGGAACAGAGATGAAGTCGAATTAAAGATGGTTTGGTTTATTCTGGCTTGCAGTATTCAAACTGCACTAGAAAAAATTCAATTATAAAACTAATTACATCTCTAATTGCTTAAACAATCAGCCAGCTGACTTTATGGTGCTCTTGATACTATGCAGGTGCACTTGCAGGTGTTAACTCTGCAATACCTAAGAGTTACATTGCAGTATCCTAACTTACACACAGGAGTGCTAGGAGGATAAAATACCATTGTATTACATACATGCACAAATATATGGGAAAGTTAACCAAGCTTTATTAGCAAATACAATTCCCTTATTTATACATATATAGCTATTATCTGTTCTGTCTTCCTGTGAGGGGTACCTAAACTGCTTTACAATCATTCTGGTTCTGACATTTCTCCCTTTAGCTTCTATATGGCCAAAATTATTGGTTGCATCTGACCAGAATTTGTACTTTGAGAGGGCTGTATTTCTGGCAATTACAGCAGCATTAATAACTAGTACCACCTACCACAAATGCCTGCCTCTTACTCTGAGGTGTCATCTTATCACTACACTTGAATAAAAGAGTCATCTCCAAAACAGGTATTTGCTTTGTACATACCAAATAAATTAGGAAAAAGGCACAACTAGTAGTGAATCGGGCCCATTATGTTCAAAATGTTCAGTCACTTAACCCTTTTGGCTGTTCCCTATATTTCATCAACTTTTAAATAGAGGGGAAAAGTTCAATTTTTTTTTAATTTAAAAAGGAAATTAATGGCTTTTAAAAATCCTTTTTTCTGCATATAAAACTAAATTCAGCCTAAATTCACAAATATATTCTGCCTCCCAGCATTTCTTTTAAACAAATTTAATGCTTCATTGAAAAATTAAAAGCCAGTTTTAAATCTAAGCTTCCTGAACAGTCATATTGAGACTCTTTTAAATCTTGAACAAGAATCATTTTTCAGAATGTACAAGTGTTTCAGCTGTAGTGAACAAAGAAATGTGTTTACAGGCTGCAATTAGCAAAAACCTGACAGTGACTGTATTGGTTTGCTATTGCTATGCATGTTTCGGCTATAAACTCAGATTTCATGTACAAATACTGCTAAACTTTCCCGCTAGACACTGCTGGATGAATAAAAATCTCAAGTAACATTAACTTAATTGGGTTCCGAAAGAAAACAACCCCCACCTGAAACACAATGAAGCCACTGGAAAAGGCGGTGAAAGATACAGGATTAGAAGAAACCACAGTAATGTGCAAAGAAGGGCATTAAGTAGCAAATGACTGGCAACGGAGCAAGTGGTCCATAAAATTGTCCTCTAGCTGACAGACAGTTCAGAGCTTAGCTGGTTCTTCAAATGCATCATTATATATTGCTACGTGAGCAAACGCACAACTATTCATCCCTCTACCTTTGCAAACAAAAGTAATTCCTTTCCTCATCCATACACATAAATCTAGTAAAATATTTCCTCAATATCCCGTCTTGGGTCTCATCTGCTTCTTAGCACCATTCCCATATACAAACAGGAGTTGTCTATGGGAGCGCAAGGGAGTCTTCACAAAACTCCCTGATGCTATAAAAGCAGCTCTCCGTCCCGGATTCTCAGGCCGTGCAAAGACAACTGATTTCAGCTAGACTCTGCAGGCACCCATGCTTTTGTAGTAGCAGATTTCAATACACCAGCTTGCCTTAGTGTCATACAGTGATGTTTGCTGTTTTCTGAGTACCTAATAAATCAGCTCACTCGCACAAATTATGTTGAGCTGAAATATCATGTCAGTAAAGCTATGGCAGGATTATTTTCAATCATGACTGCACAAAAGAGTTAAATACACTAAACTCACTTGTGAGTTGAGTTGTTTCAAAAATTTAATTTGGACACCATTTAAAATGCTGTTTTTGCTGGATGAGAGACAAAGTCACTTCACTGGAAAACATTCTGTAGGGAGTCAAGGCTGTTTAGTAGTTTGAAACTGTCTGAAATGTCAAAAATACTGAGTCCTCCTCTCCAACTTGTAAGGCGTCAGGAAGTATTTAGGCAGTATGTTTTCCACTGAACTAATTCTGCAGCATAGGAAGCGTTGATTTGTTGTTTTTCAAACAATTTGGTGTTTACCACCTGTACATTCTACTACTCTTTTAAATTCACTTTTTTCATAATTTTGTTTGAAATTGAGAAAAGTTTTGACCATATGGTTCAGTATGGCATTTACAAGAGTCCAATGATACAAACATTGCCAGCAAGCTACTGCAGTACCATTGGCAGTAATTTCTCCCCTCCTCTTCTAATAGTCTAATTGATAAAATCACTGCATTTTCAATTCAAGTTTGCTTCCTTCCCCCAAGCTAAAATTATAGGCAGCTTAATAGAAGATAAAATGGTATCTGGTATACAACACAGAGGCCCACACGCTCAAACCTGCGAGCCTAAAATATCCCGATGTCCGACTGATTTTCTCAGTTTTAAATACCTGCAACACCAATTGAAAGCCAGACAGGAGGAAAAACTAAAAACCACAACACCCAAAAAGTCAGAGCATGTCATTTGGCACTTAAGTACAAATGTAGTTGCTCTATTGTATCCTGCGAAATCTGAAGAGGCAGATCATGGATTCAGATACCTTTTGAACCCTTAGTGCTAGCGGTATTACTGAAAATCTGCTGAAATTATTACTTACTGTGCTCACTATTCAAAAGCCAGTATTTCCTAAAGATTTACCTCTCTATTGCATTAGCACAGATTTTTTTCATACAGAAAATAACACAGTATATCAGTTAGAGCAGTGTAGTTGGTAATGATAAAGTGTGGGTTTTTTTTATGGCAACCACTAAAATTATGTCATAAATAAAAAATGAAATGATCAAGAGTATATGTAAACATACATACACACACCCCTAAATTAAAACATGGCACTGTAAACTCTTCTTTCTCCCCAGCTTCACTCTGCCCTTAAGGAAAATAAAACAAAACAAAAAAACCCCAGAAGGCTGAATGTGGATTGTGATTTTACATCGAGTTATCTTTGCATTTCATTTATCTGATGTTATTAGCAGAAAGTAAACACAAATTTTGGAAAAAAAAAAATATTGCCAGGATCATTTCCACTGCTGCAAAGGCAAGCATAGAAAAAACTATCCTTGTAACTGTGTTTTGTTCCTTAAAACAACAGACAAACCAGGGCCGAGGACATCTTGTAAAACGTCATGATGATTTATAACAAAACATTTCAGAACATATGTTGCATATGCATGGTTAAAACTGTTACACAGCATTCTATTTTCTAGTTACCTTCTGCTCAGCTGGTTGCTTCAGAGGAGTAAAATATCATGAAGTCAAGGACAGTAAGGACAAACTCAGATAAGAGGCAGGAAGCACATAAACATACAGAATCACAGGGCCAACTAAAAGTAAAGTAGGCATCATTTCGATCACAGTATGTACTTACCCATATTCCAAGCAGTAGTAGGAGTTCCCTGTGTTCACTGCAGAAGAACCAGCTAAGCTCAGTTAAAGAATGACACGACTAAAGAGGTAAATGCCATGGGCTTTTTATGATGTATATTTGGTGTTCTTCAACTTTTGCTGTAATTTTATCAAAATATGTAGAACAGTGCGGTGGGTTAACCTTGGCCAGGTTCCAGACACCCACCTAGCCATGCTCCCACTGCCCCTGCTCAACAGGATGGGGGGGGAATAAGATGGAAAAGCTCATTGGTCAAGATAAAGACAGGGAGATCACTTATCAATTAACGTCATGGGCAAAACAGAGTCAACTATTGTCAATTAAAACAGATTTGGATAGTGAGAAACAAACACAAAGAGATTAAAACGGCACCTTTGCCCTGCTTTTTTCCAGGCTCAGTTTCACTCCCCTGCCTGTCCTGCATTCTTGTCCTTTCTTAAATATATTTTCAGAGGCACCACCAACTTTGTTGGTCGGCTCAGCTACGGCCTGCAGTGGATCAACACCTCACCGACTCCTCATCTTCCTTGTCCGTTCCTCTGAAATCAAATCCTATTAGCAAAGTTTGAGGAATGCTCATGTCAATTCCTCTGCCTGAATAATGTTCACTATTTACAATTCTAGGGACACTGCACATTTCCCCTGTGTTACTGATTTTTCACCTAAATCCCTGTATTATGGCTCAGATGACTAGGTCAACAATGAAGCATGGACTACTTCCAAATATACCACTTTGCCTTACTGTTATAACCTCTGTGTAACAATTCTCTAAAACAACATTACACTTGAAACTCCAGCTGACAGCATAAGACTGTATTTTACAGCTGTTGTATTTCAGCATTTTTAAGCTCACAGTATTTTCTATGATACTGGTCTGAATTCTTCATGAAATAATTTCTATCCTACCACTGCACATAGAGGGATCCTATTATGAGGTACCTTATCTCAGGGGCAGGGTTCTTCATGCTTATCACAATGACACTTTTCTATTTACTTACTAGGATTGACAAAATAGATTCTATCCATATTTTTGTTTACTGAGCCATTTCCTGTGTGGAAACAAATTTGATTTAAAATGGTACTGAAGTATTGAAATGGAGAAATCTAATGTGCCTCTGCCATACAAAGGCAGGTATAAGGGCAGCATTCAAAAAGGCAAAATGGAAAAAAAAAATAAGATTGGGGAAGTCACTCAAGTTTTCTGCTATTCTTCTATACTTTATTTTCAGAATAACTTTTGCCACGTAAGTCTCTTATCTCCCTCTCAAGCTTCTTAATCTCATGCTTAATTCCTTGAGCCCCACCCACTGGCTCTGTGTCATTTCAAAAGCAGGAAGATAGAAAAGAAAGATTTCTAAAGAAAAAAAGAAAGATTTCTAAAAACAGAGGATACTAGTCTTTGGCAATCAGAATCAGGAAGACAGAACTGATGCTCGAAAAGGCTCATATGATTGTTTCAGGACTGATATGACATAGGATTGGGAGAGTCTTAAGAACAGAAGAATTAAATTATCAAAGCTGCAGAAACTTTTACATAAGTGCTCTTGACTTCCCTTTCCACATCATTACTTTTTTCCCTTTATTAAACAGAGATCAAAAAAATCATTCCACTCATGGACAGTAGGCATCTCAAACCCATCCTCAAGCTATTTCTGTACATTCTAAAATAATTCATATGCAGAAGCGCAGTGTTTAATCTTCATGAAACAGAAGATTTGAGCTAAAACCTCATGAGAATGCCAAAGCTCTCTGAACTGTTACATAAACCCCATTTTAAAAATGTTGTCAACTTTGAGAAGAGATCTGTAAATGTTATCATTTCCTGAAGATTTTTTTTCTACAAAAAAAAGCTTGAGGCAGTCCAGTACTCCAATGCCACAGAGAATTTTGTTTTCAGACTAAAAGAATGTGAGAAACATAGGCAGCTGCATGAAAATACAGGTTTCCTACCTTTTATTCACCTAGTACAAGACTAACTCTGGATCACTCATCTTACTAGGAATTTCCTAGTAAAAGGGAGAATCGTGGTAGAGCAGTCCCTGAGACTGTAATAGTAACAGTTCTTTTGGCAATGCGTGCAGTGCAGATGATATCAAAGATATGCCAATAACTTAAGCAGGAGCTTCCAATAAAATCTCTTGTAGTGCATGTTATACTCTGTGAATCAAAGTGATAGGGGCAACCCTGGGTACCTGGCATTTTTATTGCACACGTAGTTGGTTCAACTACCTTATATGCAAAAGTGCATCGCTCAGGCAAAAGTCTGCGCTCCAGACGTATTTGTATTTGTCCCAGACGTAAGTTACCAAATTGATTCACAGTCTCCAAAGAAAATCGTCATCAGAAGCACAGAAATTACTTCCATCTGATCTACCTTCCAGTGACAGAACTGTAAAAAAGTTTCCTCAAGTGTTCCTGTGAGCTCCTTCCAGCTCATCATTGCATTCAATGACCAAAATATAAATGATTTTAGCAACCTGATAGCCTATTCCTGCTTTCGAATGTTGCTCAGAGATTTAAAACCACAGGCAAGCCACACTAAGGATTCTAGTAGAAACCATCAATGTACTTATAAGGATATCACCATTTTCCATATAATTAAGCTTCTTTTTCTCAAACTGGAGATTGGAATGCACACTACCGATGAGATCATTTACTGACAGAAAACCAACGCGTAAGGTTTAGACACTGAAGTGGCATCTTCATGTTGGTGTATCTCTTTTAATTAGCTTTACTTTTCATGTAGGGTAAATAAAACATTAAGGAGTCAGCCAGACAGATAAGCGACAAACTGTTTTTCAAACAGCTCCATGAAATGAGCAAGAATAAAGCTTGAAGAGTGTTGTATTTACCTCTGTAGCTCCCAGGGCACTTTTAAGAACACTGGGTCAGGTACACCAAGACACTGAGGAAAAAGTGCAATTTCTTTCCCACTGAGCTGTCAAGGCATTCATGCTGTGAATAGCTAACACCCTTCTTTGACAACCAAGCAAATATTTCTATTTTCTGCCATTCTAGTCATGAAGTATCTCAGCATTGCCTCAGTTGATTTAGTGCCAATTCAAGTCAGACTTTAGATGTCTGAGCTAGTAACCGGACCAAATATTCTTGATGAAGCCTTGTCACAAACTCATAGAGTGCTGCTTAATACATTTCCAAATAGTTAGATAGTAAAAAAGGTTGTAAAGCTGAAAAGGCGGCAGAAAAGCAGAACACACATTCACTGAACTGCCAGAATGTCGATTTAAGTAGTGCACACAAGTCAAATATGCTGCGGCTTCTACTTATTGTTCACGTTGCTTTAAAAAAAAAAAACAACTTAAACTTTTAAAAGACTATGTAATTCCTTAAAATCAATTCTTTATTTCCCACACTTTGAAAATGCAGGTATTTAGAGAAGCATAATTGATAACCAAGTCTATCCAGGCAGAACTGAGACAAGGCTAAATAAACACATCCTATTCAAGTGGTAATTGTGCAAAGATACTATAAACATTATTTTTTCTTAAATCTTTTCAAATATAAATTTATAATTACACTGAACTTGCAGCTATTGACCAGAAGTTTCCACTACCAATACCACGAAAGTGGAACACAGAATGAAGGGAAGAATACTTCTTTCAGTGGGGACAGATCCCACGGAACCTGCTCAGAAACCACTGGATTAGTACTTCACAGCTTTTTTTTTCGTGGGATAAGAATAAACAGGCAGGAATAATGGTTCAGTGTGTGAATACACAAACACAAAAAGCAACAAAATAAATTAGAGTACAGACTTTGTGCCAAGAGTTTAGAGTAAAGCACTTCTGAGATTAGATTCCGTCCTTTGAGCTATGCTGCATCACACAGTCTTCCCGTACTCAGCATTTCTATTTCAGGCGGGATTTGGTTTAGTGTTTTAAATCCCATACTTACAATCAACAAAGAATTAAAGTGTCCGTTAACTAAATATGGCTTGAACAGTACTTACCAATACTGGCATAACCGGGTGTTGATGGATCTCCTCCGCTGTTCAAGGAAACCATGAAAGCTTTATCAGCAAGATCTGTAGTCTTTGGTAAGTCACAAGGATCAACGTAAAGAAGAACACCGCCAAACCCTGCATCTTCTAACAGAGAAAGCTGAAGGAACAAAATAACATACATGACTATTAACAAAAACGATGTCAGAACACATTATTATTTATTTTAATTACTGTGGAAATAGAGGCTTTACCATGCACCAGGCTCTCACCATGCTATGCTCTGTACAAACAGAATAAAGACAGGTGCAATTCCAAACTGCTTGTAACATAAATACAGCAGCGATTCTTTGAAAAAACAAAATCAAAACACCAAAAAACTAATTCAAAGTCATGTTTCCCAGTTAACGTCAAAAGCTACCTTCAAGGCCTAATGACAAAAAGAATTCTTACTTTTAAATGATATGTAACATGTTGAGGAAATGCAGTGCTAACACGCACTACAGCTGCATTTCAGATTTGCAACTGTTCCACCTTCACCTCTTCTATTGTGATAGTCAGACGAGGCGGGTGTGTCGGAGATGATATTCAGGTGAGGTACTGGCCATGACTCAGCACGGTACACAGAGAGATATGAGTGGAGCCACCTTTCTCCCTACACATTGGACACTTGCTAGACTTACAACCCTAGCATATTTTCATGTGGTATAAATACCACCTTGAAAATGCCTTAGTTTTGAAATTAATCTCATTAAAACATCTTCAGTAGATCGTAGATCTTCCATATTTTCCATAATACTAGCAGTACGACATTCCTGCTTAGTTTACCTCTTCAAGGACATACATAAGTGTGTACAGCACATACTAGATGTTTGCATACACTGGTATCAGTCTTGCACAGAATTTCTGAACAGAGTTACTCTTCAGTTAAGAGAAAAAAAACAAAAGTAGTTTACAGATTTAAAAAAAAAAAAAAGCAGTCTAGCTTTGCCAAACCTTGGAGTCTGCCTCCTGTTAGACAGACAGCTTTTATTCTGTCTCATTAGAACATCACAGCTTGAGTTGGTAACTGTAATTAGCCTTTCCAAAAATGTATAGATCTGGGGCAGCAAATCAGGCAAACTTCCCCAAAGTCAAGGACGCAAGCATCCAAGCACCATACCTTGTAGCAGCAGCTGCCTATAGATCAATTTTGACTGAAAAACCTCACGTTTTCCCTTTCATAGGGAACTGAAAAATAAGGGGATTTTATTCCGAATTAGATGAAATCAAATTTTAATGTGGCACATACTCCCATGAAATGAGATGACCTTTCTGTGTAATGCTCTGCATATTTGGAATTGACTGAAGATACAACAATGAAACAAAGTTATATTAATTTTTCAGACACAAGTAATTCTGGTATTTAAGGTTTTCCTTACCATTCACTATGCTCTACTGATGACTTTCCAAATGGCTTCAAATGGTCTGAGGAATGACTGCAAGTATATGATGTTTCTGGACTACACTCTCATTTTGTAGGAACCTGAGACCTTGTTACTATAGCTCCATTTCTCAGTTCAATTGTCCTTCTCCTTCTGTCTTTTAGAACCTTCATTTTTTCTGTGTGTGTATATATATATATATATTTTCAATTTATCTCCTAGCTGTTGGTTTTAAGGAATGTTTATGCATAGTTCTTTGTGGGTTTACAAGTATGTAAATTACATGAATATATGGTATTCAGTTTAAGCCTCAAAACCACTTGACGTTTAGTTCTGCTTTTCTTGAAAGTTAAGACAGAAAAAAAAAGTATAAAAATAGCAGCCTATTTGCCATTTCTGAGTAAACATATCTAATATTGTGATTCACCAAGATTTTGACACTATAGTCTTAATTCAGATAAACAGATGCAAGTAAACCTGTGAATCACCTGTGTAATCCTACAAATATTATTCAAATAAGCAATCCCTAGATGAAAAAGGATAGTCTCTGAGAGAACTCTATTCCGATGAAAATGAGTGTGCAGTGAGAATGTAAGTGATTAGCACAGATGTTTAAAAATGTAAAAGGTTAAAAACGTATTACAGACCTTAAATGTAATGCAGGAATAAAAATTTCCAAAATGGTAGGTTAGTTTATTGCTGTATCGTTCTGTTCATGTTCATATTCATATATTCAGCCAGGATTTGATTGCACAATAAAAGGGGTGGGGACACTATAGGAGAAGCAGGATGCATCATAGCTAAATGAGGTAACAATTGTCTTTTCCTGCATCCATGCTAGTACCTTTTTATTCATCTCTAGTCTTATTTAATAGCATAGAAGTGAGGAAACACAGATGCAGTCTTGTTTTTTTTTTTTTTTTAAGAGAGTTTTAAAAACTTTTTACTTCAGAAAAATCACTATTAAATTCCTCTGTTTCACTGAGAGAAGGTAACTACGCAGTCGCTATTCACAGAGTGCAGCAATCACTGCTGCCATGGCTACAATCTCTAGTAAGGAGTTGTGTTGTACTTGTGAAATTATAAAACAGCTTTCAGATTTCAGCTATAATTGCTGCTTTTTAACTTTCCAACAGTGACATCACAACTATGTCGACAATAAATTAGTATTGTTGCTTACATTTTCATCTTAAATAAGTCAACACCTAAACAGCCATGAAGTGCCCTAGCACAAAGACTCTGAAGAAGGTACCGAGTATTTTTTTACATGGCCAAAGATTGTAGATTAAGTCCTTCAAGTAAACTGGTACACATCTATTCAAATCAATGGATTATCTTAGATTGTAGAACCAGTTAACATCAGAATCTGCTCCTTATGGTTTTGGGTGTATGCCTCCTCCATCTCCCAAAGCCACAAACATCTCAGAATAAAATGGAAACAGCAGAACCCTCGACAAGAAAACCGACTCTGGTGCCCACTGTTAACCCTTTCATTGTTTATGGCTGCTCATATCCTCAGATTTTTAGTGTCACTTAAAAAACAGTAACTCTTTCAATCCAGTATATTAAATCGCCCCATAAAACTTTCTGGACTCAGTTTAATCTAATATGAGACACTTGCTGCTTTGTCAAAGGCTCTGTCATGTAACTGGGGACAGATTAGCCTTGTAAACTCTACACACCATAAGGCACCATTAAATTGCCTTTTAAAGACGATATGGCTGAAGCACTGAAAAGACACATCTTTCTTTTAAGTAGTGACTAGTGATTTTGGAAGATTTAATTCTACCCAGGGAGGTTCTTATATAATAAGTTAATGCTGGAATGTAAAGTGCAATAACTATAACATCAATAGCTTTAGATACATTAAGAGGGCGCCCTAATAACACATTCAAGTTTCTGGACAGGAGAGCAAGATAACTGATCTGGAAGAGTAAACAAAAGCAATTCTTTATACAGGCAGATTGCAATAGTCTAAAGAACTGGGTTTTGCTCTAACAGGAAAACTCAAAGCTACTTTTCCATTTTACTTGTGCTGTCTCTGAATGTTGCAGAGGAAACAGTCATCTTTTGTACTGGCACATAGGTAACAGAGACCAGCTCTGTACTCTACATTTGAGCCAAGCTTTACTCTTGGGCTTTGGCCACAAACCTACTACCAGACAGGTATTAGGTCCAAAATAAGGAAGCTGAGCAGGACTCTGCTGGAAAAAAGAAGCAACAAGAAGCAGGGGGCCACTACCTCTCACAGCTAACTTTAATGTGTTTTATCTCACCTGAGGCTAGTGTGCACCTGAATGAATGCTTCATCAGGGGTTACATTAGCCAACTGAATGCAGGAATGAACCTACCAAAAAGAGGCAACTACAGCTTCTCTATGTGAAACTCCAGCGTAATGTGTAAGAGCTGTTCTCAAACGACTGTCTGTAAACACAGAAGCGATGCAGCACGTACTGGCCTCAAGCTGTACTTGTTATCTTTCAGCTGAGAGCAGTCTCGCTCCCTGAAGATCCTTTCCCCTGGTCTCCTCTTCCCAGCTGAGACTATCCTTGCACCTCCTAAGCATCAAAAAGCACAAGAACAATCAGATAATCAGGCTTCATTCTTGTTCAGAGAGTACATTGGACTGGTTACCCACTAACCACAGAGCCTCAGAAAGATTAAAAACATGCACATCAAGGCATGTGGCTGTTTAAGAAGTACTCTCACTTTCCAGCTGAAAAGAAAGCCTGACTCCATCAGCACTACTCTGATGCTCTGTTCATGGGAGCCATATCTGGGGTTGAGTTTCAGCTGTCATCTCCTGGGCAGAGGGCAGAAAAGCACATCACACTTTGGTCTCATCTGGATTACAGCAAGTAAGAGTGCAGAGGTAGCTAAGAAAGGGCTTCCTAAACTGTTCTGTCAATGCATCCGAACACCCTGTCGTGTCTGATCCAGCAAGACCCTAATGGCTTGAAGACAATTAAATGAGCATGGCATCTTTTCTTTCCCTCTAGTTGATTCCCAGTAATAGTTCTGTTTACAAATGATTTATAAAGTAGTAACGCATGATCAACTGATAAGGTGCATCACAACATAGTATATTGCTAAAAGTGATGGTTAACGATGATTACGAATACATCAGAAAAAAAAAGATGACACAGGTAACCGTGGATTATATCAACCTACCAATTACATTTTAAAATAGCTTCTCCTTATTAGCAATTCTTCCCACTATATTTGCAAGTGGTCCCAAAATATGGTCAAACCTTCTGAGAACCTTGCTGTGCCACTGTCTAGACAGTTCTCCATCTCTGTGAAACCTCTTTGCAATCAGTCATGGTGTTAAATGTGCAGACAGCTACAGTATCAGCATTGTGGTTTGTCTTCCTCTCTCTCTCCCCCCGGTAAAGGTCATCTCTTCCTCTCTCCCCTTTATCCCTCCCTCAAGTTGTAATGGCTGTGCTTTATAAGGTATAGTACCAGCCCCATTACTGATAAATATTGCCTCTGTAAGGCTTCTTTAGTCTGCTTTCTATGCTTGTCCATTTACTGGTCTCGATCCACAGTAATGATTGAACCACTGAACAGTTGGCACGGAAGACTTATTTCACAGGAGGAAATATCTCAGACCTGCAGTACATTCCTGCAAGTCTAATGAAAATGGGATATTGAGTAGACAAGAGGCAGATCCTGCTAACGCACCACACTGAGAAGGCATTAATAAAATCTGGAGAGTTTACCCCTTAATGGAAGAGGGAAAAGCCATATAAGAAATCACAAGAGAGAGTGACAGATGGAAAAGAATACAGAAACTTAGAGCAGAAATTAGATACCACAAAATCCAACCTCGAGAAACAAAGCTGTGAAAAACCTGTTCACTAACCCATGGAACAACCTGTTCTTTTTTCAAATGACACATTATGTAAGATAATACAGTTCGGTACAGGCCATATTGGCTTACAATTCTATGTAACAAGTGACTTTGTCATCATGGAAGGTTCTATCCTTACTCAAAACAAGTAGCACTAACACCGTGTCTGGAAAAGTTAATTTAAAATACAGCAACTTGCAAATGCATTTCACCATTTGTATATACATCGATGAGAGTTTTTCAGCATGTGATAAACCAAACTCTAGGGCTGAAAAAAATGAACCAGATCCCTTCATATTACTATAGGTTCCCTCCTGTTACATTTTACTTCTCAGTACTAGGTTCAATACAAATCCAGTGACATTTTCTTATTAGATCCAATTCTGCTTTCAACTATATTACATAAGCCTTCAGACTTTCAATCATTACCTAATGGTTAAGATGTACCAGTAAATAAAACAATACAAACTAGCTGCACAACAGTATTTAAGATTTCTCTTTTATCTAGTTATCACGTATCTTCAATACTATGCTAGCATAATTTCTAAGTCTACATTTTAAAATGACCTTTAGCACACCACGCTGCCTTAAGCCAAAAGTGCCTCAAAATGTGGTTCTCGTCTTCAGAAGGCATTCATGTGCGTGTATTTCACATTATTGGAAGTGTATATCTTGACTGTATCCTCACTCCTGTACAGAGATACTTATATTAACAGACAGTATTAGGTTGTTCATTGAAACTACTCGCATGTTTTGGAAGGCCTTTCTACTGCATCACCACAACGCGGCAGAAAAAGGCTCTTGTGTTAATCAGAATCAAAGCAATTATGCCATACACTGGGAGCTTCTGACTGACGTCAGTACCATGAAGATTATGTACCCAACCTCAATAAACTTATTTATATGAAAACCTGGAAATTTCAGTCACAACTGAAAGTCACAATAATTAAAAAGGAACTGAGAGGCTCTGGAGAGGGGCACCTTTGGTATACCAAGGCAACAAAGCTTTAAGTGGTAAACTAAGCAAGCTTTTATCTTCTGCCTTAACTCTTATAACTAATTTTAATGTTTAAAAAAAAAAGTGTATCAAAATATGTCTGTTGTCTAGCAAAATGACAGAACCCTAAATAAAGAGATTAAACATGCTTTAGCTACAGGCACTTACAGAATGCTTAAACATGGGATTTTTTAAGCTTAATAGGGCAGTTTGCACTCCTTAAATCTGCACACAAAATTACAAAAATTGTATTTTACACAATGTCTGCATTAGTGTAAATGATATCACAGTTCATTAGACAACAAAGGCCTTTAAGTGTCAGCTACTGACAGTACAGCAAAATTCCTACTGGATCATGTTATTATTCTAGCATATGACCTCTTCCACATAACTTCAGGCCAAAAGTCTTCCTCTTCCTAAAGTCAGATTCACAATTGCACTGTTTATTACAAGTCCATTCAGGTGCTAACACAGTAAAACCTGGACATAACGCATTCGTAAAATAAAAACTTAATGGATATTCCTGCTTATATGTTAATTGCCTGCATATAATTGTCATCCCCTTTTCTCTGCCCCTTCTAGGTAATCCACAGAAAAATGCATGCAGAATTTTATATTCAAAGTCATAATACATATGGAGCATTGAAACAAAAAACATTTTAAAGAAGAAAAACTAATTAGTAAAACAAACAATACACACAATAATATTTCAGAGGAAGAAAGAAAATATCTCATAGATATGTGAAAAAATACATACACGTACCTGTTACATATTACTCTGTTTAATATGTTTAAAATCAAACATATTAATAAAAATTTGCAACAGCTGCATCTCCTATTGCCACTACACTTCAGTGCAACGATCAGCATTAATTAGACAAATAACAGTAACCAGTTTTTAACTACTGTGTTTTTCAATTCGTAGTGCAACGTGCAAAAGACATGGTTCATTAACCTGAGACACAGCTTTACTAGCTGGACAGGCTACAAGTTATTAATTACTCTTTTCCACTGAAGTTCCAATTAAAATCGTGACACTCTGAAAGGAACTCCCATCTCATTTTACTAATTGGCAGTATGTAAAATTACCAAGCAAGGGGAAAGTGCCATTTAAACTGTTGGAAGACCTCACTGACATAACATCTTTTTATTTCTGAAACAGACTGCTTGAGTAGAAAAATAAGACTTTACATAGTGCAGATTTAATTAGATGCCACTGTCCTCTCTATTACCTACTATAATACAGGGTACTTGGAAGATGCAGTGGTACCACAAACAAGACTCAAGGCAGAAAAAAACACCTAGATACACATATCTACATTTTTATACAACTCTTCCAAGTTGCATATTTTTAACAAGTAAGGTGCCAAAGGTCCATTTCGGCTTCAGCTTAATTTTTTAATACTGCACTTAATGTTTAATCATGCTTCTACATTTCTCATCACAGAGATCTAGGGAGAGCGTTCAAAAGAATTCTGTGGCAAAACACAATATCTGAAGAGGTTTTGGCTTTTGCTGATCAATCCTCAAGGTGCCGCCTTAAGGTAGTAAAAGAGACAGAGGACATAGCCAGGTTAATGGCTGACTACATGGGGACGATGAAAAGAAACACCTTTCCTATTCAGCTCAAACACTGGCCTTGTCTAAGGAATGACACTATTGCTATATTGAACAACAGGACTGGGAAAAGGATTAAGCTGTGTAAAACTTCAGAAAGCTAGAAATGCAGACAATTGTGAGCTCATAAATGACAGGCTATTCCAATAAAGGCTTTGGAAGGTGGAAAACATATTGCATTGGAAGTAAACAAACTACTCCTGACATACAGTGCCATATATATGAACAATACAAAATCAAATACCTGCTCTGCATCATGGCAAAACCTTAAAACGTTGATGTACTTAGAGAAATGATAATATGCAGTGCATTTATCTATGGAAAGAGTCTGAACATGCATATCTAAGATTTTTTCAAGACATTTTTATTAATCACTTTCCAAATTGAAATTGTCATTCCCAATTTTCAATTTTCAGAATTTTATCATTTTTATATCTACTAATCATTTCTAAGGAGAGGAGATTTCCCTCTTGTATTACCTGGATGTCCTATAGAATGTGGGAGGAAAAGCAGGAGGGAAGGGTAGGAAATCTCAAGTTAATCATAAAAAATCTGCATATGAGTGATGAGTCTGTATGGCAGTGAGGAGTAAGAGCTATTCTGTACATAAATTTACCATCAGTTGTATTTTTAACTACCTTCTTCTGTCAGATAAGTGCTATTCAAGGGCAGTAGACTTTTAAATTAGAACTAACCACGAGAAAACTCATTTGTGAAGGTTCACAAACATCAGATTTTACAAGTAAAAGAATAAGGTAGGTTGTTTTTCCTTACTGTGACTATCTTAAAAAGAAACTACTGAAGGGAAGTAAGATAGGCTTCAATTTAGCCAGAGACTTCCACGCTCCCAGCCCATCAATTTGGAGCAGTATTAAATCTCTATACTAGTTCATTCCCTTTTTGTGCTAGATGTGGACATGAGGAGTCCTTGGAACCCTTCGGCCCCACTAGAAGCGCTCTTGCAGCAGGAGGAGCAACTAAGCTCTCATGCAATGAAACAGACACACCAAGCCTTCCCACAGACACCTCTCCTATACCACTTACCCATTACCGTATGTATAGCTGTCCCTTTTCATCCTCTGAGGCAAACAACCAAGGAACCAAAAACCCCCAAACACAACTACAATATGTTCTAACATGTCCCACACGTTCTAATGACATTGGCCTGAATCCCTGCTGGAAATTCTTCCCCATAGCCAGGGATGCTGCCTGTGACAGAGCCACATTTAAACTTCCTACGACCTATGCTATATTCAAAAGCCACAGAATGGCCACCTCATCTAGAGTACCTGCATTTTGTAAGGAAGCCCAGTAGCATTGTCTGAGTATCGGTAAGGTGCTATATAGCCACGAAATGAAAGAAAAAGGAAAGCAAAGAAAATGCAAGACAGGCAATTGGCACTGGGAATCGCAGTACACATGCAAAGAGCAGCAGCTTCTACACTGCAAAGCTGAGAGAAACTCACACCAACAAAAGGAATAAAGTGCTGAATAAATTAGAGCTACCAAAAATTGGCAGAACTCAAACTGGATCAAGAGTTTCCAAGCATTCTACAACGCAGAATCACAATTCAGCCTGTTGTCTACTAGTCCGACTGGAAATCTAGGCACTAGCCTCTGGACAGCTGTAGTAGTTGAGGAAAAAGACCTCTTGAGACTTCCCTCCCCACACCATTTCTAAACAAAAAAGCAGTTTGGTTTAATCCTGTAATCCTTGCACAGTAAAATTTTTGATGTCATGGTCCTGAATGGGCTATTAAGCTTATAAAGAACTGAATGTTTTGTCCCATACTTTTTCCTGTTTGCTGTCTGCTCATCTTCTATACAGTTTTATCAAAGAAAAGTAGTTTGTCACACATCAGCAGTTTTTAAAAATGGAATTTTTCACAATAGGGTACTTGGACAATTAAACATAAGCCAGATATATTGCCAGTTCCCTGCACTAGATTTTAGGAACTTTTAATACAAATTGAGTGCATATTTTATTGCAAGATCTTGCTTACCGCTGCTAAGAATTTCACAACGTTCAATCTAATTAAAAATGAAATTGAACTACAATTCCCTAGAAACAAGGGCTGATTGGACTCAATAAGCTTTACTTAATTTATTTCAGAAACAAAATAATTGAATTGCTTACAGTCCAGAAAAAATGCTTCATTATTTGATGAGTATGTAACACAAAGCCTTTTCATATTGCTATTGCATTCCTACATCTTCAGGAAATACTACTCACTTTTAAATAACGATGTAGAGGAGCACTGTGTGTATAGTAAGTATCATTAAATATATTTGGTAAACATTAAAAAGAAGAAACAAACAGACTGGATGACTGTCCAGAGGAGCAACCTCCAAAAGCCAATAGCATTTCCTTGTTCTTTCTGAAACTGTTGTTTCTGATTATGTTTATGGTTATTTCAGTCTATGTTTAGACTCTATTATAGAGAGAACAGAGCTGAAGATCTGTCATATGAAAAACAATTACACAAAGATATAATTATAACCTTGGTAAATCGTCAGGAATAAACTGATTAGACCCTTAGTTATATTTTACGCATTCTACTGAACTTTTAACCCAAAATCCACCAAACAGCCAGTATAGCCACAGGCCTGAGTCAAATCTGCCAATTTCCCCTTGCTTTGTTTTAATTGTTATTTATTTGTTTTCCTACCACTAGAAAGAGGAGGCAAAGTCAGCAGATGCAATTTACAAGCACTGGTCCCGGCACAGGACACTTCTCACATGAAAGCCGTGGGCTCAGGTTCACCTCACCCTTCTGCTCCTCACGCAGGGCACCGAAACGACAGGAGGCTTTCTCTGGCGAGGAGAAATTCTCCACACCACTCTTGAACCCAGCAGCAAGGTCCCAGAGCCAGGAGAGAACCCAAACATGAAATAGTGAAACAACTTATGGCAGACCAACTTTTAGAATCGGCTTGGTTGCATACCTGGCTTCTCTTCACACCTCTTGCACTGGTACTGCTGAACTACTGAGTGGCTAGCACATGTGGAAGGCCACTGCCTCCTTCGCACTGCGCCATGCCGGGTTTCCGCAAGGAAGGCAAACACACGTTCAGAAACCAAAACCGTCCCGCTGCAACCTCCAGCTCCACAGAGCGCCGTGGCACCTCGCTACGGCAAACATGGTTTGCTTTGCACCGAATGGGCAGCATTTCCCCTGCGTATCTGCCGTGAGGCAGCCCGCTGCCAGCGGCGGTGCCCGCCCTCGCAGGCCCCAGCGCCCCTCACAGGCTGACAGGCCTCGCCGCCCCTTCTGGAAGCTTCTGGGTTGCCAGGCAGATTATCTGAGGCAGCGCACATGGCAAGGCTCGGCCAATCCCGTGCTCCTGCTGGGGCGGAGTGTCTCCTGATTGGTGCACCCAAACCCATTAGCTCCTGCTCCTCGCGGCCCGGGTCTCCCTCAGATGAGGGTCGCCATTACTCTTGGTTTAGGAAAATGTATTTATCCTGTGGTGGTTTCTTCTCTCCTTGTTTTCTGCTAATAGCAATAATGACACCCTACCTCAACGGTGTGAAACCGGGAGAGGTTAGGCTGCAGTACCCTCAGCCTCATAACAAAGTGATGAGCAGGCTTCCAGCCTGTGTTAATACAGAGGACAGGACTTGAACTCCCATCGGATGTGGTAGCAGCTCCTATTTTTTAGCTCTTTAGTTACAAATTGAACCCTGAAGTGTCATCCAAAAGAGAAGTGATTCCATTCATGAGTGGTAATACTTTATACCCAGTAAATAGTACCACAAATAAAGTGCAAATAGGTGTATTTAAGGGATTTTTACCTGCCACTACAGTAAGCGCTATTAAATATTTAATGTGTCAGTTTAAAATTATTGGTGCCTGTGCATTTAACCTTCACCTTCCATCCAAGATGAATTCGCATTTTGGAGAATTCTCCGTTCTTTAAGGAACGGATATTTTGAGAAAAATCTAGATCACGATTTCCACCTTTTGGCCCCAAAATGTACTGCCAGCTGTTCAAACTGCAACCGAGCTGCAGAGGGTTAGCGAAGCCACGGCGGGCGGCAGTGGGGGAACACGCTCACGTCGGCGTTTCTTCCAGCGGTGAGCTGCTGTCCCCTCGGCACGGACTGGGACTGTAACACCACAGAACAGCCACGTTAAAACTGGTAGCCTGACAGCATGCAGGAAAATTTAAAGATTAAGAAGGCATAAATTATAATTTTGTTTTCCTGAAGTTTATTTGTTGTAGATACATTCAGCTGCAGTCACAAACCAGTACTGACCTAAATCTGACTTTTGACATACTTACCTCTGATTAATTAACTGAGTTTTCCTCATACTTTGGCATTTATGAGCCAAGTTTTTTGTTAAATTCAAGGCCATAGTCAGAACAAAAACGTAAGGCAGTGTCATACTAGTATTAGGAAAAAAAAATAATTAAAATACACTAAAGTGTATTACCTAAGTGCTGCCAGCAACCAAACATCAGTGAGGACACACCAGGCTTGTTTTTCCACTTTGAAGCTACAGAGTTGAATGCTCTAGTTCTCAGTTATATGCAGTGCAAATCAGTAACACGGGTATATGTTTGCAGATGAAGGGAGAAGCAGCCGCTCTTACAGGGCGGGAACAGCTACGTCTCAGTTCACATTGCAAGCATCAGCCTTCTGAAGTCATTCCGGTTACCACAGGCACTGTCCTCTGCCCATAAGGGAAACTCCCCTGGCTAAGCAGTGGTGTAAGTCATCTGCTGAGAGTAGAGGAGAGGACAGCAACTTGTACCTTAACCTCAGGAAAGGGATCCTCAAATTCTTATGAGAAGTAGCAGGTGGGCTGAAAGACTGAAGAATTAATACAAGATGTACTACACCGTTAGACATAGTAAACAGCAGAGGTCTGTGCGTTGCATGCACCTAAAAGCCAGGAATGTGTCCTCTTTTGTGCATTTGATGTACTTTAGCTGTTTGTTACACCTCCTCCTGAGGATTCTGGGTGTCATGACCATCATTCACTCAACTTCTGCATTAATTCCACATAATCGCCTGCATTTATGAATCGGTTTTTTGCAAACAATTCTCCAAACAAGGTAGGCTTTGGACATTTAATGGCCCCAGACCACCAACCAAAGCAGAAGGACACACAAAAAACGGAGACAACAACGTGGAAAAAGAACTTATGTTGTTTCTAAAATTACCAGTTAAATAATCAGCAAGGCTAAGGAAGTAAATAAGCAGAGAGAAAGAGAAGTACCTACTTGCATAAACCCCACACACCGTGCATCATATGCAATGTAAACTCGTAATCTTTGATTCTCTCAACAGTCTTTTCCCAACTTACATGTAGCCTGTATTTGGGACATCCTTGGGGTACCTTGAGTATGTATTTTCCAGTACTGACACTGAAAGTTAGTCACGTTGAAATGCAAACAGCCCAAGTCATCCTACCATCTCCAAGATAAAAGTAGGATCATGAATTTAGTAGCTCCGCGAGTGTAGATGTTGTATGGCATCTATTAAGATATTAGCAGATGTTCTCACAACCCACATAACAATCAGTCACAGATTTTTAATTAAGGCACATTTGCTGCCTCAAGTAATTGCATCTTAGGACGTCTGTTAGATTGTTAAAATACAACTGCCTTCATCAGACCTGTGCAATAAAATTCCTTTTCATTGATTTTATTATTCTCGCAATTATTATCTTGGAAGATTGTATGAAAAGCTAGTCTGTTTCTTTTAAAGTACAAAACATGTTCTCCACTCAACTATTTCCTGGGCTATTACATTGTATCCAGGTTTCATGCTTTTAAAATAAGGCCTTGAACATAATATAACAGTCTCTTTAGATATTGGACAACATTTTTATGTATTGTTAAATTTACATTTGGTTTAATTTTATGTTTCTAAGTGGAACATATAATGATATAGAGTATGCTATATGTAAGCCTCAGGCATATCTATATATCAACTAGGAAAACTGCGTATTATTAATTGGCTGATGAATATTTTACTTTCATTTATGGAAAAGAGCAGTGTTTAACTACTTGGTTAGCATGCCTTTAAGTAAATCAATACTCAGAATGAACTTATTTATCTTCCTTATTAGAAAAACAGTCACAAACCAGGAATGATAAAAGAAAGGATCATAAAGAATGTGCCTCAGTGTATAAAGTTATTTCAAAAACTATAAATATTAAAGAAGTTATTAAAAGCCTTAGGAATAAAAGTTCTTTATAAATTAACTGTACTAATTTCCACTCCTAAGCTCCCTTAGAAATCCTAAAATGAAAAATTTGGTTAGTTTCAATTTTTTTTCATGACTGACATTTCAGCAACTAGATTTTTTTTCTGCAAGACCTTATTCACGAACTGTGCTACACAGAACACATCATGAGCATATCCGTCATATTGAACATCAGGGTCTATAGCGGAATACATAAATAAACCGAAATACCACTTTACGTGTAACTCGGGTACAGCAAAACTGCAGGAAATCTCCGCAAAAGATACAACAGCTGAAAAAGTCAACATTTGCCGCTTTTTTCTTCATAGGTTCTTTCTTTTTCAATGCTTTCCACTCAGCGCATCAGTAAAGCAGAGCTTTGGCTCCTCCTGTGACCTACTAAATAGCCCGTTTCACCAAAATGAAACAGTAGAAAGAGCTACGCGAAGGAGGTCCAAGGTTGAAGTACTTGATGAGAACAGGGATGGCAGTTGTATTAGTTTGGCAGTCACAAAGCACTACAAAGGCATTCATTCACCATCAGTTAAAAAAAACCAAAAACACAACACACAAACCAACAACCCCCAGCTCTTCTTCAATAACACTAGTATACTATTAGTTCCAGAACATCAATCCAAAATTATGCCCTTGTCTTGTCATAAAAAATGGAGTGAAAAATATAAAATGTGAAAAATATGCCCGACTTATTGTCATAAAGATTTTTTTATGCAGTGATTAGGAAAGGAAGACCCCCAATGCCAAACCAAGGCCATACAATGGGTGGTTAAGAAAGATGAGCTAGCAACACTATTGCTCCCTGCCACTCTTCTCCTCAACTAGGTCACGGACAGCAGCTGCAGTAAAGCCATTTTTGTCCTTCTCTGACAATTTTTTGGGGAAGGCAAGGAAAGACCAAACAAAAATATCTTTCAAAACCTCGTACGTTAAAAACAAATACAGCTCCCTCTGACAGGCCCACTGAAAGGATTTAGCACCACTTACAGCTCCTAGAACTCCACTGAACTGACTTCTAAATGACACAGACACAGCATACTCTAGTTAGCAGAGGAAAGAAAAAGAAATACAATGAAGCCCACGGTCAATCAATTTCTCTTACACCACTGTTTTCTCTTGAGCCAGAACTTTCAGTAAAAGTCTTTAAATCATACACAACTTTACCCTGGAAAAAAACAACAACAACAACAACAAAAACCACCCCCACCCCACAAAAAAAGCTCAAGCACAACACAGCTCTCTGCTGCAAGGCCATGCAATGAATGAATGGTCTGCAGACAAATGAAGACGTACATATCCTCCGGTGTTTAGCACAGCACAGGAATCTATAGAAAATCAGGGAATGGTTCCAAGTTCAGATAAGAATTTTCTCATGCAACTTCTCTGCAATTGAGGCAAGGAGGGAAAACAGCATAAATAGAAATTTCTGTTCTCACTCATTAATGCCTTTTCTTTGGCAACAGATGGGCAGTGATGACTAACCTTTGTACTTACCATTGCTTGCAACTGGACAAAAAGGTGAAAAGAAAGCCAGTTCAGGGTTACAGGGCAAGCTCACTTTTGCATCACTTACTAACAGAAAAAGGAACTACATACATTATATTTAGAATATTAATAGTTATCGAAATCATTGTGTCTAAGTCTGCATTTAATTGCACCAGCTTTACACCAACATAACATGCTCAATTTCAGTAAGCTTAAACTGGTAAGAAACTAAGAGAGTCAGGCTTTGTAACCTTTTATGTGTAGCGAATCAAATTCTCTCAGGAAATGGAAAAAAGTTTAATATAAGATATAAGCGTTATGATTATTTTTCATAGTAAATGCTAAGATGAATCCTAAAATAGACAACGTGCATAAAGAGTAGTCAATTGTAGAAGTAGAGACAACTTAGACCAACAGAGAAACAATTAATAAGAGAAATAACAGAGAACCAACAGAGAAATAATTAATGCCCATCTTCCCAACAAGAGCCTATATGCTAACAGGAGACACTGAATGGCTAAGTAGTTCTGTTAAGATACTTAAAGCGGAATGACAAGGGTTTTAAAATCTAATTTACCTTTTTGGGTTTTTGCCAGCATCTATTAAACTGTCCTTTCAGTGAAGATTGCTGAAGAGAACGATCCGTTCATGCGATGTTCCATGAAGATACTGAGTTTAGAAGGCAGCTCTGGCAGTGAAAACCTTCTCTAACGCAGCTCAGCTCTTCGCACCCCATAAGATAATCTTTGATTATTAGAAAATAACTTCAGACTTTGAAGTCTGCCTTAGAAACATCTGTATGAATTTCAGCTCACAGTCTCTGATGTTATGTTCCAGGCTTACCATCCAAAACCTTCTCTGAATTTGAGTACCAACATCTGCGTAACTTCTTCTGAGTACTCCCATCTCTGCAAAACCCTTCTCTCGGAAGCCATGTCAACAAGTTGGTGATAGAAAACACACTGTAAAACAGGGCGCTAAGTCAACAGGTTCTTACTGGTTTCTAGAGAAGTGGAAGAGCACAACCTACTAGAATGAACTGATTATTTTACCCCAGCTGGAGAAAGAACTTCTATGATTGACTTCAAAACGGGGGCAGAAAGTCTTGAGATAAAGCAGGAAAGAGGTCTACTTTCCAACAATAAGCCTGAATTTTTCTATTCTTTGGTCTTGGCATCTTTTAAAACACTTACTGCTGGGTTTTTTTCTGAAGAGCTGAACAATTTTGACAGGGAACAAAACAGCTGTAATTTTCCAGAAAGCACTGTTAACTAATGATCAGTCTTCTTGGATTAACCTATTTACTTGGCTGGCCCTTCAACAACAAAGTAGTCAATAAAGTTATTTTTATTTCTCTGTTACATGCAGCATTAATCTGGGGGGGTCAATGTTTTTTAGGAAAAAAAAAAAAAAAAAAAAAGGCATTTCAACTTTTTTGTATGCTTTGAAATGCTTTGATTGGGAAACACAATGTTTCAAGATATTTTGAATCGCTGATCTCCTAGCAACCAGAAGGCAGCAGCGGTCCGCACTTGAGACCAGAGATCAGGTGACAATGCAAAGGCTGAGAAATCCTCTCAAGCCATTTGCTCAATTACACTCACAGATCTGTGACAGAGGTAGGCTCTCTCCAAAGGCTCTCACTCAGCCCCACTTTTGAGACAGATGCAAGAAGAAGATAAGAAGCTTTCTAGGCTCACACGGATGACTGTAGGAGGTGGATCTGAATGTACTGATGCTGATGCAATGCTAACAAGCGGATACTTGGAGCAATACACAAACCCCTCTTTAAAATAATAGGAGAACGACTGCTTTATTTGGCTCCAGAAGTAGCAGATGAAGTACATATTGAACGAGAAGAATTCAGAGAACGTACTTGTTTTTTACTCAAAAAAAAGAAAAAGTTTTGCCCATGACATTTCCTCCACATATTTCTATTCTTTAATATTGCTGAAATTATGCTATATATTGCTTATTTATTCAATGACTAATTTCCATAGCCATATGCTTTCTAGGTCTATATGCAGCTTGTGTTGTTCATTCATAATACATGAATTTACTAATAAGTACAAGAGTTCTATTCAGAGAGTAGTAAAATTCAAAGCCAATATATTATCACACTTGTATTACTGACGTTATCGCTCCACATCATCCTTCTTCCTCAAAATTTCATAAAGCGATCTCATGTATTATCCATCAGCATAAAAATCCCAGCTGGTTTTAGCTAGGAAATCCATGTACGTAGATTTCAAGATACAAAACGTACGGCTTTGTCCAAAAATAGTTATTAGTAAACTGATTTCCAAAACAAAGACGTACCATTTGTAATCAAGGTGACTGAAATGTTAACATGGTATCATTCCAAAGACTTAAGTCAACACCAGAAGATACAAAAGGAAGCGTTGCTTCCTTTTTAAGGACAAGACACACATCTGTCTTTAAATATGTTTGGGTTTTGGGGTTGGTTTGTTTGTTTTGGGGGAGTTTTGTTGGGTTTTTTTTTTCCCCCTCCTGGAGCATAGTTAGAGAATATGATAATAGGAATGTTAAAGATGTCTCTTTTCCCAGTATTTATAAACATCTTCAGAGGCAAACCAACTCACCATGTAACACACCTTGGCCACAAGACACCAACCAAATTAATTTCAGAAAAAAAGTTTAGAATCTGCTCAGATGTTATTTGTTTAGGGAGCACAGACTTCTGAAGCACTACTTCTGATTACACTGTCTACGAATATTGAGGCCAAGAGAAAAAGCTTCTCTCTTTCCAAGATCCTTAAAGGGCGAAGACTAGTGTTTAGCATGCAGCTGGTACCTTCAGATTTCTATCATTTACTCTGCTCTGTTCGTATGGAGACTGAAGCTGGAATATTTTGTGGGTAGGCTGTTTCATCCATTTTTGTTTTGTAATAAGTGGTAAAGCATTGCCGGAGTTTTAAGTACATGCTTTCCCAAATGTGCAATTCTATACCAAGAAATTGTAGGTATGTACGTAGTGGAACTCGTCACCACAAGCTATTGTAGAGGTAAGCAGAAACAGGCTCAGAAGTGGAATATACCAATTCATGGAATATTCCTGATGATAATTCAATTAGGCCAGACACATTCTCCACTTCAGCAAGTCACAACACCAATGACTGCCATTTTGGGGCAAGGTATACCAAAGGAAAAAAAAAAATTACTTTGTACTGGGCTTTGTAACGCATACGCTGCCCCTACGCATGAGCCATGTCAGGTAAGGACATCACGCTGACAGAGGACATCTTCTTACGTTATGTTCGCATAGTAAAAGACGGAGACTTTTTTCTGGTCAGTAAGAACTTCTCGACAGAAGACTACGCAGAGGATCATTCTGGATGAGTGACTGTCTGTGCGTGCCACCATGACAGTTTACGGGACAATATTTCAACACTAACAGTACTAAGCTATGGCCACGACCTTATCATCGTATCAGAGTTTTACCTGAATAAACACCAGACATGGCTTCTTTCGCCAAAGGGGACTTGTTCCTGTAAAACATACTAAGCAACACACTTAAATATGTTCTTTATATTAAAGAAAGGGAGTTTTAATGTGCTTAAAGATAAGACTGTGTTTCTATATTCTTCTGGAGCCAGAGCAGAATGCTAGAAATCTCACTGTATCAAGCTTCTCTCTCTAGTGAGAAATACACTTTCTCATAGTAACAATCAAACTAATTTTGGTATTAAAACATAGATTTTCCCAAAATTAAATAACATACTCTAAATTTTATTCTGCTTGTTTGCTGAACAGAAAAAAGGGAGAAATAAGACATTTAAGCTACTCTTCCCCTGTTACCACTGCTATCACTAAGCATTGAACAAGTCTGCACTTTTGGTAGGTCGGAAGCAAACCTTACTTGCTGAATCTGTATGCCTTGAAACGACTTCATTTTCAAAAAAAAAAAAAAAAAAAAAAAAAAAGCAGCACTTTGAGTGGGAACATCAGATTTAGTCCTTGCAACGTTCAATGAATCTGTACGGTGCTCACATCAAAATTCATCCCAGTTAGGTCTACTTGCAAACAATACAAATCAATAAATTATCATTTTAATAAAAATCTCATTTAAAAATGCAAAGTATATTTGTAAGAACCACTTTACACTTGCAAAGGGTACAAGTTTTCCTGAAAAAAGTACATGCAAAAACGTGCAGATGAAAACAAAACGCTACAGGCATTTGCAAACAAATTATAACGTATATACAATGTTGCACACAAAATAAATTTCTGGGTATGATAGCCTCACACACGTTTTTCTAAATGCTAAGATCTCAACCTCTCGTAATTACCTAATTTCTGGTGAATTGCATTACACTGAAAAGGAACAAAATGTAAATTAAATACTCCAGTGAAAATTTCTGTACTTTTATCACAGTCCATCACCCTTCCAACCCCATTTCGTTGGCTAGGGCAAAAGCCATCTTTTAAGGATGCTCCCCTTACTGCTAAGTGTGAAGCACTGTGCAAATATGATATTTATGCTATTTCTTAGCTCTTTCAAAACAAGAAAGATAGATACACACTGTTATGAATGGGATTGTTGCTACATACAGTTCTTACGCAGAAAAAGGAGGCTGGGTCACAATTCTCCTAATGTCTTCCCTGTATCTCATTTTTATGGTTCACGTACAGCACCTTACAGCGGAGACAACTCGCATTGCCAGGCACAGCAGGAGCCCATAAAGCCTGCATAAGCCTCACCATTTATCTGATATTGGAAACAGCAGATCCAATGTATCACACATTTACGTGATCAACTGCATTGCTAAAAGAATCTGAAATGAAGATGGCACACACAGTTATTGAGAGACAGCAAAGTCTACAGCAGGCAGATGCACAGGACTAATTAATTTCTAATCTGTCGTAAAGATTTCTTAAACCTGGAATCCAAGAATCACCTGAAGTAGCAGATTTGGACTTGCCTTTTATACTCTATAATATGATAAACAGCAATAGGCCATGGTCAGGCGGTTAAGTGGATTAAATGTTATCGTATTTCCTCTGAGACCGCAGCAGGAGGCCTGACTGAAATGAGTTGTCAGGTCAGTTCCCCAATGGACATTTTGTATCATAAAACCATCACCTACAACTGAATACTGATATAAAAGGCAATAGAGTCAGTTGCCACTCTGGGGAAAACCAAGATTGACTTAGAAGTGAAAAATACGCTGCCTTCTTATGGAAAGGGTGGGCTCTCTAGGTCACCTCAAGGTCACTTCTGCGGCTGCGTGGCAAGAATTCTTATGATGCCTACACAACAACTTGCAGCGGAAAAACGTAAATAACAGGTTCGACTGCCAGTGCCGGCACTCCTCCAGCCTTCACAAAATGCAAATACTCTGTCCTCTACCTAAAATATTACCTGTATCTAGACATAACCGTGCGCTGTGCTGACAAACCTCAGCCAACGCACATACTGTCATTATTTACAATTACAAGGCTATCATCAGCAACAGTGTGGGGGTTTTGGTGTGTTTGGTTGGCGGCTTTTTTCAATCTGATGAAAAACCTGCTTTTTCCAGAAATTTGAAGTGTAAAAGCGATGTGGAATTTGGAACTATTAATGAAAAACGTTACTAGTTGTTATATGGCATCCTAAGCCAGTTTAGGAAAGTAGCCCCCACCAATTTCAACCTCAGGTTCCAGTGGCCGTGCTCATGCGACTTTTGTTCTCTCTCCCAGCGAACACCAGGAAGCTCAGGAATCTTGTTGTAAGCAACATCCCTGAGTGACCATTTGTATCAAAAAGCATCAAACTCAATGCTTTTAAAAAAATAAATAATTAAATAAAAATCAATCACCGTGAATGATCACAACTCCAAATATGGACTATTAATTGCTCTCAGAAAATTGCTCAGAATAAATTCAATACTAAAAAAAAAACCAAAACAAAAACACCACAAAAAAATACACACAAAACCCAAAACCACACAAACCCCTAAGAATACAGCAGGATAACATATAAATTGAAGGAAGTTGCCATTTCCTTAGAGCTAGATCTAGAGAAAAGAGAAAAGATAAGTTTAACTTTGTTGTGCCTGTTGCTCTCTGTGAATTATGCACTCAGACCTAAAGATGAAATTAAAATGCCTGAGTTCTCATATTGACACGCACAATCTTTTCAAGTTACGTGAAAATATGTTTGCTGTGGAAGAACTGCCTTCTGCACAGAAGGCTGGTTTAATGTTTTGGCAATTGAAATGAAATATTCCAAGTGGCTATCGCTGTACTTGCAAAGAGGGTGCCAATTAAGATTTTTAATGAGGGATTTGGTGTTTTTCTTCTCAAATTCACGCACAGGCATCAAGAAGCCCAAACAGCTAAGAGTGAAATTTTGACTTTGGTGTTCTCCAGCTTTTTCAGCATTATGTAAAGAAGGAGAAAATGAAAAAAATATAATGCTAAAAGCGCCACCCCCCCAAGACCTCCCAAAACCCTGAGGGCAAGCAGTTATGTATTTTATCCAGCTATGCAGCTATGTTCCACAAAATCCAGTTACAGAAGATCTGAAAAGAGTGCATCAAATAACCCTAGGGAAAATAATAAAAAACCTCCATAGGCTATAGAATACACAGTATAACAACCGAGTTCCATTGATGCCAAAGAAAAGGTTGGCTATCAGCATTCAGCCAGACCACATTTCTACCCAAAGTTCAGATCACAATGCAAACTACAGGTGTCTTTGAAAGGGCAGAATTCAGATTTTCATACATAAATCACAAGTGTTGATTTTGTGAACCAGTTCTCACAGATGAGTCTCTAAAGCCATGCCGAACAAGTGCAAATCAAACCAAGGTCTGGATCTGGCTATATTTCCTAAACTCTGGGACCAGCTTCAAAGCTATTTCTATTCAGAGAACCCACTGGGTTACTGAACCATTTTTTTCCTAACTGCGTTAACTTAGCTGCATTTTAAAGGACAGATGACAAAAAAAAAAAAACACGAGCCACAAAGCACGAAAATCATTCTTCAGTTGAGTAATCTATGACATCCTGGTTTATCAAATAAAACGATTCTAGGAACAGAATTATTTGCTTCTGTAATCTCTTAAAGTTTTACGTAAATACTTTGTTCAACAATAATGACTTTTGATACCTTTCAAATCAGTTCGCAGACATGTAAATAAACTGATTATTAGAGAAGTAATTACCGTGAAACAAGAAGAAAAGACCTAAGAGGCCAGAGAATAGTCATAACTTCTTTTTAATAAAATAATAGACCAGTAACTACTACAGAACATGCCATACAATTCAAACTCACTACAGAATAAGGGGTTTACTTATAAAACACTTGTTGCCTGAAGAAAGACGACCTTTTCCTCTGGTCACTATTCCAGAAAATATAAAATAACCAGCATGTCCAGTACTAATCAGTAATTAGCCTTTACAGAGTTGTTCAAGTGGGCAGTTCTGAAGATTAATGGCACGGGTTGCGTTGCTTCACCTAGTCCAGTGGCCGACACTTTCAAAGAACCAAAAGGCAGATAGACCTGGTCTGGCAGGATGAGATTTTATATATTCACTGCTCATCTCTGCTCAGTCTCCTGAATCTTCCATTTTCTTTTTCACTTTCTCAGCTGTTGTTGAAATCAAACAGTATGTGCTGGAAACACGAGATGGAAAAAAGGCCCCGATAATTTGGCTGTCAAAGGCTCTTTTGTGAAGTCCAAGGTCAACTAATCTGAAGGGCCAGCTCAATTAGCAGCGTGGGTAGAAAAAAAGCCTAAATTTCCCTATATAAGCAGCAGAAAAATTGCCAAGACCACTTGCAAAAGTACGGCTAGTGCATCTGCAGAAAGAGCAAACTCAAAAGGCTTGGATTTTATGATGAAAAGACAAAGCGCACAAGTCTCTCCCATTGCCCTGCGCGCGAGCAGCTGATCGGCCGTGTGGATTTAGAGCTCGGAGGTACAAACTGAGGCACCGGACTTCTTTGCTCAGCTCTGCTTCAGACCAATTGCCTCACAGCAAAGCCATTTCACTTGACTTTGCACCATTTATCAGCACAGAGCACTCAGACAGTAAATTGGATGATTGCATTTACTACTCACTTTTTAAGGGCTTGATAAAATAGAAAATTATGCTTGGGCTTCACACCTCTAAAATCCGACAAGAACTTCAAAAGACCCCAGAATGAAATTTTTATGAGTCAGCCATCCTCCATTTTTGAATGGAAGCCACTTACTGTCTCACTCAATTTAAGCCTATTGTACTAAAAGGAGGAGGCCTGCTATAAAATGGTCGGCCCTTTCCCTCGGGAAATTGCAATTCATAATGGGAGCTGGACTAATTTTTCAAAGGATGCATTTAATACATGTAGTGAACGTGCAATTAAACACCCAATTGAGTATATGAATATTTAGAATTATTTTCCCAAGAGAAAATTAACTGTTCCGTGTTATTGGAGATAACAGGACTATGTACGCAGTCGAATAGCTAAGAATTCAGCGTTTGATTCAGCAGTAGGACTTCAGGAACTTCTGTATCAATCCAGAAGTGAGAGAGAGAATAGGAACAAGAGTGGGAATATATCTGCAAAATGGCAATGACTTCTCAAAACTTTAAGGGAAAATTCTGTGGCATCAGAAACGCAGAATAATCGATACCTACTTTTGCTCATTAACTTTTATGTCCCCCCGTTTACTCTGCTAAGAGCACATTTCTCCTTCCATTCAAACAAATCCAGGGGTTTGTAATCGAAAAGGAAATGAGTAATAACCAGAAGTCCTTTTACTGATCCAACCAAAATGTTAATTACTTGAGAACATTGACAAGTTGTGCTACAATTCCAGACATCAATTGCTTTTCTCCTACCCCACCCCTTACGTCTTCTTTTTACTGCTTACAAGAGCAAATTATTTTCTCCCATTTATACTGTATAAAGCAGGAATTCTCACTCTACTTTTATTTACTGCAGCACACTTGACTACAGGGATAAGGGAGCAAATTTTTGTCAGCTATTTCGTATTCATCTGGACAGACAGGGACTGGATTTAGGAACGCACTAGCACTGTTTCACTCTTAGGTGGTACCGGTCACAGCGCCTCATCCTTCAAATGCTGGATTAAGTACGAGGTAAATTGCCATGCACAGTTTAAATTATTCTGGGTAGTAACTGCCTTCTAGGAACGGAACAATACACCTCAGCGTGATTCGGTTCCAATCAGCAATACAAAAACACTCTTCTGACTTTTTTTTTAGTCATCAACTATAGATTTATCAAGTCAGTATCACTTCTCAATTTTCTTTCCCATAGTACCTCAATTTTCTTTCCCATAGTACCTCACTCACACAGAGGGAAAAAATGTACTTTCAATTTATTAAAGCTATGTTTTAAACTAAGCTTACCAATAAAAGCTTAAAATATGACTTCAGGATGAAGCATTAAGTGATAAACCTGTGCACAGAGGCTTGTTCTTTAACTCAGGTACGTGTACTCAAGGGGCTGGGGGTGGATTTCTTAGTCACCCCGACAGAGAACAGATTTACCACCTCGAGGCAGGGTGTCTCCAGGCGTCTCTAATTAGCTATCCGGGCTTGTTCCTTCTGTTCAAAGGGACAGGAAAGCATTCTTAGCAGTCAAAGCAGGAGGAATGTAACTGAGAAGTATGTCTACTAACCTCTTAAACGTGATAAACTTTCAGAAAAAGGAAGACCGATGGTCTTTCCTCAAAACAAGCACACATTTTCTCAGTAATCACTAAGGAGCAAAATAGCTTGCGCATCATTCCGTGAATCACCAGATCAGGAAGAGGTAAACAGGTGACTAACAGAATCATTCAAAACACAATCAATTACATAAACAGCTTTTTGGTACAGACTATTGTCCACCACATTTTTTTTAAGGCTTTGGTACAGAATTTTTTTACATCGGAAGTAGAGAAAGAAATTAGAAGGGAGCCACCTTCAGACTGAATTGTAGCTACAGATTAAAGATGCTGTTTGAGGAGGGGGAAGGTTAAGAACACAAGTGAGCTAAACCTAATCTTTGGGGGGGGGGGGTTATGTATTAAATGTATTAATTTAATTTATAATTATTCTTTATTATAAAGAATAAAAGCAACAGCCTTCAAGGAGGGAATCTCCTACAAACTCAGGGGAGATGAAGGCTAAGGAAAAAGTACCAGAAAGCAACCAGTAGTTCATTGAAGACAACATAAGAACTAGCATTTTTTGTAGGACTATGGTTTGGCTAAATAGCAAACTCTGCATCAACAAATCTGATTGTTATCAATCAATCTGAACTCAGCTTGGATTACTCAAGAGAACTCTCAGGATTTTGGGAATCGAGATGATTTTAAAAGGATGATAAATTAGAGAAGACCTGAGAAACAGGAGGTATTCAAGTGGATGTTAGTAGATGATCCCTTCAGATCCAGATTTCCAGGTCTAGTTTTATATGCTTCTATAACTTTTATCCATACTACCTATACTTACGGCTCGAATTTTCAAGGGCTTTGCCAGGGATATAATATCATTAAAAATCCCATAGCATTCCCATGGGAAATGGGTATATAATGACTTTAGGCACCCTGGAAAAAATTCCATCCTACAAAAAAACCAAACCACCCAGTGTCCTTAATAATGAAATGTATATAAGGTGTTAAGGTTCCCTAAAAACATTTTGTTCAATATAGTTTATATATATATATAGTTTTATGTGTGCACACTGTGTATATATATTTATACGTATATGCATACGTGTATATAGAGGGAGGGAGGAAGGGACGGAAGAAGGGATGGAAGGAGAGTGTCCTAGTTCAATGGAGATTTAAAATGTAATCTTCACAGTTATATGCGCTAGACATAAAAAGTACCAGAGGGAAAGAAATAAAGAATGTAGACAGTACAGAAGTGAAATTATTTTTTCCAAAGTAAACTTATTTAAAACTAGCACAGTTATTAAATAGAAGCCTTTTTGCAAATTGCCTTTATTCTGGGAATCTTTAATGTTTTCCATTTAGTAAATCCTTATCCGTAAGTGCCTGCCAATAACCTCTGCATAAACATGCAAGCATCCACATTTCTGAACTTCATGACAGTTAAAAAGCAATTTTATGAATATTTATGAAGACAGTAAATTATTAAAATAAATATAGATATTTACACATTAGAACAACATCTTCATTTAATGGATGTGGAAAAAATGTTAATATGTGAACATTTTAAAGATGAAGTGGTTTGGCCTTCAGAGCTTTTGTTACTCTATTAAAAGTTAATTTAGGACAGAAATTATGGCTTTTCCTTGAATCCCAACCCCGAAAGATTAAATTACGATCAAGACTCACAACATTTTTCAAAAAATGAATCTGGTGATGGTATTTCCAGAGGCTGGACACTGAAACTACTGTGCAGTTCTCCCTGAAAAAAAGCCTCCTCTGGCTTCTGTTACGTGCTTACGGTGGCGACATCGGCTCAGGCGAGTTTGAGGGCAGAGGAGCTGGGCGCTAGTGAGGGGGTTTCAGCCACCTTCCTGTCCCCACCCATTTTATACCATTAGAACATGTTTCTTGTCTACAAAGGGAGCAGGCAACTCAAATCGCTCTTTCTCAAGAAGGCGTTCTACATCAGAGGAGTGATTTACTTCATCACTAGGCATAAATTTCATCATCTTTCCCCACACGTATAGGTCCTCCTGATTCAAGGACACCAGGGAGTCTGCTCTGACCTCCTGTAACTGGCTATGAAGTTCACCAGTGATCCCAGTAACCTGAGTTCCACCAAAACACAAACTTTCCTTCTAGCCAGAACACCAGAAGGCAGCCACTTCCAATCTGAAGGCGTGAGGAAGCAAGCGCTCTACCTTTTTTATGGTGGTGAATACCAGACATTGTGCTTCACTTCTCTTCTGTGTGTCTCTCATTCCAGCTTTCTCCTTCAGGACGTTTTTGTCCTTCCTTAATCCAGTCCCCTCTTTATCCAGAACCAATCCAGCTCTTAGGAGTGTCTCAGAGTAGTCACGAGATCCCTTTAGGAGTAGCCATAGTAGTTGAAAATTTTTCCTTCTGTCAGTTATTCAGCACTGCGAGTTGTTCTGTCTAAAGAGACAGAGATGACTAGCATCGTGGCTACGCCAACTTAATGCATCGGCCGAGCACTCCCTGCACGCTTCCCTCCTCCGCCCACCGCCTCAGTCTGTGCGGCTGTAGGAAATTGTCACTCCGGGTGCCGGCAGCAGTAAATTCCTAAACCTTTCAGTGGCACTTGAAAGGACTCTGCCTTTGCCATGCTGTAACTTGCTCCAGCCCTTGGAGCATTTCTACCATTCTTTTCTCCCACTTTTAATATTAATTTTATAATAGACTACAGAGTCTTGCTCCCTTACTGATCTTGATAGTGCCATATCAATGGTAAAACCCTTTTCTAAACCTCCAGTCCACTCTGATTTATATATACATTAATACATATCCCTTTTTCATCTGTTCTTTTTATCACAGCAATATAAGCTCTACCTGTTTGTTTTGATTTTTGTTTTTTGTTTTTTTCCCCTCCAGAGTCAATGCTCTCTTTGAGACTTTACCCTGCTATAAAGGCAGGGTCCATGTTCTTTCTTTTTATATGTGTAACTTATCATGTGGCAGCAGTAGCATATTCTTGATTTGAAAAGGTCCCGCTTTAGGGATCGAGATGTGCCTGTGTGGCTCTGCCGATAGGCTAGGAAACGTGCCCGCTGCCATAACGGCCGCCCCCTTCCCCGATCGGACACTACATTCTGTTTCAGTGGAACAGAAATACAACACTCCCAATAAAATCTGAAAATCATATTCAATTACAAAAATAACTTAAGGTCAGATTTTTTACAAATCTTGTTCTCATAAAGCAGCTTAAATTTATGAACCTTACCAAATCTGATCAGAACTACCCACACTAAGGATTCAGCTGCCTATTCTACCAGCACATTAACTTCAGGCTTTTCTGTATACTCCAAATTCCCTGTATATTCCAATTCCAAGTGACTCCAAGCTGTGAACCCTGTCTGTTGTTTTCAGCGGGTCTGAAGATATGAGACAGGCCCAATCTGACAGACTGAAAGTAAAAGCTCCAAATTATTTTCAACCTTGATCCTCCCCCAAATTTTATACCCTATCCAATCTCCATAAAACACCAAGCTAAACCTCTACAGCCAAAAATATTGTCAGTAATACCATTATTTTTCTGAATATTCAAATTTCCATCACTTGGGCTTATTTCTATAAATTATCCCCTTGTACATCAAGCTGTTCTCTACCAGCAGATACCTCTTTCTGTTATTGCGATGTAAAGACTAAAGAAACGTTGTTCAGTTTTCACGGTGAGTTTTCTGCCAGCAGCAGTTTATTTCTTTCAGGCTTTTTCCAATGGACTCAATATGGAAACAAAGAACAGTCGAGATTTAAAAAAAAAAAAAAAAGGCAAATTAAAAACACAAAAGGGGAAAATAGGAAAAACACATGAAAATCAGCAGTTGATGATGGCAGTGAGAGAGAGGGAGGCAAAGAAGCATACCCGTGCGAGGGAAAACGCAAAGCTGAAAAGCAGAGACATGATTAGAAACTCTGTTATGAAGATGAAACCTCAGTGCAGGATCTATAAAAATCCAGAGTGAGATATTTGTATAATATGAAGTAATAATAATGAGAAATTAAAGAACACTAAAGTGTGAAAAATACAAGTTAAATACAGAAATTAGAAAGAAAAACAGTATAAATATATATATATATATATATATATAGCGACAGCTCTGCTATGACCTAGCATTCTGTTTTAATGTGATGTAAAACCAAGGACGTGGAAGGCAGAGATAAGGAAAATATAGGCAGAGGGAAGTATCTGCTGGAACAGAAATGTGAGGCTCGGTAAGTACAGAAACATAAACATTAGGGGGAAAAAAACCACAAACAGTGGATTCAGTGGTGAGATACTGGGCCCCTTTAAACAAGCAGGACTTGCTGTTTAAGACAATCTTTCCCTTTCGCTTCAAATAATCCTTATGAAAGAAGAATCTATTTCTGATGTTTTTGCACACTTTTAATAGCTTACAATTATTTCACAGCCAAAGAGAGACAATTTATATTCTAAAGAGAAAAAAAGAAAAAAAAAAAAAAAGACAAGTGTACAACCTCAAAAAGAAGAAATAACAAATACAGGGCAAACTTCCTACCTGCGTGAGCGGAACACAAACAGTAGGTTTGGGGAATTGTATTTTTAGCTCGGATCCCGAGCGTGCCCTCGAAATCAGTCTCCAGATCACACCACACTTTGGTTCGCATTGTGTAACAGACTCTGCACGTGCAAAATGGGTTCTTTTGGAATCATGGATGAGCACCAGAAGTGCGGCTAATCCACCTCCGCCACCACTTCGCATTTACTTCTTGGGACCGGACCGCAGCCGACCCACAGTAGAAGGTCCTGAGATGGGCCCTGTCCTCAGCACCGACTGCTCTGCCCTACTCCTGCAGGCTGCACTACTCGCTAATCTAGACACAGTAAGTGCTGACAGGAACGCAAATTAAATTGGTAAAAAGTCCATCTCACGGACACTTCAGACAGTTCTATTACAGCAAACTTTGCATCTTTATCAAATTCCTACTTTATGAGCCCCAGTTGTTATTTCATTGCTTTTGTCAGCGGTGAAATGCAGTAAAAGATCCATTGCTGGAAATGATGCACAACAGCCAAGTTCCAACAATGATAACTGACCTTTCACGGGCGTAATTAGATTGCATCTAAATAATTTAAATAACCCGCTAAAGCTACTCGGTTAAAAATGGCATTTTTATTGAGACAAATATCATTGCTACAGAAAAAAAATATTAAGTGCTTATTTTCTGAACCTGTATTGTGGTCCCGATTGTGCTTTCTATGGCCGACAGAGCAGATCCTGATTCTCTTAATTATAAGATCTGGAGTCACTGTTCTTTTATAATTGCTTTTGTGAATTGGGAATGAATTGTTTAAATATTTATTGGGCTAGTGTATTTTCCGAAAGGCAAAACAGCATTTTTGTTTATAAAATATTTGCAATGGAAGGCAGTTACTTGACATTTAGAGTTTAAATGTGGTTTATATGTTGAGTCTGTTACGTGCAAGCGGACTAGCGACTCCACCTCCGCGCTCTCTGCCGGCGCTGGAGCAGGAGGAGAGGGAACGGACACACACATACCCCTGCACACCCCTCCCCACGCACGGCCCCAACCAAAGGGGAAGGAAGGAGGGAGTGGAAGAAAAACATGGTTCTCGTTCTGAACTGGCGGTAACCCACCCCTAGACCAGTAAATCCCAGTGATTTCACAGGAGTGGCAGACCATTAATGGCAGGGGAGATAAATGCCTACCTGCGTACCTCAGGGTAGTCTGCTTCCACATTTTACACGGCAGAAAACACCACTGAAGTTAATGCCCCTTTCCAACTCTCCGTCCCTTTCTTCCTTCTGAGGTGGTAAGGATGGCAGAAAGAACCAAGGTGCAAAGGCAAATTCTCCCAGAGCAAGACTGCATCGTGTCACGATGAAATCAAGTTACAATGTCATTTCTTAAACAAATCCATAAACAGTAGCGTGAGTCCTCCTGCAGCGTCGGCTATTGGTTACTACCTCACGCATCTGGAGTAAAGCCCAAAGCGCTGAGCTTTGGACACAGCCCAGTGGGGCTGGAAAGACCCAGAGAAGCCCAAGGCCAGGCGAGCACGTCCTGTGCTCTGCCCCTCTCACGGCACGCTTCAACTACAGCCGGCAGGCCAACTGCTACGTACAATTATGCAGAAACACAAGACTTCGGTGCAGTTGTATGTACGTTTTTAGCAGACACAGATCCAACTGTTCCTGATCTCGGTTGCCTTTTTTTTCCCCTCATCTTTTTTTATTTCTTTTAGTGATTTCTTTATTTGCCAAAAGGCTTAGAGTACACCCAGAAAAAATACGGTATCCTACCGGGGCACTGTAAGATATGCGGCAAAATAAATAACTGTAACACATAAAAGGCACCGCGGGTTGAAGTGGCTAGGAAGACTCTGAATGCCAGTAAATCCTGACTTACTGGGATAGAATGCAGTAGTCTTTGTTTTGGTATTCTGAAACACAAAAAAACCAAATAAATAATTCAGCTAAAGCGCAACAAGCATTTGACCAACCTTATAAAGCAATGGCGATTGTCCTAGCTTCAAAAGTGCAATTTTTTTGGTCACGTTTGTAATGGCTTGAATCCGGAGCAAGTCTTCCACGGTCCCATACTGTATATCAACAAGTTCTGCCTGCAAAGAGAAGACAAAGTTCAGGCTACACCTATAACCGTGCATCACCAAGGGTGCTCCTCCCCTAGAAACAAAGCCGGCTGCCTAAGTACAAGCACCTGAGCAGAGTTCTGCAATTACCTTACCCCACCTCCTAATCAGGAACACCTGTAATAAGAGGTTGAGAATTGAATCTGACAGACAAATTTATATCTTTGCAGTTTTCATTCATAATTCATCAGCTGTGATAAAAACCTTTTTTTATTTTTTTTTGCCAGTGGTTATAATAAGTGGTGCTGATTCTGATGAGAATTCGCCCTCGTTAGCTACAGGAATGTATTCAGACCCATGTAAAGGATACTAACTCACTTCTGTTCATTTTCTTAAAAGGAATCAGTGCCTTGTAAAGCATTCCAGAAAACGAGTGAACAATTATATTGGTAACTTATGAAAATATACAGATAATACATACTCTTCCAATATACAGTTTTATTATGTGTTCTTCTATGATTCCTGAGCAGGAATGAATACCTTAACTATTGAAGTATTTTCTTATAATCCACCAGTTATCCAAGCATTATACTCAAATAACCATAGTGGTAACAGACTACACTGCTCTGACACGCAAACTTTTCAATTAATACATATTTTTAAATTAATGAGAGCCACTTCCAACTAAATTAAAAGTGTTTAGAGCACGAAGATCTTCAGCTCTTCCGTTAGGACACTGCAAGAATACATAGTAAAGGTCTAAGTTGTTATTAAATGTCAAGCATCGGCAGTGATGGAAAAATACTTCAAGAAGTGTTTTCAAGGATTTTTTTTTTAATATATATATATATATAATTTAAGAATGACCAAGGGCATTTTTCTCACACATTTACAGCAATAAATTCTGGTGAATACCAAGTATGAGGATAATCAGTCTTGTACATTACTATTTTAGAATGTTATGAAGCTCTCAGGACACCACCTAGGACATTCTGGAACCTCTAAATCCCTACACAGTGTTCACATAACACACAAATACAAGAAGACCCAAGAATATTACATGAGTGTTTAAAAATTAAAATAAGAGGAGCAGTACAAGATGGAAAAGTTTCGCTTTCAGTTCAGTTTTGGTAACTTAAGCATGGATTCATTGCCAAAGGCAACAGTTCTGATTTTGGGCATTTCTACACAAACTGTTTAAATTCTAGCAACAGTTGTTCTGGACATGTAGGAGGTGTGAAATTTTACTAGATTCCTGAACATGGGTATTTTAGGAAAGTATTTACCCTCACACAACTGTATCTCAATATTTTGTCTGAGCTTGCACGTCAACATTTAAAAGTTGAAATCACAAACAATTTTTGCCAAGGTTCCTATCTTCTTAAATGTATTCTTTTAGATTTTCAAGTTAACAAGTTTCTAAGTCTGTAACATGTCGTCAGCGCTGTATAAACCAAGTATTTAAAAAGGTCAGCCAAAGTTATAAAACAGTTCTGGAACAAGCAAACATCAGATTTAACACCAAATACTGAAACGTAGGAACCGAAAATCTTGCACTTCATACAGTTCCTTCTGAAATACGTGGGTTTTTTAATACTTAAAGAACTTGAAAGCTATTTCATAAGAAAATTCAAACGGTGACTACAGGCTGAAATACAATGTGAATTTTTTCCTGTGTGATCGTTGTATTTGGAAAGTATGTTAAAATCAAGTGAAGAAGTTTTCCTACAAGCGGAAGCTATTTTATATTTTACCTAATCTGATGGCTCTGGTTATAAAGACTTCACCTCACATGAGGAAAGGGCATTTCCTTGACGTTCACACAAATTTTACCTCATTCTGTAGGTCTCAGCTTGATTTTAATTTGTACCTACAGACGTGTCAATAGATACACTTCAGCTCAATAATTATTAGAGTTGCAAAAGTCTTATGGCTTGCGAGGTTACATCTGGGCCAAGTTCTGGGAAGATCCCTAATCTAACTCCTTTGGACCCAATGCCTTTCCCCCTTACCCTCAAGCAAACCAAAAATCAGAGCTTTCATCATTCACGAGAGAAACTACACTGAATTTTCCTGAGGCAAAATCAATAGGCAAAGATATAACATAACAAAATATCAAACCATTTGCTTCTACAGTACAGCTGTGTGAAAATGAGATCCCTGCCCATCTACATTCCTCTGCTGCTTCTCTTCACATCATTTTTGCTAGCTGCTCCTCCAGGGTCCTATCCACCATTCTGTAAACAACAAAACTACATGTTTGCACAATTATTAATGCATTTAGCAACTGCCCTCAGATGTTCTTAGTTAATTTATGGATGCAAACTGCATCTTCAAGAGCTGCTCGCTGGTCTTTCCCAGGCAACACGAGCTCAACAAGAGCAGGCTGAATAAAAGGCCCTACAAAAGCACAGCTCATTTTTTAATTATGTGAGAGCCAGAACTTGACTCCCTGCTGCCCCCAACACTTTGCCAACCATGTTCTTTGCTCCAAATGTTAAAAGTAAGCCCCAATGCCAAAGCTATTAAATACATTCATACATTGAGAGGACATGTAAGAAGTCATTACATAATGAAAAAGCAGCTGGGTATAATATAACAAAGAGTTACGTGTGCTTTCATTACACGTCTTCCACATGAAGGGTATGTCAAAGCTCAATATATTAGAAGTTTTTCTTTTGCACTTGCCTGAAACTAAGTATGACCTAAGCCTCTTGTTACTGTCCAGCTTTAGGGGTACTTGCACACTCATATTTCACTGTAACTTCGAAGTGGTTCTCTTCTCATCACAAATCTTTGACCCTTATTTTTACCTTCGTGGGACCCACGGGTAAAAATATTGCACATGTCTACCAAAGTAAGTTATCACATTGTGGTAACATCACATATAGCCTAGCAGCTGGAGGTTTGCACAGCTAATCTCAGATCTAACTTCAGTTAAAATGACAAACAAACGGAATAAAATCTGCTCTTGAGTAAAACTACACATGGCTCCTCCGCTCCCAGACAAAGTCAATAACCCACTGGAAGAGTTCAGAACACAGTCATAACGTTTTGGCAGTACGGTCCAGAAACTATTAGGTAAACATTAAATTATAAAAATAGTTTTAAAAATTATTCCTACCCCTTCCTTTCTTCTACACTTGAATACTGTAATAAAATTTGTAATAAAAAGCAAAACATCTTGCACTACTTAATAACAACATCTCATCAAATACAGTACAGCAACACGGGCTCAGCATGGTCAGTTTTGGTTTTAATACACTGGGGCTCAACTAATTGGACCCTTCTGGCATAAAATAAAATACTGAAAAAACACACTTTTAAAATCATGTTAAAGAATTCTATTGAATCCGAAGAGCGCTACCCTCTCAATAATCCACTGAGAAATTAACAGTCCATTTATGTTGCGTGAAGCCCTGTTTTAGTCACAACATCCCTAATGCCTCCAAAAATGAATAAAGATTAAATTTTCCCATCTCTTTCTTTTTCAGAAATGCTTACAACATGACATAACCCTCATTTTACAAATTCCAGATTTTAAAAAAGCGAAATACCCCACCCCCAACTACCCATATGTCCTCTGGTAGGATAATTCTGTTCAAAAACAAAAGAGAACTCATCCTTTTATCAGGTACCAAAAAAGAGCACTTGAGTATTTGGTTTAGATATGCAAGGGTAAATCCTCTTACCCTAAAACTGGGAAACTGCTAAAGAATGAGTTGTTTTATCCGTTTGAATTAGGTACTTACTCTTCAAATTGTTTCATGCTATGCTGTTTGAAAGATATGACTATTTAGGAACAAATTGCAATGTGCAATATGGAGTTTAGTAGTATTCCCCCATGCATGAAATGAAGTAGGGGTAGGTAATAAAACAAACGTTTTTAGAAAAAAGTAATTATTTTATGTTAGACTTATTATTAGTTTCTAAGTCCCAAGATGATGCTCAATGAGTTGTAAACATTCCATCTTAAAAAATATCATAAAATCCCCCCACAACAGAAAAGACAAGCACTCTGAAAAATGCCACAATGAAGACAGTCAAGGATCTTTTCCCAATTTCTTCTGCTTATCTCCAAAATGAAAGACAATAAACCAGCGTACTTCATCCAGTCATGGATGAAAAAGAGTAAGACAGGTCTTGGAAAGGAAAAGTATGAATAACTGCATGAAGCAGGTGGCAGCTGGGGTCTTGAAGATGCCAGATACGATTGTAACGCTTTGCTTTCTTTGCAAATGCTGAGGAGATTAAAAAAAAGGATATGTTAAACAGATCAAAAATAATTATGGAAATATGTTTGTCATCTCACATTGTTATCATTCAGTGACTGAGGAAAGGAATTTAGTAACAGCATTATACACCTGCATCCAATACCCTGGCTAAGAGGCAGGTTGCGGCTGATTTGCCAGGGGCATGCAAGACAGGAAAAAGATTAAGGGAAAAACCCACAGAAAAAAAAACAAACCACCTCAAAGCCAGTACACCCAGGAAGGGATGTTTCTCACAACCACCAAAACACAGATGGAGATAGCGCAGCTAAGCAGGTAGCTCTGAAACACAGCTGCTCTAGCTATCAAGGCTGGGAATCCCAGGGTAGGAAAGCACCACACCTAAGCAAATAGTTAATAATAATATTTCTTAAGAGAATACATTAAGGTCAGTACTGAGCAATCTCAAAGAAATCTTATCTGAATGAAAGGTGTAAACTTCTGCAGAAAACCAAACCGAAAGTAGCATACAGAATGGCTGCGGTGAAAAATCTTCCCCTCCTAACGCTACCTGTTATTAGCGCCGCAGTTCAGTAACCTCCAATTATGAATACGCTTTATCAAATACCAACCTGTTGGCTCGTATTAACGAGCAGCTTCTACACAAACTGCGTGGGAGGTCAGGACCGCACAAGCTGCAGCGATGACAGTGACTGATATTCAGCAGCACAGTCAAGCTCATATTCCTGTCGGTTCTGACCTACCCATCAAAGCAGCGTCAGGAATGGACGACCCAAAGAAGCTCCAAGTATTGAAGAAAACTAAATATCAAATGCTGTGTATACAATAAATTTAGGATTGCCTATTCCTCAGAATTAAGACAATTTCTCAAAAAAAATATGTGATTTTAGAAGTATCAACCCCTCTGTGACTGTGTAGAGGCTTACTACATCCCCTTTCATTCAAGTCAATGCCCTTTATTTGTCCTTCAACATTCAGCTACTATTTTCAGGTTGTTCACAAAATAAAGGTAACAGAAACATCCAACGCATGATCAATCACAAGTAAATAACCTTCAACTAGTCATCCTGCCTAGCGTAAAAACTCCAAAATATATTTGCAAATTGTATCTGAGAAGACGGCAGGCTGCAATCAGAACATGAGGCTAACTTTAATTAAACACTTCACTATAATTTATTTGCACAGCTCTGAAATTGAGGCTGAAGACAGCATTCAGCAGAGCATAAAAGTAAACTCAAGCTGGCTGTAGATCAAAGCTGGACATCAGCAAACATGAAGAAAGTTGCAAACATAAAACTTGTTCTTCTCTAAAATTAGAGAAAAGGAAGAAAGAAAATGGAGCTGTGCCCAAGTATGCCAAATCATTTGCTGGTATAAACTCTGCTGTGCTTTCCCGCAGGAGCCGCTGCTCCCATTGCAGCCAAAAGCACCCCTCCGATAATGGGGAACCACAGCTGTCTCCCTGTGACCGCTACCACCCAAGCCTCCTTCGTTGTCCTATTGAGTCCACCAGAAACAAAATAAACAGCCACAGCCATCTTGTATGTACTTACGGTATTTTTACAGAAACGTTAGTATTCAAAGTTACCTTTCAAACTTTGTCCTTCACTTGGTTCCAGGCAAAAAGAGGGACAGAGAGAGGCCGTCTGTGTTTAGGGGTTCTGTGGCATGCATGTGATGACCACCCCTAGTCCAACTGAAGTGCTGACGGTTGAACTAAGTAACGTGCCTAAGTATTGATTTCTTTTACAGTAAGAGCACTCGGTATGAGTAGGATCAGTCAGTCTGTTCCTTCATGGTTAGGACTCATGGAAGCCAAGTGCAATAAGTTTTATTTTCTGTTTTATGTTGCTAGGCTCAGCATTATCAGAAGAGGAAAAGATCTGAGAAAGCATGACCAAGGGTATAATTCAACATTTAGTAAAATAAACCCAAGTCTGACCCAAGATAGAAACAAATCAGGACAGAAGCTGAGGCAGCTGACAGATTTTTAAGAGGAGAGTTCTCGGGGCGGGGGGAGAGGTCACACGAAAGAGTAATTTCTTACAGAGTTGCTTCTGCTACAAAACAAAAATTCCATTCTTTAGAACTCAGTTTTCATGCAAACACCATACTCCAGTGTTTACAATAATTTCAAAATAATGCCACCTTTGAAATTCCCTGGTGAGCTTTCCATTCTCTATTTACTTTATGAAAAATTCGGTATAAGGCCTCAAAATCCAAGCACGCTGTCTTCTGGTAGCAAACACTACTTAAAATGTTGTGTGTCCTGTGACACTTTCCCAACCTGTCTGGGAAAGCTTGTAGATAAATTTGAGGTAATTACACAGAAATGCCTCTGTGAAATCCTGCGAATGACTAACTGTATATTTGAAAGTAAATTCCCCTACCGTCTTGGCCAAATTTGGACACTACTTATCCAGACTCTATTTCTAGTAGCACAGCATTCCCTATGCTTGAGCTTCTTTTTAGGTCTTATTAGAAAACTGGAACGAGAAAAATAATCTTACGTCTTGAAAAATAGTAACCTAATGTAATTTCAAGCAACTGTCTGAGGCAAGCCAAAAAGAGATGATTTGTGCGATTTGAATCTGAACATGCTGTCTGAGCCCAAAAAGGCAAATCATTACCTGTCTGGATTAACTGAAGCTGATTTTGCTCTGTTACAATACCAAGAGATGCATCTGACCCACAGTGTCTGGGCAGATTTAAATCACAGAACTTCAGTGTTGTTCCACACAGCAAGATACACGTGGGGGGGGGTCATTCGATAACTAGCTGGTCATTAAATTTTACCCACAAGCATTTACTCTTCTTCAAAGAGATTCATGACATTTTTTCTTTATGGTTGTTAGCACCTTACTCTAGAGGTTTTACTTTTTTTAACCTCAATATTCCTACTCATACAAATAAAATTCCAGAGGAATTCAACATGACTCACAGTGTCAGCTTACAGTCAAAAAGGATTCTTTGTGTCTAGGTTTCATTACATAAAATTGCATACTGCATTACAACAGCAGCTAAATCTGTAATTTGTACCCAAACAGGAAGAAAAAAAGACGTCCCTTAACCTCAGTGTGATAGGGTTTGGCCTCGCAGACCGAATCCAGTCACAGACACATTTTACAGGCTCTCTCGGCCCCCTCGCCCTCTCTGTCCAGCTAACACAGCTCCCTTCCAGGCAGGGCTCCACTGGAGCTTCTCCCAGAGGTTGCTTTTGCTGTTCCAGTATCATTTTCAGGAAGAGACTGAGGTTTAACTTGTTTGCTTGCTTGCTTTTTACAGCTTATAGCAGTTTTTTTCCTACTAACTCCCAGGGAGACTGAATTAAGATCGAAGCCTTTTTATAGCCTACAGAAAAGAACCTCTTCTGTGTTTTATGGTTACAGAGCCCCAGATAAATCTGAGCTGACATAGCTCCATTCCCTGTTGATAGCACTCATCCTGTCGGCTCCTCTCTTTATATCTATTTTCAACTTTATTTTTCCTTCTTTTAATTCATTCATACTTCCCCCCGCCCTCTGTCCCGAATCACTTTCTTCCAGATTTGCCTTAAGCAGAAGGCAAAACTAATACTTGAGTATACCATCTTAACTCATGATATCCAGTGATATCTCCAACCAACAAACCAAGTTATTTCATCTTTTCTAATTATACGTAAATGCAAATCTAGTTTTTCAGGTATTCTGATACAAAACATTCTTATTTTCAGTCATATTAAATTGATATTTATTTAATTTTAGAGGCCCTATGAACATTGCTTTGGTTATAAAACACTAAAGGACACAATATCATTTGAGGCCTAAAATCCTATCAGAAATTTTATTATTTTAAACTTTTATTAAGTGATGCTTATTGTCATCTCACAAAGCTTACTAGTGACAAAATTTTAAATTCTAATGATTCTTTCTTACGTGTGTTTAATATTATTTATATCCTCCTCTTTATAAGAGTTAACTGCAAAGATATTCAGTAGCATGAGTCTCTAAAGCATAGTCACATTGATCACGCTTTCCTAAGCAGAAACAGTAATCTGTATTTGCCAGCCTACTTGGTTTAGCTTATTCAGCGATAATTATTCATGCAAATATAAATTTACAAATTACACAGACTAAGAAAAAAAATAAACAAACAGAATTGTTCAGCTGTTACGTGACATCTTAAAAAGTAAACCATAAGCTACATATGTACACAGCACATTATAATGGTGTGATTTCAACCTGGCTTTCAAATTTTCAATGAAATGACTTTATGTCAGAATCCAGTCCCACTATGTCAGAACTCAACAAATTCTCAATGCCGGACTGCAGTGACGTGGAGGTTTTATTGGCTACTCGCAAACACGAGGAATGGAAGTAAAACATCCAGAAGCTGCAGACTGTCCTCCTTCGATGGCCTTTTATCATATATCGAATAAAAACCAGGCATTCCCTCCTAGGGTAGCTACAACTGTTCAGTCTTTGCAGAAGATGCTTGCACCTTACAGAAGGTGCCTGGAAGTGCTTTATATACAAATAGGTTCTGCAAACTGGAGCAGAAAGTGCCAGCTAGACAGCTACTGTAGGGGAGGATCCATCTCAGGTGGGCAGGAGAGGCTACCGAACGGCACTGGGCACATTCCCCTTCACTCTTCGTAGGCTCCACGTGAAACACGGCGACACGCGAGACACGCGAGTTTGCACCTACACATCCAGAGGAGGAAAGCAATCTCCTGTCTGAAATGACAGGTCATGAGACCAATGTCCTGTGAATGCAAACGCTCTCCATCAAAGACAGAGCATGTGTGTCACCTGCACGGAAACGTTACATGGAAGTGCTTTTGATTTTTTTTAAGTAAAATTGAAATATTTCATTTTATAACTATCATGCATTTGATATCTTAATTTCCTAGAGAGTAGCATTTCAACTTTGTACAATTGTTTCATTTTTAGAGTTAGTCTGGCTGTGTTAAAACAGAAATATCTAGGAAAACAGCCTTACAATTTTCAGGTTTCCCATTTTTGCCACAATTCTGAACACATTTTGAAACAGCTTAATTTTCGCAGGCCAAGAAGCCTGCTTCCCAATCAACTCTCATACTAGTGCATGCACAGTCTACCGAAATAAACAGGCTGGCTGTATTTCTCTGCACGTTTGCTATGCAAAGACATAAAACATGAGTTGTTCCTACTGCAAGTACATAGATACAGAAAGATAAAATAGACATCTACCTCAAGATGCAGATAATCACGCGTACATACAAGAGGAGGTCATCCACTGCATCAAGAGAACACCTGAACTTTCAGAAATGTCAGTGAGAACTCTTTTCCAGAGTATTAAAAAAAAAAACGCTCTTTCGCAGAGTACTTGGAGCCCTTGCTTGGCCAAACATCACGCGCTTGTACTTAATCAGAGACATGCCCAACCGTGTAGAGCCGTAAACACGGACCTGAGTGGTAAAGCAGCATTTTATCAAACCTGGAGAAGCAAACATGCAGTTGTGATAAGGAAAACGACATCTTTCCTATCTGATGTGATTTTTTTTGTTTTAAGTCATTACACAGATGTATAGGTCTCTAAATTACCTCTTTAGAAAAAGGATTGAGGAAAAAATACATTCTAAAATTACAAACATTTGGATGAAAGAAAAAGGACACCAATGAAAGCGGGGAATATACTTAGGCAATAATGTATTGGAGTGGCCCAAATGATTGACCAAGACAAATATAAAGGCGGCTGTATGTGAGAACAGCATAGCTCTATGTGATTAAACAAGTAGATATTTCCATTTTTCAATCACCTAACATTACAGAAAGAAGACTTCTCTTACAAGAGACGTGTAGCGTGTGGTTCAGGTAAAATTGTACCAGGAAGAAAACCCAGTCCTTTGTTGCTCCAGCCTTTAAAATTTCATTTTTAAAAATGCACTCAATATTTTGGAATTGTCATTAATTGTAATACTGTATTCTGCACTGCTTAGTCATCTAAAAGTTTCTATATGGCAGCACCATTTATCTTTTCTTTCAGAAATAGCTAACCTTCATTTTCAAAATGTTTTATCTTTAGAAGTAACAGCAAGGATTAAATGGAAGTTCAGGATAGGGCCCTGCCAGATATCATTGCTATGGCGTAATCAGTAGCTCGCCTTTATCCGGAGTCTCTCCAAAGGTTAGGGTGAAGGTTTTCCTGAATTGTGCCAAATTTCACAGACATTTTGATCATTCATCTCTGCTACGTGTTGGCAGGAAGACCACGGAGAATTTGCGCACTTGGTTCCTGTGCTCTCAGCAGGGATGGAAAATCCTGGAGAAAGAGAGGAAATCCTGTGCAAAGGACAGGAACTGCTTCTTTTTAGAAAAGGGCCCAGCGAATTGTTCACCTTGTACAGTGGCATCCCATTAAATCGTATCTCAAAAAGAAAGATGGAAAAATGTTGACGTTGTCCAAAATGTATGGGAAAGTTTGAAAGGATACCAGAATCTGGACAACGGGATGGGGAGGAAGGAGTACTCTGACCTCTGACATCACACAACTGATTTCACTGGTAACGCAAAAACTTCACCATCACTGCAGCCCTGCCAGAGCCTTGGAGCTGGATCTGAGCAGAGGTCATCTTCCACACAGCCTGGAATCCAGATCAGCCTCCTTTACAGCAGTAGAGAAGTACTCAGTATTAGTGTCGCAATAATACTTGATGGTACAGTTTTCAATAAAAGCAGTTAGGGACGTTATTATGGAACTATCAGTTACTACAGAAATCCGCACTCAATTCTTTCTCTGCCCCCATTATGATCCCTCCTGCCCAGGATGTTGAGCAATCAACAGAAAGAAACTACAAACAGGGAGCTCAGTATGCACTCCCATAAATTCTGATTCAACCCCAAATTTCCTTAACGGTCCATCTTCCAACATCAAGTGGTCCCTTTCCTGAATTTCAACAAACACAAGAGACTAAATTCAATACCCGAGACAAAGAATGCACAACGGTTATCATTAAAAATATTCACTGGCTGTATCATCTACTGAAGAGGTTCCCTCCATATTTCTTCATGTCTTCACATTTTTGGTACCCGCTTTACAAACACTATACATTGTGAAGAAATTATATTCATTGCCTGCAGAGAAAACTGAAAAATGATGACAGTTTATTTCAGGCAGAGCAACTCTACAGGTATTAAGACAACAGCAATAAGATCATCAGGAAAATATCTGAACGAGTCAGTCTTACCCATCAGGTCCTGAGCCTAACGCTGTCCACGCCGACACAATTTCTCATTCTAGATTTTTAATTTGTGTCATTACATGATTGTAATATTTTCTTTTAGCCTTAAGATGTAAGAGTTTATAGGTAAAAGGACAACATGGACAAAGACATGAGAAAATTTTTTGAAATAAAAATTTTGGTTAAAAGAATGATGCAGTAATTCTTTTGCCAGTACTATAATATCTACCTTTTCGTACTACTGCGTCCTGTAAAATACTCCCCAAGTAAAGATCGCGCCTGGCAAGCATTGACCTGCAGTAGGAGGACCATCTCTCCTGGATGCCAACGCAGCAGGAGCTTTCTTGCATATTTCAGCAGCTTTGCTTTCTAGTAGTTGAAGCTGTTGCCAGACCTCTTCTATCCTTATTCACCTCTGTCTGCCCCGTGAAGACATCAGTGTGAAGCAGTGAATCTTACAGGAGACAAGACTAACTCTATACGGTAACATAATTCAGTGGAAGGAAGATAAATTCCTTGAAGCATCTTCTTTCTCACACACGCCTACTCTTGGGCCAGTCACAAGCTGGTGATTGATTAGTCACCTTCTCTTTGAACTGCAGAGCACAGGAACATAAGAAATAATTATGAGAATAGAACTGATATATGTCACGATTAATTCGCATTAAGGCCCTCTTAATGAATGAGATAAACACAGTAACTAATATTCATTACATGAGGTGTTAGACATGAGATTGATTTGTGTTTAGTGGAAGAGACAGCATATCAGACAAAAAAACACCTAGGAATGCCTAATTCTAGAAAAAGGGAAGACCAGCTTTGTTTAGTTTGCACTGATTTTTTGATTATTAATAAGCAGATACTTCTCTCCTGGGATTGCAACTGGTGGGCACAGTCAGAAGTACTGTATTTTCAACCAGCTCAAAAGTGAAATTCTGAACAAAAGCTTTTCGTCAGGACATTTTAGTCCAGCCAGTGGACAAGCTCTGGCATTTTCCCAGGTCACAGACACACCCAATGCAGCACTTCTGCCAGCCGCGCCGGGATACCAAACCTAGACTGGCCTATGGTTAGTAACTGCGGCTTTTTTTTTTATTATTATTATTATTTTTTTACAGTTCTAAGAAATCAGTTCTGATGTATTTTTTCATTCTGCTCTGAAAGGCTTTCAAAAGACATTTACTTCAAAGGGTTTGCTCTGAGAGAGGCCTTCTTCACTTCTTGGTCCTTCTTACTATTAAGGCTCCGTGTCCAGGTTTATCGCATTCCTCAAAGCGGTCTCTAGAGACGTTCGTCCTTTGCTCTCTTATACCAAAATTCTTCAACAAAGTCGTCAGACAAGCCATTAAAATCTCTCCTCACCAAACTATTCATATAATGGCAGCTTCATCCTCAACTAGTTTAGATTACATTTAAAACCTGTCACGTATGCTTTTTTTTTTTCTTTTTTCAGTAAGAACTTATTTCCACTCTTTCAAAGTGGTCATCTTAGAAGATTATATTTGGACTTCATATTACCACATCCTAACACAGATAGGAAATCTTCAGACTTGTTTTGGATTTTCAATGCTACTTTCATTTGAAAATATTAAAAAGATTTTAACAATGAGGAAAAAAAAAGTGTCCTTAAAAACGCATTTAATAAGCTGATATTATTACATGAGAAGAAATCAATTTTTAAGATTTTGACAAAATGCTGTCCAATATTGACTGTAAAAGTTATACTGGTAGATACAGGTAACTCCTAAGATAAAACACATCGCTAAGGCTTCAACTGATAAGATTTATCACGCTGCATCGAAGATTAAAATAGTCGCTCCTGATTCTTTTCAGCTGCCAGCTCTAATTCACAAGAGACACCACCATTATTTAGACTTTTTCACTATTTTCAAAAAAGATCAAGTGCAGTATGTCAGAAAAGTGGTTTGTTCTTTGTTTTTTTTTTTGTTTGTTTGTTTTTAATTTATTTTACTACAGTAAAATAAATTCTCATGGTACAGGACACACGGGCACGGTAAGATGTAATCTGCCTCCAACTACAGATGCTTTTGTATTGCTGATGTTCCTTAAAAGGTTTTAGGACTTGTTTCTCTTCCTCAAAAATGAACTAAAACATGAGAACAAGCAATAGTTTAATCAATATTGTATTTTATAGTCACTCCTAACTATCCCAACGTTGAGTAGCATTTTAACAAGTTCTTTATTGTTTACGAATGAAACTACATTTTTTTAAACAATGAAGTTATAAATAGTTACGAATAGTTTCAGGGACGAGGACTGAGTATTGTATGAATAAACAAATGTTATTGTTCTCATTATATCAGTTGTTGTTGTTTCTTATGCCCTTTTTCTCATCCTAGCAATTTTTAAAAGCTGATAATATTTGCTTTATAGTCTCTCTGTTGGAGGAAATTTTTGCTTTTGATTTTACTGTAAGCAAGATCCCTTCAAGGTAGTTTTAAACCTTCAAAATACTGGAGAAATTTAAAAGAAAAAGATCCTTAAAACCTAAACTAAATAGCTCACAGTAGAAGCAGCTTTTTGCTTGGAGTTCCTCCTTTGAGGAGAATATTGCCTTTGCAAACTTAAACAGAAAAAAACACGGGTATGTTGTTCGTAGGTTCGAATTTACTAAGAAGATGTAAAAGAAATGACAGGGAGACGATAAGCTAGCACTACCTAAGCAAAACGTACCTTGTGATTTGGCAGAAAGATTTCCACTTGACTTGGAGTACCTCTGCATTCAGGTTTGCACCAAACACCATCAACAACAAGAGGGAATGAAAGAAGAGCGACGGGGTGGGTACCAGCCCAGACAGCTACTGAACTGCAGAGGTGATTGCAACCGGCCTGCTCTAAATTATACAATAAAGTAATGAAAGAGAAAAATATTTCTTGGAGATCCATGCATTTACCAAAGTTACTTCCACTTGTATTCTCTCACAGTGACTACTAACAGACAAAATTCAACTCTAGTTAAAAGTTACCTAATTCCCATTGATTTCAATAGGAATTTTACTTGCACTAAAACCTGAATAAAGCACCGCATCAATTTCCCAAGTCCTCAGTGTTTGCACCCTTTAGTTTTTACCATGCAACTGGAATATAAACAATGTTTATAGTTCAACGTTGCTCCCCCTCAAATATTGTAGAGGCCTTACTGAAAAACGCCTTTAGCTGATTACGTGCAATGGCATGGAAGTGCTCAGTGATCTGTTATATTTGTAGATATCAAGATGCCTCACCTTTTGCTTTTTTGCATTTAAAAAACCTCATTTATTATTAATGACCTTATTACTAAAATGTTATTACTAATATTTGATTAGTAAACCATTAGCACAGTATTGACTCGCAATTATAAGACAGCAAAAGGTTTTGCAGCAGTAGCTATTTGCATTTTTTGAAACCCAGCCCTTCAACGATGCAAAAATCTTGCAGCAATATTAAACGGGCTTTCGTGCGTGATGAACTACTATTATTTTTAGGGAACTGTACAACTTTGTTTCTGAACGGTTACGTGATATATGCCAGAAAACTGACAGGATGTTCTGCAGGACATCTCTTCAATGATCGTTTTGTAGTCCTTGACTGCAAATTTAAATGATATAACCTTCACATTGCATTTTACAGCTTTCTATATGTAATTAGAATGGAGTGGCAGCTATGCTGTCGTTAATGTTGAATGTTGCTTTCTGTTTAAAGGTCAAGTCTATTCTAAAATCCATATTCTTAGTGAGATTGTCTTGAAAGTTTGCTGTGCCTACTTGGTATGCACAGGAGCATTCTAATTTATGATTATTTGTGGAAGAGGTTTCTGAGAAACTCTTCTATAAATAAAAGATAAATAAAGCTCCTCTAAAACATCTAAATGTTACAAAAATCCCATAATTCTTCTCATTTGTGTGTATGTGTTATCCAACCTATAGCCCTAACCATCTGCAAACTGATTTCAGTTACTAGGGATTCATTTTAGCTAGTACATGTCTCTTCAGAGAAGAAATTTTAGAAAATGTTAATAAAGATAATAATGAACTAAATTGGCATGCCTAAAAGAATGAAATGCACACATGTATCAAGATTCCCTCTAGCCTGATATTTTGCACCAATGTGCCATTGAAAATGACTGAAAGACTTTGGGTGAGATGCTGTGATTATTTAATCTGAATTACATGCACTCCCGGCCTTTGGAATTCAAGATGTGCAAGTGAGCATGCTGCAGAAGGCTCATTTGGAAGTTTTGCCTAGGGATAAAAATAACCTGGGAAGATTTTAAAATTTTCTAAAACCAACCCGCTGACACCAATCTTAATTCAGAAATATTGTTAAGGAAATTACCACTGATTAGCTAGAGGGAAGATAAAAGATAATAAGGGTGCACTAATCACATTTCCAGCACAATGAAACCAAATCAAATGGAAGGAAGCTGTTGGGTCAAGGATTTCCTGATGCATCGTCCCTCCAGAGAAACTCTTTTGGTGCAGAGCTAGAAATAGAGAGAGCTGCAAGTACTGCAAGGACACGGGGCTGCAGTACTGTAAGGACCTAGCAGAGAGGGGAGACGACTGCAGGGCACGCAAGCGGGGAGCCTGCAACGAGTGGGCAAGATTAGAGGGACAGGCAGTAAAGGAGATGATGACTCCCATTCTCCTGCGGAGTGAAGGACCTGGGAAAGAAGGGGATGGATAGGGAGAGGAGCCATCTCAGCACAACCATAAGAAAATGGGTTATCTGATAAGAAGTGAGCAAGCCCCCCTCCTCGTGAAAGAGGATCTGACAGCAATCCGAGTCCCGCTTCCCTTATTCCCATCTTGCCAAGATTGAAGAATGGTGGGAAGATCACTGGGTGAGCTTAACAGATGGGTTTGTACTTCTCGTATTGCTTCAGGTTACATTAATCTCTGCGGTGGTTTCTCATTTAGCTGAGAAAATGTCACCAAAACAAATGAACCGGAGCAGGCTGATACGCTATCAACAGATGTAGAGAATGTCTTCTGCATATTGTAGATAGAGGCAAACAGTCGGCATTCTCACTTGTCTGCTCCCTGCAGCCCCTCCAAAACTAATCAAAGGTATTGCTTGCTGGGTTGGGAGTATAAATGTCTAAAATCAGCAGACACTTTGAACACAGAAACGGGTAGAATCAGTCAAGGAACGTGGACGATGGCAGGGAAGTGAGGTGGTGTAGTGGAGGAGTCCAAGCAGTCACGGAACAGGGACAGAGGAGGGGTCAAAGAAGACGTAGTCAGGTGTTGGAAGAACTGCCTTGGAGATGGGGATGATTCATTTCTGTCCATGAAACCATCAAATCCCGGCCTGCATACGCATTCCCATTTCAGGAACATGCCAGTGCTTTTACTTTTCTTGCATCCTCTCCTGGTTCCCGAACCAACGCAGTCCTTTCAGTGCGTGAGGTCCAGGTGACCAAGTGATGTTTTGCTGGGCTCGCTGAGAGCGGGCACGACGAAAAAAGGAAAGGATGGAGGAACAGCAAAGGAACCAACAGGGATTTGGTGCGTTCAGCAGCCAGCTAATCCTGAAGCGGCAGAGGAGTGTAATATAGCTGAGGCAACGCTGTGTAATGGAGGACACTAAGCATCTCTGTTCAAAGTCTTAAAGCAGATTTAGGATTGCCAAAAGTTCCTTAAAACTTCCATAAAGCAACGAGTGAATAAACTTAAGGTGAAAGGAAGGTGAGGAAAACTTCAGGTCACACAAACATAACTCCAGAAAATCAGAGAATACAAAGTAAATACAATCTTCAGTTTGCTTTAATTAGTCTGTCCTTGAATGTTGTCCCAACACACCAACCATTACATCTGCTAAGATTTTCTCTTTACGGTGCTAAAGAAAGAGGGAGCAGAGCAGACGAACATTGCAACAGCAAAACCGAACGCTTGTTTCTTTCTGAAGTTCGCCGTACTCAGCGGGGCTGCTTTAAGCCGACGGCCCGGCTGACCTGAGGGCCACCCAGCCACGACGCGTCCTTACTTACACTCCACTGCACTCGGGGGACCACGGCCGTGTGCATTAACAGACGGGCTACAATATGCGCCTCCGCTGACACTACTTACCAGTGTGGTACCGAAAGGAGGATGCTGGATCTCGGGGGGTTCACACACACCCCTCCTCGGCTCTCGCCGATGGTTCCCCAGCTCGTCCCTCCACTGCTCCGCCGGCAGCAGCACACGCAGCCACAGCTCCCAGATGACCGCGCACCGGGAAAGCAGGGAGCAGTGCATTTGGATTCACCATGCTACACTCACTCGGAGACCGGCTAGATACTGTTTGACAACGCATTTTGCTTTACCACATAAATTTGATGCAATGTAATTTCCCTTTATATACGTACTCTGTTAGCCAGAGTGGCTTTCCTGTTTTCATCAAGCAGACAAAAGGTTTAAACTCTATAAAAGGTGGCTGATATTTAAGTTTTAATAAACATATATTTCATGTATGTCATTCTTTCCTTAGACTGACCTAGTCTATGACATACTATTTACATAACTGCTGCAATATCTATTTCAAAACCAACCAGACAGCTCTCTCCAGAACTGTAGGCTGCCCTGCCTGTCACCGCGATGGGTAAACAGTGTCACCTTTTCAGGGCCCGATGAATTCTAGAGAAGTAGTAAAGTGCACCATCCATCACAATGGCACTAAGTAGGTTTTTGAAGTAGATTTCAGATCACAAATGCTCACATTTTTACTCACAAATGCTGTTTAGACTGTTACCAGAAAGCACAAATTGGATGGCCCGTACACAATGGCCATAAGATGAATGGACATGACAGGTGGTCAAAGAAAATGAGTCTTGCTATTCTACAAATAACCTTGTCAACATGAAAGTAGAGCTATAGCTCTGCTGGCAGCCAGGCTGCAATAACTTAATGGTTTTATTTGCTTGAACTTCTAGCAAAGCAAATATACAAATGAGATACAACGAAACAGCAGCAGCATTGAAGCAATATTAGCAATTCAACCTGATTATGTGACACAATAGAAATTTTCTACTAAGGATGTGTCACATTTGAAAGAAAATTATTCAGATTATAAGTAGCTGTTACAAGAATACTCTTCACAGGAAAACCCTCATGATTTTGCAATCACAACCCACTGCAAGATATGCAAAACACCCAACTTGTAGCTCCACTGCAAGCAATCAAGTCACCCTCTGATGGCTGAACACAGCAACGGCCACCACCTGCTACTTCTCATTTAAAGTTTTTCTACTTACCTTCGTTTAAATAGTAGAGATTACTGTGTAGGATTGAAAGTCAGGGAGGTTAGATCACTACCAATTTATCCATAGCCTAAACAGAAAAGGAAATTTCCCATTTAGGCAAAACTCTAGATCTAAGGACACTTTGGGTAGACTTTTTGAAGAATAAAAGAAAACATCTGAAGTTTTGTGACAGTGCTAGGTATCTCAAAAGATCTGACTATAAAACTGTGCACAGAGAGTCATTCTTTGGCTCAAGTACAAGCTTTGAGTTTTGCCAAAGCCAAGGTACGCCCCTAGTGAGGAGCACGTACACAGTGCGTGTGGTCCTCATTTCTGCAGAACTCAATCATAGATAAAACTGCTCTGAAACAGAACGGAAAGTGGTACATGTGTTGCTGGTAATAACATCAATGATTTTTCCTGAAACATTGGATTTCCTTTAATCTGATGAATTTGTTAGCAACACATTCATTTTCGTGAAATAAATCTCAAAGGCCAACACTGTACTTTTATCTCATTACAGTTACTCTTATTAAGTTACGATGAGAAAATAATATTACATATTGAGTTTCTAAGTGATAAATGTGAGAAGCCAAACTCATTCATTAGTACTTTTTACTTGCCCATGGAAAAGTTAAAGCATACATCATGCGGGTTAGGACCTACCCTTGCCTACTTCATTTCACTTCTTAACAACAGACTTTACCCTGAAGCTGTTGGGTGGATAGAGCCCCAGGACAGAGGCTGTATGGAGGTAGCGACCAAGAGACTCAATATGGAAAGCAGGCATGGAAGGTACACAAAAGCAGGAGATGGAGAGCAGTCTCTCTCCCAAAGGAGAACAAGAACTCCATTCCTTCTCCTCTCTGGAATAAATCCCTTGGACTTAAAAGCTTCAGTGCTCTTAAGAAAGAGAAGCTGAAGCTCGTGGACATCAGGATGAGAATCTGAAGGATCTGACTTTCTACCAGCCCTCGTATTTCCTACAGTCCAAGATTCAAAATTATATTAATAGTCCATAAAATGGGTTAGTTAGCATCATGCAACGTTCCCCATTTTGACTCCTTACAAGATTTCCATAGTGCATTACAAGTTATCGATTACGGGCAAATGCTGTCACAAACAAAAGGAAAATACACAACAGTTGCATTTTACTGATATGCTATAAATAAACTGATATGCTATAAATATTAAGATAATCGCAAAGTATAAAGGTGTTTCGGAAGAGGTATCCTCCAAACCCAAAGCCATTCACAATCTGTTCCTATATAGTCTACAGTGTTCCAAGTCATGAAAACAAACATATCTTTTAAACAATAAAGAAATCAAGATGGAAAAAGCCCTGCAGTACTACTACAATATTTTAAAAAGGAGAAAGACAATAGTAATGCAGTTAGCAGTGAAATCGCAATTTTTATATTTCAGAAATATTTATTGAGATTTATACTACCTCAGCTAGGAAAGGAAACAGGAATGATGACCCTTTTGTGCACCCCCAATATATTTGGAAAGCAAACATAGGAAGGCAGCCAGAGAAGGCAGTAAAGAGGATAAAACAAGATAATCCAAGATCTTAGTTCACTTGGCAAGTAACAAATCCCAACAGGCAGGTTCTTTTCCCTGACAAAACTTCCTCACAAAAGCTACAGTAAGATAAAAATACTAATCGGGGTTTTCAAGAGGAAACGGAGCAGATGTGTCAATTGAGTTGCCACAGAAGAAAGTATGTGAGATCCACGACCATAATTCAGGAGCTCCAGGTATTAGCCCAGCACTCCTGCCGGCCTCGCTGCAGAAAACCTCATCTCTCCCTTCCTACAGGCATCCCTCAAACCAGTAGCACTTATCCATCAACAAGGATAAAATGTAGCTCTAGACATAGTTTCCAGATTTTTTACACCCAAGCAAAAGATGACAATTTCATAAAATTTAAAAAAAATAAAATAAAAAGAAACCAACCATCAGATGAAGCATTCAGGTCTGACTAATTTTTAAGTTTGAATCGACATTGGCCACATCATATTTTACCTAAATACGTTTATTTTAAGGCTGGGCATTTCACCATGTGTACTTTGCCAGCCAAGTTCAACAAAAGCTGATGTTTTCTAACTCTATTTCACCACAAATGACAGAGACAAATGGTTGTATTACCTCAAGAGTTCCTTTGGCAGAGTAAGCTGCGTATGAGTACAGGAGGTCTTGGCTATGAAGGGTTTTGGTCTCTCTGTTGCACTGTTGTCCACTAGGATAAAAGCATTCACCGCTGTTTTTCAGAGTTACTGTGTTTGAAGAAGAGCCCGGTAGGTCAAGCAAAACAGAGTAATTTACCAGCCGGACATCTTCGAGGCCTTGGGAACTCCACTGAACCAGAATTTTCATTGCAGTGTCTACATCATTTTCTCTAGGGAACCGTAACAAATCTCTGGAAAAAAACACACAAGTAAACACAGTTTTAGTTTATTTCCCACCAAGACACCTGTACCTTAATATGCATCAGTCCATAATTTTATTCATAATGTATCGTCAAACATGCAAAAAAAAAAAATATCACCCTCCATTTTTTTACATACGATTTCTTACCAATTGTGACACAAAAGTAACTGCTTTTTGGGAAATAAAAATAAGGAAAAAATATTTATAGGAAACATATCCAATTAAAACATAAAGAATCCTGCGGAAATTGTCACAGTAATTGTTTCAAAATTCATCTCTCTGATGCTATATCAGAAGCTTGATCAGCACCAATTTAACCAACCACTGAATATGAAGAACGCAATTTGAAGTAAGATTTCAGGGACTTCAGGGAGGGCGTGATGCTGAAAATTAGTTGTAATTGTATGTTTGGCTTAAATTCATCAAGTAAAGCAAATTTGCTAACTAGAATAGAACTGTTCCCCCAAATATTGTGCTAGCTGTCAGAAAGTTTTCCTCGGGTTTTCTACCTGCACCGAAGGATGACCTGAGCCAACAGCTTGGCAAGCATATGACAGGAGCCTGGAAATTATTTTGGCAGTACCTACCAGATGGGCCAGCTGAGACTTCAGATGGGTTGGGCTGGGCTGGTATCGCTGTTCAACACCTGCTGCCAGATGGGCCATAGGATGAAAGTGGTGACGGCACTGAAGGACCACCCTCCTCCCCAGCAAATGCCAAAAGATACCAGACGTAGAGAGTATGAGAGAGAGCTTTAGCGGACAGACATGCTGAAGGGACGACTAAAGGCTTTCCCTACTTACCTAGGCAAGCACTTACGTTAGCAATGCAGGGCACAAATAAAAAGCATATTATTCAAATAAAAAGCAGTATCCAAATGCAGTACAAAAAGCTTACAGAATATTTGCTGAATTTTGTATTTTCTTTTTTTTTTTTTTTTTTGGGTCTGTGAAGCTCTCGGGACTGAGAAACAAGACTAAGAATCACAGAGCTATTGATTTCTAAGCACAGAGATACTGACACTGCCCAAAACTCTTGTTCATAACCTTCTCTTCACAAAAAGGCCAATTATTTTTAGATGCTTTAGGGTCCTTAATAGAACCTTAAAAACACCCTGGCTGTCTCGCATACATCGAAAGCAATGGTTGAATAACGCACCGTCTTTTTAAAACCATCACTGCAAGCAATAGGAGCGTGCGAATCCCACCGAGTGCTGCGCAGGCACCCAGCCGCGCGGCTGCAGGCAGGACGCTGCCGGTGAAGGCACCAGCACCGCTTCGGCGGGGTCTGCACGGACCCCCGGCAGAACTCCGCCCAGGAAAGCTTATGACAGAGAGCAAGCACAGACTCCCTGCTCCACCCCAACAAACCAACACCACCTTATACTTCAACAGACCTTTAAAAAAAAAAAGAACGTTTACTGCCTAGACAACATCAAAACCTTAAAAAGACAGCAAGTGAAGCTATAACGCCTAGTATAGCCTAGAAATGGCTCAAACATTATATACTACATTCAAATGTCTAATGCCCACCATCACATTAGATGGATGAAATAATTCTTCCAACATCCAAAGGATTTAAAAAATTTGCAAAAATTCTTTGATTAAAGAAATATGTTGCACCCCAGGCCGCAGCACAACAGCAAAGTTATTAGTGTACAAAGTTCAAAATCTGTGCAAGAACACTGGACTTCTGTTAACGACTTCAGAGATCCTGTCAGAAGGAATAACTGTCTTGCAGATTTAATCTTTTTAAATGATCTAAAATAAGTCTTCAAGGAGTCTACACAAACAGACAAGTTAATCCAATCTGTAGTATATTACAAGTTTCCAATTTCCTCTCCTGTGCCTGCTAATATCATGGCATAAACTTGGGCAGTGCAGAAATCCAGAAAGATCTCCGACTAACACAATCATTAACAGAATATCTGCATTTCCCTCAGGTGACAGAAACATTAATAGAATAAATAATTGCAAGAACCTTATCCCAGGCCAATAAGGTTATGGCACATTGCAACAAGTAGTATTCAGTTTCAATAAAAGGAATTAAGCCTTAAAAGAAGAAGATACAATAAGCAAATTGCTCCCTTAGTAATAGAAGTAAAGTTACTTTCCACTTCATAATTAAATAACCGTGTCTTTGAAACTTTTGTGACAACATATCTAATGGAGTTAAAGGAATGAGCACACTCACTATTTACTCCGTAATTTCTTTAGAGCAGGTTAAAATCAAATTGCAAATTATAAGCACACGTTATATTACAATAAATCAGCACATATTAGACTACTTTGATAAATCTTATGAACACCACCAAGATTTTTTTTGTGCAGACTTTTTACAACGACTGACTTGCACTTGGTCTTCAATGTAATTCTGCTGACTGCATGGACTTAAAGTCAGAGGTAATTTAACTCATTATTTTTACTACATACTAGGTGGATAACAAGGTAACACGTAAAAACAGTATTTCCTAAACCAGACCAAATTCAGAAAAGTTTGTTTGACAGTCCGTCCTGAAAAATTCCAACACTTCACGCGCACTTCGTAGTCCTTTTGTACAAATCGCCGATTAACTTGCTTCCTAAAACTGCCAGGGCACTGAGATCGTAGGAGCAAGATTTCAGCAGTGGAAAGAAACAGGCCCCTGGGACGATGATGTTTCGCGTTCTTGCACGCGGCTGCATACTCTGTAGGAATCAATAGCAATGCGGTTGCCAATTTCCATTTACAATGCTGCCTTTAATAACATCAGCCAAATTTCTGCTTCCCTTGTTCACGTTAAAAAGATACTTTATTCAGCTACCTGTTCAGGTTCAGTCCATGGGAATAACCACAAAGTTAATGGGCACATCTCAGTTGCTGTAAATCTGCATAATTTATTGAAGTGGAGCCAGCACAGACTTAAGATTTGGTCTCAAGTTAGAACCAACATTAATAAACGTAACAATAACAGTCTGAATAATACGGTGCCTTTATCAGATGCTCTCAAAGACATTTCCGCAAGTTACTTTCCTTCACTTTCTAATATAGATCAGATATTGAACTAATGCACATGAGAACAGGGCAGAAACTTGTTTCATGAGTATTCTGCTCCATCTCAAAAACACTTGATTCCTGAACTGAAAAAACCAGATAAAATTGCACTTAAAAACTCGGAAAGCATACCCTACTTCACTTGAATAAGGTAAAGTTTCCTCACTTTGCTATGATGACAAGATCAAGAAAACGTTTATGAAGACACTTTCTTACATGTCCTGTGTAAACAAGAAGTCTAAGTCGTATTCCGCTGCCTGATCAGCTGGATGTCCTGGCCAGTGACGAGAAGCAGACCATGACTCTTGGAGGTTCAAAGTTTTAAAGCTACAAAAATAATCTGAAATAAGACAAAGATACCTCTGTAATAAACCCAGGCTTTCTGCAGCCTCTACAGCTTCAAAGGACCAATCTTTAACAGATGATTATAAAAGATAAATGAACACACGCACAAACACAGAAAATACAGAAATTTCATTTTCAAATTGGTAACCATGGGGAACGCGGAGCTGCAGCAGCTTAATGGAAAGTCATCTGCTCTGACAGCACTTTGTTCGACACAGCGTGCTAAAGAAGAGAACAAGGTATTGCAAATAAGCCAGCTGCTCATGGCTGGTGATACACCGGGACACTGCGAAACACCGCTCAAAGGATACTGAAAAGTTACAACAGGCCGCTCTAACAATCCAAGGATGGAGTAATTTAAATGTATGACACAATTCCTTATCATACAATCCTATTAAATTGCTACCCCCCCTCCCAACCAAATCTAAAACTGCAGTAGGATTCTACACATTTAATCTTAAAAATCTACAGGGACAAAATTTTCCCTCAATTATGAAGAATTTCAACTGTGCGTGTTTGGTGTTTTTTCTTTAAAGATTTAATGTCTATACTGCAATGAGAGCGGGAAATGGCCTACACTTGCCGTCCTATTAAAAAACCAGTAACCCGAATTCCATTTTTGCAGAGTTAGAAGTTTATCAAATTTTGACTGTAAATTTCTTTCCATTTTCTTCCAGTTCACTGAAACTGTTGATAAAGCAATCACTGGAATTTTAGGTAAGAACTAAGAACAAATATGATTTTGGAATTTTTATGGACCGATTTTTTAGCTGAGTAGTTGTTTTCAAATTTTGGGAGCGGCAATGAGTTCACCAGACAACACTGTTTTGTAAAGCGACAACAGATCAAAGCGTTATCTTGCCTAATATGCTGGTTCCAACAGTAGCTGGTAGCAGATAATTAAAAAAGAGCACAAGAAACGCATCATATGGGGTTATTATATTTATAGGCTTCCACGCATACGGTTTTTTTTCCTACCCACAAATTTTGCCCAGGCTGAGTTTTAAAAATGTTTACATATGTTCAGGGTTTCAGAACTCGTTTCGGTCCATTAAGAGCTGAGACGCGGCAGTTTCGGCAGCGCCGGGCGAGCGCACAGCGCTTGCACAGCCCAACTGCTCAGCAGATGCACGAGTATTTTTCGCGCTTGCAGACAGAGTATTTATTTGTATCCATCGCACATAGTGTGTACACACAGCAAACTAAATGCATTCAGGAAGTATCACCTGCCCAAGCCACATCTGCTTGAAGTTTAATTACACATTCCTGTTAATTAGGGTGCTCAACTGGCTGGTGTCCAGCCCGCCCAAGCAGATTTCCCGTGGTCTGAACTGACTGGCACAAATCTGCTGAGTCCAAAACAAATTAAAAAAATCCCAGTCCAAGAGAGGATAAATATTTATCAGGAGGTTAGAATATGTAAGAGAAACACTCTCATGATGTAAATACTTGACTACACGCAGCTTAGTGCAGGACAGGATCCAGAACCATCAGCCTCTTCAGGTTACGTTGCAAGGCCTCCAGCAGCTGCTCCAGAAAGCCGATCCGTGACATGTCCTCTGTCACACCTGCCACCACTCCCCATACATTCTGGATATTTACAGTCTGGATATTCTGGGCATATTTTTAGCACTGATATTAATATTAATTTTGTAGCAGTCATGGGTCACAAGAAATTTGGTACTGTGTTCATTCTTGTCACACGATGACCATAGTAATGACCAAAGCTAAGAGGTAAGTCTATTCAGATACGCTTCCTAAATCATAAACAAACAAAATAATACCGGCCCACAGCACGAAAGCAGTGGAAAGCTCTGGTTAAACGTAACATTTGGACACAGATATGGGTCAGCCGCTACGCGACACGATGCTGCTTCTTCCATTTGCCCGGTTTTTGGCCAGCCAGTCTCATCACCCGCAGCAGCCTCTCCACTGGAGATGGAGCTCTCATGGGAGGCAGGGCTTTTTGCCAGCCCTCCGCTGTCATCCAGTTCTGCCTGATAGAAAATTTATACGTGGCTCATCAGAACACAGTGATGAATGCGTGGTCTGTCCTAACGACGGGAAAGCTAAAACCCCGTTCACTCTTGGGTAACACCATATCCCTTTTGCTATCAAAGGGAGCATTTACAGATCTGCACCTGCATAGCGCTACAAATGCTGCATAGTGCCTACTATATAGATGTATATCATACTATTAACATAAAGGAGTATGACTTATGACAGCTTTTACTTTTCACAGACACAGAATAAATGTAATTCATGAAATCATAAAAAATAGGCAACATCAGATAACAGAACACTGGCGCTAGATTTGGTTGCACAGTTCTCTAAGAAAAATGCTCTTTAACTTTTTTTTTTTTTTTTAAACATTATGTGCATTATGGCTTTTGGGTATTTTGGACAAAAAGGGACTTGAGTCTTCTATTCAGAAACTTATACCACGAGCAGGCACAAAGGTACTTTTAAACAAAACTTCACAGCATTTTTGTACTATGTTTAGGTCTACCCGGGTATTAGACTTTCCCAGGGGTACCTGACCATACGTACCCTCTCCTATCATGGTATAATTACATGCACAACAGCTTCAGGCCAAACCTTTCATTTTCCTGAGAAGTTCTTTGTCATGGGATTGAAGAACACCCTCAGATCTCAGCCCATGCTGGCTTCCAAGCTTGGCTAGTCCATATATTTATTTTTTTTTATTGTTCACTACAGAACTACCAAGCATATTGCTACTACCCACTGCATCAGTCAAATGTCTTTCATATTTTTTAAATAAAACTAACAGGGATTGTTCAAATCTCCCTTGCTGACATCAGGATGCAAGCCGTACTTGCGTTCAAGGCACACTGTGTGATTCCACAGTTTATTGAAACACAAGCAATTCATTGCTCTTCTACACTAAACATTGCAAAGTCATAAACTGGCCGTAGGTGAGCTCTCCAAAGCTTCCTAAGAGATTTGGATGTCAGTTATGCTGACATCTAGCCAGCATCCAAATCTTCCAAATGCTTCAGAACATCACAATGCCAATACAAGTTCCAACACAGGTCTACCAAATGATTGTCCAGAAGAGGGTAAAAACAGAGCAAGCACACACAGAATCCCTCAACTACTCTTGTAGTCTATTTTAAGCTTAGAAGATTTTCGAAAAAATCTATAGCTCTGAATACCTGACTTCTTCGAAAGTATTCACCTTACTTTTCACCAATAACATCCCATTCTAAAGGTGTCCTGGTTTCAGCTGAGATAGAGTTAATTTTCTTCTTGGTAGCTGGTATGGGGCTGTGTTTTGGGTTTAGGATGAGAACAATGTCGCTAACACCCTGATGCTTCGGTTCTCGCTAAGCAGTGTTAAGTGGCGCTCACACTGGCCAAGGGCTTTCCAGCTCCCCATGCCCTGCCCGGTGCACAAGGAGCTGGGAGGGGGCACAGCCAGGGGGGCTGGCCCAAGGGCTATTCCGTACCCTATGGCATCATGCCCAGTATAGGAACTGGGGGAGCCGGCCAGGGGGCAGCGATCGCTGCTTGGGGACATGCTGGGCATCAGTCGGCAAGCAATTGTACAGTGTATCACTTGCTTTGTATTACTATTGTATTATTACTATTTGTTTTTATTATTATTGTTATTATTACTATTGCTACTGTTCTATTTTTTACTTTACTTTAGTTATTAAACTGTTCTTATCTCAACCCACGAGTTCTCCCCTTCTGCCCTTGCGACTCTCTCCCCCATCCCACGGGGGGCATGAGCGAGCGGCTGCATGGGGCTTAGTTGCGGGCTGGGGTTAAACCACAAGGAAAGGGAAAAAGGCACTCTCAGACCTATTTGTTTAACAAATAATTCTTTCAGTTATGCAATCTTTTATTGTGGAAACAAACACCCATGGTAAAACCCCATGCCTCACCTATTCTAGCATCAGACACAGACACAAAATAACAGTATTTTAAAATAGTGTTAATCGAATAGTCTGCTCTGCATGTTCACTCAAAGTTCAAGAGCCCGTCACAATTTAATGGTTTATTAATGGAAAACTACTGAGGACATCTTATCATGGATGGAGGGAAAAACCTGCTGAAAACTGTTATTGAATGATGGAAGTGCAGCAACTGAAGCAGTCACACGACTTCCGAGTTAATCTAATGAGTTCATCTCTGACACAACACAGAGTATGAGCCCAGATCCACCGACAAATCATCGACTGACATTTGTAGAAATCACCTCAATGAATTCAAGGCATCCAAGTTTTGAAAGGTAAGTATCTGTCAGCAAGCAAGCCATCTGCAAATACATTACGTTCAAAAAAGAAGTTCAGTACGTGTTCACCATATAGAAATTACGTGAGTTTATATCTGTTCTGAATCTGAATCCCTTTATTCTGATTTTCAGTAATTCCTGATATTTTAAGTCACCATTTCAGAAGCAACTAGATATAAATTGCATCGCAGCACACGGAAGGCTCCTGTTGCATTCTTCTGTATATGGTCTTTCAAAGCAAAGTAGTGAATAGTCTCAGTATCTCATGAATCAGCAGCATCTGCAAATGCCCGTTGTAAAAATCCCTCATCTAAGGTCCAAAAAATGTTGCATATGTACACTAGTGTTTGAGTCCAGAAATTGCTGGGCAAAGAACTGAAGAGTTTATTTAATTCGGATCCTTTGCAAGTCAGCCAAAAAGACTTTGAACATATGCAAAATATGTTATCTGGGTTGAAAATTTGATAGAAACTGTTTTGAATACATTAGATTTTTAAAAATAAAGACCTTCTTAATACAATTATTATTTGCAATATGGAAAATGGATGGCAAATTACCAACATTACCACAGTACTTTATGAATGAATTGGCTTATCAACAGAGCACAAAAGTACGGTAAAAGGCATCGGCCAAACTGAAGGTTGTTTAAACTTGTTAATTTGCAATGGACTATGAGCATGTGTAATCAGCTGAAGTTCTGCTGTGGTGCAATAACTTGTTAAGTTACTGCTTTTTGATCATTTGCCATCATGTAGGCAAAATGTGAAAGGCAGCTGACTTTGATATTAAACCAGATGCCCAAGAAATGAAAACCACAAAACTGTGGAAGGTTTTGAAAATGTTTAGCATAAGCAAATCGCTCAAGGGCAGACAGGTAGGTACTGACAGAGCTAGGAACAGAAACCAGATTGCCCAATTCACACTCGTGGGTTTCAGTTACCAAAGCATCTTACACTTTAGTTAAGATCATCCTTAATCCTTTTTTTTTTTTTTTTTAAAAGCACTCACTTTTCCGTGCCATCCACCTCGCTTAATTATCCAGTGTAGAGACAGATGAAAATGTCATTTAGCATTTCTCCCCCATCATTCTGGAGACACATAAAAAACCGATGGTGATCATTATCCATTTTCAGAATAGTTAATGAACCACAGAAACCTTAATATGGAGAACGACAGCACCAGACCCTCAAATGGGCTATTTTTCAAAATCCCAAAGACTGTTAATTCCAGATGCCAAAGTAGGAGAGAGAGGAGATACCTTTTACATCCTATGCTTCGGCGCAAAAGTCGTCATTGCCCTGACTCATCCCTCCTTTTGTTTACAAGAGGGTTTAGGTGAAAGGCCCGTCTCTTAGGAAAGCAAGCAAATCTTGTCTCTTCCTAACATTGAGCTCTCCACCTTCATACGCTTACCACAAAAAGGACCGATCTACTCCTTCGTCCTTTTTTTTTTTAAATACAGTAAACTGTTTTCACCAGATGAACTGACTGTAAGAAAGTTCTTTCAAAATATATACAGAATGGAGATATCTACACAAGAAACCTCTTTTTTTTTCCTCATTAAACAATGTCTTGTTTGCAAGAGAATCTCTCAAAATGATGCCATTTTCTTTGAAATTCAATAAGATCACCACCACTATTTTTTTCTTTTTAACTTCCGTAGCTGCTAAGTTTCAGTCACAAAAGACAGGTTTTCCTCTACGGTATACTGGATTGTGTGTGTAATATCACAATCTGTATCTTTGCACAATTCCACCTAAAGTATTTTAAATAAACTTGTACTATGTCCAAAGATAAAATAGTGCTCTGTGCAGCTCAACCTAAACCTTTATTTTGGACATAGAAGGATATCTTAGCCTCTGTTTTACATACAGCAAAGGGAATATCATTTTCTTCAAAGTGTATAGGTCTAATCATTTAACAAAGGGATTTACTACTAGTTTCTCCTAATGCAAGAAAAGAACGAGGTCCCAAGCTCCAAACAACTGTGCCCTGCATTTTCGAACGGGTTCCGACGCCGAGGGCAACGCATGCTGCAGCTGAAGGAGAACAGTAAAAAGAATCTCCCACCTTGGAAGTGTTTGCATGTAACCCAGCGTTCACAGGCAGAGCACTGACCCAGCAAAACTTCACAATGATACAATCTTCTTTTCTTCCCAGACCACAGGGAATATGTCAGTGCCTCAATAAAATGTGACCAGCTGCATAATCAAGTCCAAGTGATACCTTTTACTGTCGGAGACAATTACACTTACTTACAGCAAGAGACCATTTCTGTATGTATATGAACAGCAGTGGATGTTTCACTAACACTTTTCTATATAGAAAACCTACTGATCCCCCGCCCCCAAACCCAAAAAAATTTAAAAAAAACCAAAAACCTTAAAGCCTTGGTTTTTATATAGAAAAATCTGCTGATAAAAAAAAAAAAAAATCTCAACACTGCCCAACCGGCAGTATTTTATTCCTTTCAATTGCCAATCACCAGGTTACACTGTGAGCTGCAAAGCAATTAGATTGAATGCCGAGTGTTATTCTGACAGCACTGGACATCTTTATTTGAACTGTATGATTTCACTTTTGAATAATATCCCAGTTCCCAAAGGACAATGAGGAATTAAGAGGGCATGCTAACCTGAAAACCTAGAAAAACTTGGCAATGCTTAGAAAAGCTACCTATTATTTGAAGATTTAGGATTATTTGGAATTAGATAAATCCCCAAATAAATGTTTAATTTTTAAAATTAAAATGAAGGATTTACCTTCTTTTTATCTCATGAATCTCAAAAAGTTAACCCTATATACAGGAAAGCCTAAGACAGCCACAAGATGATGCCATGTAACCTTTCTGCTACCAGTCTCATTTTCTTATCAGTATGTTAACTTGCCAGTGCCAATTCTAATGGAACTGGAGAGACTGCTCGCTGATATGTCACCTTAGATGTTTTATGAAAATATTTACAAGTTCAGTCAGGTGTATTAGTTAAAATGGAAACTGCAGGGAAAAAAAAGGGAGGAAAGGATACAATACTATTTCTACGCATTTATGCACGGAAAATGTTATCGTGAATGTCATGTCACATGGCTTAGTTCAGATAATCCCCATCTCACCAGCTGAACTTCATTTCAGCTGAATTGGTTTTTATCTGAAAATACTGACATCTTTGAACTGACCCTTCAGTTCTAATATACAACCGAGGAAATCAACACCGATAACCAAAACAGTGTCGTGAAGTTATGTATGCTGTACCACAAATCAAATTGCCCGTGGATGCAGAAAAAGCTCTCTCCAGAGGAGCAAGCACAAAGTCTTACAAAGAGAGGCTTGGGAAAAGACCCCGAGCGATCACTTGGTTCGAGGCAGGCGCAGCTCACCCGACTGCCGCTCCGGGCAGACGCTCTCCTGCCCTGTTCCAAATACAGAAACTCCTTGTCCGTCCTAAATAATCACCCTACGTACTGCTGCACTTGAGCACACCTTATTTTCTCCTTCCCACCACTGATGTTGAGAACAGACTAATCGTTTTCTCTTTGCAACAGTGTTTTTACACACTTAAGGATTGCTCTTACGACCGCCTCTCATCTGATCTTGTCTTGAGCCAAATGTCCTCGGTCTTTTCAGCCATTTCTTCAGAACGCCTGCTCCTGAAATCTCTGATTGCCCTCCCTGATCTCTTCTGGCCTTCTTCCAGCATGTCCCCACTCCTCCTGAAACGGCGCTCCAACAAATGGACACCGTGAATATGCCACTTGCGCTGAGAATGACTGATTAGGATCCAATTATCGTTTGCCTCCATAAAGGTCAATTACTATTCCTCTGCTGTCCTTTATTCTGATTTCACCTCTGTACCTCTCCAGTAAGTTCACTCAGTCCTTTAACTCTGTTGACCTCAAAGAGGCCTCCTCATTTCATCACTCATTTGCTGCAAGAAGCAATGGTCCCGAACACATCTTTATGTACTGTGTAAAATAGGTCAGGTTTTCAAGGTGCTGAGAATCCACTGTTAAGAATGAAAGAAACCCAGACAGCTCCCATATAAATAACTAAGCTGAAGTGCAAGGCTTCCAGGGAGTGGTGCAGTCTGCCTCACACCAGGCTTCATCGCACACCACTGCGTGCAGACAGCGACCTGGCCTGGCCAGAGCTCTGTATTTTCATTGAAGTGAGTCCGCCCCAAACATCGAGTGGACTCTGACTCAAAAAAGTAAATTTTACATGGATTTAAACTAGAACAATAAACTTTTTAAAGCAGGCAAAACTCAATATTTGCTTGCCCACTTCTTAGCGTCTACCAATCTCAAGTCTGCAGCTGCTCTGAGATTGGGCTTCCAAAGTCATCGCTCTGTTTGCAAGGAGAGTCCTCTAAGTTTGCTCTTAGTCCAGCAAATTTGCAGTCACTCGCTCTCTGTTGCAACGACCTGCACGGTCCACTTCAGGTCCACACAGAAAAGTCCTTCTTTCCATCGCTTCTAAGGCCGATCTACCCACTTCATCTCCTCTCAGCAGTCTCTGTGCCACAAAACCCAAACCAGTATAAAGCCCACACGCCTCCAGTGAAGTGCATCCTCAAGGGGCACGTTACAACACCTGGGCGTACAGGGCAAAACACAGGCGTCACAGCGCAGAGCCTTCTAGAAAAGTCACAGGGAAGGGACCTTACCGCTCCCCCTCCACCTTCTCCTTTCAAGTTTTTGGTATACGACATTCCTGCCTTTCACTTTGCAAGCCCCAAAGTGTAACTCACTCCCCAAACCCGTCCATTTACCCATATTTTCTTGCCTGTTTAGACTTCCCTCGGACTTCTGGCCCTTCTTTATCTGAAAATAAACTAAACCACGCCAAGTATCCCAGGAACAGTGGGTGGTGGTTTCATGGAGTAACCCTTAAATGATCTAATTCGTTCTCAGCCTCTCCTATGATCAAACTAAAATTTCAAAGCCCATTTTTAAGCGAATAAAGCACAAATAAAAGACAAAACCAACAGCAATATGCAGATGTTCAGGAATTGGAATCAAGGCTGAAACATGCCCCCTAGTATTCAACATACTTTAATGTGCAATCACCTGAATTGCTTCCTGCAAGTACAAATGGGCTATTGTAGTACTGCGATGTTTCAACCTGAAGGCCGGAGGGGGGTGGCTGTTGCTAGGCAGTAAAGAGGAAAGTGCTCTATTCCAAAGCTGCGGTATCAATTAAATCTTGGGGAAAAAAAAAAGCAGAATCATTACATATCAATGGTAAATTTCGGTACATTTTCTGGCCTCTCTTCCTGCAAAGATGATATGATTCTGAGTCTGAGTTTGCCCTTAACGTGGTGCTAGGGAAGCTACAGATGGACACGAGGACACCAAACAGGACTCAGAAATGCAGCAACGGCACAGGTTTTCACTGGGTATGCACATACAGAACATGGTCATCTCTCTACACTGCAGAAAATAAAAACATTGGCATGGTTATCCTGCACTGCTTCCTACATCTACTATGAAGACAAAGTAATCTATTAAACTATCCACTAGCTGGAGGAATTCTGGGAGGCAGATGGTCTATTTGTTATTAACATGACACAAAAACTCACATTCTTGGTAACAAACTACCGGCGTGGATTACGCAGGCACAACATTTCATCCCAAGTTTCTTAAAAATCCGTGACATTAACACATATGACTCATTCACTGACACATAAAAAGGATAAATATCAAAATGGAAAAACTAATAAGGGGTTGGAAGTCTAGATATATTTAACCAAGCCATATAGAGCAGCTTAGGATTTTTTAATCGGGAGAAGAAGAGTAAAAATCACAGCTTTAGCGGCGTACCTACAGTCAAAAGCGTATAAACAGACAAAAAAGTAAAAACTGACAATTATACCTATACCTGAAGCAACAACCACTAAAACACAGGTATCTGTAAAGTCTGTGGTTCTGAGAAAATAAAGATAAATTGAATTGAGTTTTACTGGAAATCTTTAGAAAACAAATCTACCTTACTTAGTAAATATGGGAACACAGGAACAGTTTCACTGCAATCTAATGTGTATCGTGCCCATTCTTCAGCTTCTTCCTCCACCCACCCCAAACGGCTCAGATTAACGGCCCATATTGCTGCGTATTCACCGACGCCTTCACTGCAAGCAGAATTCTGCCAAAGAGAGAAAAATGCGACAGCGGGAGACTCAACAACTCACGTGCGTTTATTCCTCAGAGCAACACATCGTAACGGGAAGTTACAAATTTTGCACATATCTATTTTAATAAACTGATTGAAATTATACAGTTGCAAATCCATATGTAGACATTAAAGTAGTTGTTCTGTTCAACGTGAATTCATTGGAGGCTTTTACTTCTCTGCAGGTTATGCTGGCTGGAAGCGTGCCCACAAGCACCCTCCCTAACTCCGCTGCCGCAAAGCGGCAACGTCACCCCAGCGCAAACTGCAAGCTCTCCCCCAACCCCAATTAAAACCACACCCAAGAAAGCTCCTTTTAAACAAAAATATATACACCTAAATTTAGATCAACTCCTCCAATTTCTTCCAGGACAGAGACAACTAGGACAGCATTTATTGACTTCTGAATTTTGGTTAGATGCTTAATCAAGTTACTTCTAATAAAAACTTCACTTTAAGCATAAGCGACAATTATTACAAGACCTGAGCGATTTGGAGCGTGTCAGAAGGCAAAAAGGAGTAGGAAAACTACATTACTGTGAGCCTTGCTACTGAAGAAAATAATGATCTGGAAATGCATGCAATATTGAGTGAAACAAATTGTGGATTTTATTCAATCTGATTGCCAATTAAAATAAATATCACATGTGTTTAAGCTTAGAAATTCACTTTATCTGAAATCATTGTAACACAGAACACAAGGGAAGATGCTAAGCATATTTTCAGTGAAGTTAATAGTTTTGTCAACAAAATGTAATATTAGCTGTGATATTTATGTAAGCAATATCTTCCAAAGTGCCTACAGGATTTAGGAAAGCAAAAAGACTTAAGCCTCTATTTTGAATTCCATGTGGGAGCATCTTTTTTACATACTGTTTCAAATAGCGAATTTCCTTAGCTAACGGCAGGAACGCTATATAAATGCAGAGTCTAGGTACACAGAGAGCAAGCACAAAAAGGCTACAGTCACCCAAATATCCTCCAGTCACTGTGAATTAAGATAAAGTCCTTAAAAATGGTTATTTTAAAGAGAAAACTCTGCTTTTTTATCTTTCTCAGTGAACTCTATACTGTCAAAACTGTCAAGTCCTGCCTATACCTCCTCTTCTTTCTGAGGTTTTGTGATTGGCTTTGGTTTTGGATTGTGTTGGGAGTCACATACCTTTTTTTAACATTCTTCATCGGAGTTTTTCTACCACCTCTCCTCACCATCCTCCTCTTCCCACTACAAACCGTCCTTTGGTAACCTCGGTCTCTGATGGCCGCACATCTGCTCTCCTCCTTTGCCACGTTTCACCCCTGAAATGTCCCCGTCACCTCCAGCCCACTAGTCCACCAGAATGTGTTACTCTACATACTAAGCTGATAGGATCAGCAAACAAATAATATAATGTATTTGAGCCTTGGGACTCAATAAATTGCTGATGAGGCAAATTCACCTTGAGTGGAGAAAGACAGACAGAATCCAGCTTGACAGGGGAGCTGGACCACGTACGCCTCCCCCAGCCGTTCCTCCTGCACATCACGAGAGAAAGAGGAACTACTCCAGAAGCACAGGCTTACAAAAGTCATTTATTCACAATAACCAGATGGTGAGTGGGGAGAATGACAGCCTAGCTGCTGGGAAGTGTTTTGCCACCTTGTACTCAGGTTTTAAAATTTTAGATAAAACTGATGTCACCTGAGATGACTTGGCAGCCTGTGTCCACAAGTTTGCTCTCGAGACTAGCAAAAGGCACAAATTCTTACAAAAATGGGTGACATATTTTTCCACCTTGATAATTAGGTTCGAAATTTTATTTCACGATATTACTCATACACTTCATGATTAATATGCCACCTCTCTTTTGGAAGAACAAAAGAGCAGCTTATTTAAGAGGGTTTTTTTTGGGGGGGAAAAAAAAAAATCATTATGAAAAGATTTTGTATAACTGTTATCCAGAGGCAGATGTGAACGTTTAACAGAGTTGAGAAACGGGAAATGAGAATAATCTTCCTCTGCATTATCTTATCTTCTGTTCACCTTGGCCACTATATTAGGATATGCGGTTTAATAACACATTTATATGAAGACAACAATAGCTTTATAGCTGAGCGTATAGTACGTTGCTAGGATGCATTTCTTAAATCATCAACAAAATTACCCTCTCTAGATATATATTTGGTATACCTATCAGCAATTGGAAGAACTGAATTAATCAAATTACGCACAGCCAAGATTTCTTTTTTTTTTAAAAGGATGGTTAACATTAGAATCCCAGATCCATATTTAGACATATGAAATCTTGAATTGAAAATGATGAGCACTGAAAATTAGGTCACATATGTAGGAGTTTTACTAAAGAGTTAAGTAGCTGGTTTAGATGCCTATTTCCTCCCTGGTTATAAAATCTTCCCGTGGAAGACTGGCAAGTCAGCAACAGCACGTGTTTCTGGGGACAAGACATGTCATACCTTTCGGTACCCTCCTTTGGTTTATCCTCTTCTACCTGCTCAGGCCTTAGCCCTAAGTCCCGCTAAGAGCACCCCCCTACCCCTTCGCCCTCCATCTGAAAATTACTGTGCATTCAGCTCTGCTGATGGAACAATGAACCCACCTCGACCAAAATAAATAATTTTAAACACTATATATTTGTTAATCCACCTCATCAACTAGCTACCAAAATAGTTCTCTGCAGCAAATTCCCTCCCTAAGACTAATTATAATCTTTTAACAAGCCACCATCCAACACGAGTCCCGTCCAGCATTTCTCTAGCACCCACCGCAGGCAGCGGCTATTCTGGTTCCTGAAATGAAATCACATCATCAAACTCTTCCAGCTGAATGGGCCCGACCTTTTAAAGGTGTGCTATTCATAAGATAAAATAAACTGCAGGACTCCAGCAACCAGGTTAAAAACTCAGTAAGTAGCCAGAAGATGACATGAAATGAGACCAAGTGGTCTCTACTTAATGAAGTAGGCTATCTCCTACAACTAAAGCAGCTTTCAATAACCGGCATATGCTTTTACGCTACAAAGATACATCTGCATTGGTGAATGCATAGAAAAGCACATAGTTAAAGGCATTCAAAGGCACATTGTTTCTATCCGTTTGTATTTCCAGAACAACGATGCATGAAATAATGATTGTTAATGTACAGGTTTCCGTGCTGCCAAATTAAGGATAAACACCAGAGCAAAGGAAAATACCTACTTTTCTTCCTATAAAAGTGCAGGTCTCTTACATAAACATGTAATTTTAAAGCAAGTTTTAACAATTGTGTTTTCTGCGTTGAAAAGTCAGAGAGTTATATAGAATGCGTATAAACAATAGGCATAACTGGTAAGCCATGCACGCCTGGGTGTGCGCGCGAGTGCGCGCACAGCGTAAACTGCTGCGACTGGAAGCAGCCTGACAACGGCTTCACCTGCCGCTGTTATTTTCCAGTTTAAGGCTGATCGCAGAAAGATTTCAATGCAACTCCTGAGGACAGCAAGCAAACAAGATGCTGGGAACACAGCCTGCGTCCTCTACCCTTGGACACGTCTAGCTACAGCTCAACTTGTCTCCTGCCAGATGAAGCACGAGCCCCAGGAGACACAGCTACAATGGGCTGCTCCTTCCAGCGGGCGGCCGCATTCACCAAAGCCTGGAGGAAAGCCCCACAACAGCTTTCAGCTGCTCTTAGTTCCCATTTTAAAGAGGGGAAAAAAACACACAGTAGGCTGTCCTGCTGGGTAAACATATTCACCTGTTTCTCCGGCTTTCCTTGTGAAATGCCCCTTTAGTTCTGCAGGGTCACAGCTGCCAAAAACATAAGAAGATTGAAAGGGAGAAAAATGGACATTTTGTTACCAACTAAAAAGTTTAAGTAAACAAAAGCAACACCTGTTTTTGCCATTTGCAAAGATTATTCTTCCTTGAGTATTTGGATTTTGACACACTGAAGACTCATATTTTCCAAGACACAGAGAAACTACCAAGCCTGCTGATGGTATTTACGTTTACGGCTCCTTAGTATCTTTTGGAAATAAGATGATTACAGGAGCATTTTCAGAGCCGCAAAAAAAAAAAAAAAAAAAAAAAAAAATCCACTCTCCAACAAGGTCAAAAATTTAATGTAAGCTCCTAAGATAAAAAAATTACAGGATCACCTCACATGCACTGAACTCTGTCTATTTGGGTTAATTACAGAGCAAAGCTGTGCCCCTGTATTTAAGCCCAGAAAGTCATGGTACCACACAAAGGGTAAAGTTTAAATTCATCAAAGCGTTTCTACGTACTATCTTCAGAGTCATCAGTTCCACAACATGACAAAGACACTCACGTTACAGAATCCTATCAAATGTCAGCCCTTACGGAAAGCCTTATTTGCAGTATGCTCCCAAAATCTAGTGCTGAAAACCAACAGTAACTCTCTCTTGCACTACTCCTAGGAAGTGCTGCATTCCAGAGACACCTCTTGCTACCAGAAAACACATTTGTGAACCATTACTGTACAAAATTCTTTTGAGCAACCAAAGCAGTATTTTGCCCACCCTCCAAAAACAAGTGGACCAATGACATCCAGAATATTTTCCTCTAGCAGCCTCCCTCAGTAGATGACTACTTAAGCTTTTATGTCTTCCCTATATAATGAAAACATAAAAATGATACACCAGAAACCACAGAAGTCACTTACATAAAAAGCTTTGAAAAGCCCGAAATAGACAGATAGATGAACATAATCTGATTACCCACCTCCAAGCAAGTATTTCCAATTATTACAGCTCAGATTATCAAATAATTCCTGCTAAGCATAGCATTAGAAACATTATTAAAATTAATGGTTGCAGTTGTCAGCTGATGAATGCAGAATAAATATGGCATCATACATATGGCCATAAGGGGACAGAATGTAATGAGTTATTTTTGAGAGTGGGAGACTATCAACAACACATGAATTTTAACATTGTGATTTTTTCAAACTCTTAACATAGGCACACTCAGGAAGAAGCGATAACTGAAAAATTCAGAAGGGTTTTGGGTTTCTTGACTGTATTGATGCTATTATTACTCATAATACTCGGAATATTTTTGGCACGTCACCCCCAAAGGTCCAGTCAGTGCTTCAAACATATAAATTACAGCTTAGAGCAATTTCTTAAACACAAGCTGGAGCGGAGGAGCAAAAGCGCAAGACACAACAAGCTGCCAAGCTATCATTGTCTATTAACAGCTCTCATTTTAGGCACATCAGTGTAATGTGATAAACTATCGGCCAGATTTTTACAGAAGAAAATTGCTGTTACTGAACCAAGGAAATAGTACTTGAAATGTCATACTTGGTTCACAGTGAAGCCTTTTCCCCCAGCTTTACTCTCAAATTCCTATAGAAATGCCTACAGCAACACATAAAAAGTTTCTAGCCATGCAAATCTATTTTGCATTTATCTCAAGTCTTAGCTCCTGGAATACCATGATGATGTCAGATTTTCAGCTTTTATTAAAAAATATTTTAGCTCTTAGGATTACAAAGGAGAATGTGACCGAAATGACCCAAGAACACTCAGCAGTCAGATAACATTAAAGAAGTATTCCTATTTTAATATAATCACTTTCATTGCTTGATCAACCAACAATAGAGAGAAGATGAATCATTTTGCCACGTGGTGGTGGCAATTCTGCTTTATGTGATGCTCTGCTTTATGCGATATAAAACAAATTAAGGTATGCGACAGTCGCAGAGAGGGACAGCGGCCTCACGTGTCTTTGATGCGATGCTTAGCAAGCTGCAGCAGCGCGACCCAACCTTCCCTGCAGCGCAGGGCCCGGACGGAGATGTCATTTGCTGCTGGCCAGCTCCGCTGCCTTTGGGGACCCTTCTCTTGTGGGAGCGTGGCGGCAGCTCAGAGGCTTCAGCAAGCACAGACCCACTAGAAGATATTCAATATTCAATACAGACGGGGTTTTGGACGCTGCCAGGAATGGCTGCCCTCCTCTAGCCCAGGCATGAGATCACAGTTAAAATAAGTAAAGGCAGTATACGGAATAGAAATACCCTCCACCTCATGCTCGCTGGATGGCTGCCACATGCCACGCCGTAGGAGCTGTGTTTCTGTAAAGAGACGGAGAAAACCAAAGGGGTCTGGAGTATTGCAAACACCGAGCCAAACCCCACGTCATTTTACACTGATGAGAGGAAAAGGGCATAATAAGATACATTTAAGCCCCACTCGCCTGCTATAATATAAAGAAAACTATTCGAAAAAACAAGAAGCCTATTCTGAAAAAACCTCAGGCTAAGAATTTCATTTCTGACTGCAGAGATATTACCTTGTTAAATCAACAGTCAGTGAAAGGCTTTTACTTCTTCCTGCAAACGGAGTCCTAATCCTTTCCTTTTCCGCTGTAGTCCTGCCACCAGACGGAGGGCACGTTGAGTGGCACTCGCCGGGGAAAGAACAAGGAAAGCCACAACCCCACGTTCGGATTTCGACTCATTTCAAACAAATAAATATAGTTTAAAGTTACTGTCTGCACTTAAACTGACAGGAGGATTTGGCATAGCAGCATAAGGAAACAGTGAGCGGTCCCTCACACACCGTTACTGGTAAAAAAGACATACAGTAATGGTTTTAAGAGGAATAAAGCCATTCATTTGAAACTGTGCGGAGAATATAACAGTAATTTATGTAGTTGCCAGTTACATTTTTTGGATTATAAGATGATATCCAGCTGATAGAAGATTTATTCTCTTTAACATCATTTTCTTCTAGAAACAGAATAACCCAAGGAGGGTATAGTTTTGTTGTAAGCATTATATATATATCTATCATGAATAAATTTACTATAGAAAAAAGGGAAACTAGTTCAAGTCTTCAACCTTCTGCTAGTGTGACCCTGCTAATTGAAGACTCAGGCAAGCAATTTTCATGAAAGCAGAACTTACATCAAATTCAGAAGGAATTCTGAAAACCAGCTGAACCCAGGAACAAGAGAACTCCTGTTTATGTCTGGAAACCTCCCGTCTATTCCTTATTCACCCTGAATACGGATGTTCGCTTCTCCTGTTGCTTCTGACAGATTAAGCAATTCCAGAGTTGTCCGTAATTAATTTTGGCATGAAGGTAACTACCCTTGCACAATCTAGAAGACAAATGAAATGCCAGAGAAAGGCACCCCAGAGTAATTTGTTTCTTGCCTTATCTCCAAGGAACAGGTGTAATTTTTTCCCAGGTGTGATAGGGCAGCACAAGACAGTGGCTCACCACTAATCACTTAGTAAGCGTAAACATAAAGGCAATACTTTAAGTACTAAGTAAAGGGTAGGGAGAAAAATAGAAATCGATTAGCAAAACAAAACAACCTGACCCCTGCCCAAACCCCCAACCCATCCTTAGGTGAGTGCCACATCCCAGCCATTCAGGAGGTTCGGGATCTGCAAGGAAGCAGGCATGGAAATCCTCCTGGTAAGAGAGCGGGAGATGAGCAGCCACCCGGGACCTGCGAGGCATCCTCATCCACGCTATAGGTTCAAATAGGTACTTGGAGTGCAGGTGTCACATATATCACTGTCCCATATAGAATCATGGAACGCTTTGGGATGGGAGGGACCTTTCAAGGCCATCCAGTCCAACCCCCTGCCATGGGCAGGGACATCTCCAACCAGATCAGGTTGCTCAGAGCCCCGTCCAGCCTGGCCTTCAATGTTTCCAAGGATGGGGCATCTCCCACCTCTCTGGGCAAACTGCTCCAGTGTTTCACCACCCTCATCATGGGATTTTTTTTTCTTGTGTTTAGTCTAAATCTCCCCTCCTTTAGTTTAAAACCATCACCCCTTGTCCTGTCACAGCAGGCCTTGCTAAAAACACTATCCCCATCTTTCTTATAGGCCCCCTTTAAGTATTATACATATTATTAGCCCTGCCTCAGAGCTCAAACTACCAAACTGGCTCCAGGCTGGTGTTAAAGGATCAGACAAGCATACGATGACAACGACGGTTTTGTTTCTCGAACCATCACGATACAATAGCGCCTGCTAAGGATACCACCAGCAGCTTCATGTCTTCTGCTTGGGTGTCTCTTGCCTAAGAAGAGGTGGCAGAGCCTCTACGCTCCAGGTGAAGCAGCAGAGCAGCGGGGATGTCTGGCAGAGACACAGCGCGATGCTCAATGGGGATGACCAAAAGGCCCAACCCTTGTCTCCCTTCCCCGGAGAGCAAGGTGGCAGGAGAACAAAAAGCCACCCACAGGGACAAAGCCACACGGACGCAGGCCGGGCTCCCGGGATGTCACCGCAGAATTACCAGAGATACACTTCACTGTGTTAGGTGGGATGTTATTTATTAACACTAAAAGTACAAACCTGTCATCCCCAAGCCTGTCTTTCTTGTTTACCACACCTCTCCCCTATCATCTTAAATCCTGCTATTCTCTCCCTTTTCTCAACTCAAGATTACTTTTGGTCGTCTTATCAGGCTCCTCCAGACTGATAGTTTCTAAAGCAGATATATCCTCGACGCGGGTGTCTGACAGGTTTGGCCTCGCTTTTTATGACACCTGTGCTGACAGCACGTCGCAACCACAGATACATACAACCGCCTCTGAACGCGCCTAAAGACACTTTTTCTGTAACCAGAAAAAGTTTTCTTACTTTTATACGAGGATTTCCATTGTGACCTTTCCACTGGATATTAGTTATCAATCTAGCCCATCTTATACGGACAGAAAACACTAGTGAGTCAGTCAGTACAGACCCAAAAGGCGGGTAAAAGTCTTCCGTCAATAACTGAAATGGAAATATCAACTGAGTATTATTAAAAAGACATGTTACCCCTTTTTCATCTTCAAAATGTAAATTTTGAAAATTTCCATCAGCTTTTCCCCCAGCAGAAAAATAAGGGAAAACCGTTGTTTCCCCTCAGGATCACTTGGAAGTCAGGGTCAATCACATCAAAGCTCTTACGCATACAGTCCTTACTCCTGGTCCCAGTGAAACGAGTGTCCTCTTATCTGATGCTATGGCAAAATCCCAACTCTAACTTCAAAACCCCGGAGGTCGAAAAGGAGCTGAACAATCAATGCCTGCCTGCTCCAGTTTGAACTGCTGTGAGTTCCAGTGCTCCTCCATCCAAAGTCTGCCCCTACTGCAAATATAACAAGCACTCATTTACATCCAGCACCACCTGAACACAAATGGTCTTAGGAAGAAAGGGAAAAAAAAAAAAAAAAGAAAACAAAAACCACCGGGGGGGGGGGGGGGGGGGGAAGGAAAAAAAAAAATCACAAATCCCACATTTAATTCACAACGTCAGCCAAAAATGTTAGTAATTACTCCGGGGTAACCAAAGAGCGATCTAAGTATTTAGGAGATCAGTATTTCACCAAAAAGTCATAAAAAGCATGGCTGTCTAAATTCAGTGCAAAATGGCTTTCATTGCCCATGGAGTTCACAAAACCATCAGCCAGACACAAGGCAATCAAGAAAGCAGGGGGGAAAGAAAAATCTACCAAAAACGTCTGGGTGACTAAAATGTCTTCCAGAGAAAAGCAAGACACATTACCCAGAATAAACAATTTCAGAGAATTTTGATAGAGGCTGTAATTTTCTAGGGCTGCCAGTCTGATAACATTCAATATCACCAATAAGATATTGCAAACCAAAATGAAAATAAAGCTTTAAAAGAAGTGTGCTACAAACAATTTATTAAAACTAATACCAGAAGAAAATAATAATCTTATATACATATACAAAGAGGATATGATTGAAATTGGAAGAGGGCATGCAACAACCTACCTAGGTTTTATCAATACCATGTTAACTTCCAATTTCCATACTGCAATGACAGCATATCAATTGATTATTATGTATGTGTTTTGCTGGCAATTTTCAAAGTTATTCACCTGAACACAGCTGACTCATTAAACTAAGTGGATTTTTTGGCTTGTTTTGTTTTTTTTAGTTAATAGTGTCAATATTACTAAAGGCAGGAAAAGGAGAGAAAAGATTTCTGGCTTTCAGATTTATTGATCACCAAAGGCAGTTTAGCAATTACATTATCAGCTACAAAATAAAATCAAATTCCTCTGAAATCCATAAAAATCTAATGGGTATTGATAGAAGTACCTATGCTTAAATAGTTTAAAAGAAAATTTCAAAATAACGTATAAAGGTTGTCTCTGTCAAAACAAGAAGCGTGTGTGCTAGCAAATACTTGAAAAATCACGTTCGCCCTAAATACAGGTGCTATTATGCACGGAACAGTCTCTGTTTTTCAATAAAACGTTTTGTGCCTTTACGCACCACGTGCCACCATACACCTTCTGCGTGTTTCGCAGAATCCAATCCAGTTTCGCGCAGAATGAATAGGACTTCTCCCGCTGATCTCCCTAGCAAGCGCTAACTCAAAAGCAGGCAACACTCCCCAGTGCTCCACTGCAAGAGCAGAATATGCAATAAATAACCCCTCATCTTCTTTTTAAGTAATCTCTTTGAATTTAAGCTGTAGCCATATTTAAAAAGAATACGAAGATGTATTTGTTGTCTTTTTCAAATCACCAGCGATAAACTAATCACTACAAATTTAAAAGGGAACAGCTACTTATTAAAAGAATAGCATACAACAGGTCAGCGATAAGAAAGTTTGTTTTATTAAATAATGTTCTTTATTAAATTACAATTCTACATGATCTGCTATTCAAACTTCATTTGCGAAAGTAGAGGGAAATGGCTGCAACTAGTATCATTAATAAAGCCCGAAATAACTAAGCTCTGGAGAGAAATACTTGCAAGAGCTATCGGGATGAGATCTTTCACGAGAGCTGCGGCTATCATCGGGGTACGCCGGGGGGACCGGCTGCTTCGCCTGCTGAATCTGCTGGGAGCGGGAGCCTCTGCAGGCAGCCCAGCCCCGGCGGCCCTGCGCTGCCAATCCAACAGCCTATAGTCACGCGTTTTCCTCTGAGCACCCATCTTCTTATGTGTTACGTATTTCACCTTCTTCCCAGCTTTACTGTGCGGGTTAAATATGTCTTGATTTTAGGGTGACATTAAAGTGATTTCTAACTGTCACTGCGGATGCAGCGCAACTCTTCCTGCTTCCAAGAACACCCAGGCTGCATGTAAGTTTGGGTTTGGCTCCAAAAGATTCGGCAAAAATAAAAAGGCTTGGTGACCAAAAAAAAAAAAATACTGGATTATACAAGTGGCAAAACTTCCTTATGACAGGGGGCCAAAAGTTTTCTCTGAAGGAAGCACCTCCAAGGCCACCTCAGGGTGCTGCTGGCCCAAGAGATGTCACATCTGCCACCACAAGAGGCTGTATGCTCTTTCCCCTCTCCACCCAACTAAACTCCTCTTTTATGCAGAATTATCACAAAAACGATGGATGAAAGCTTCCTTTTTTTTAATAAAAATATTGTGAAGGGCAGCTGGGCGATATTTAGGAAGGAACTATGCATTTAGATGGTTAATGAAAATATGCATTTGCCTTATAGAAAATACAAGTTTTTGCAGAAGTCAGAAACACTTTACCTCAAGGCATAATACAGCCATTAACTGAGCCATAATTATTGACTGTGAATTCTTACAGCGTGCTCTGATGCGTTTGGCATTGGCACGGAACAGGAGGCAGTAAACTAATTCAATTACATGCCTGATCTGTGAAGCTTATTGATCCTCAGAAGTGGGGCTAACTCGCACAGTCTTCGCTGTGAAAGTTAAGAAGATGCTGAAAACGTCTACTGTTTACCTTCTTGCTTTTTGTTGCTGTTGTTTTTAATTAATGAACAGTGTTCTGGGTTGCGAAACGGGAGTCCACACCTTTTTGTATTATTGGGCACAATTAAACTATGAAATGTGTTTCAAATTTTATTGCTAATTTTGTATTTTCTTCATTTCTCATGTATAAAAGGACAATGTTTTAAAAGTGCTTGATACTGGCATAATTTAACCTTGTATTACATTTTAAGCTTTAAGATTCTTACCCAATCTTTGTCTGAAATCAGAACATTCTTTAAGTGAGAAACAATTTAAAAATTGGCTTCAGGAGAGCTTGCTCTGCTATCTCACTCTCGGAACCCACCTTCCACAATTGAGACAGAAATTACGGGTATAATGAGTAGCGCTCTTACGTTTCTCTTAGACATAATACCAAGATTAATGTTCCTTGGGCAGAATTTACCACGTTACCCTATATATTGCTGCTGTTGAAAATACAAGTTCACGCTGCATCTTCAATGGGATATAGGTGTGAAGCGTTATGAGTGTTTTAAAGTAGGCAAAAATATCGTTAGCATCTGGTAAACTTCATTTTTCTTCACTAGTCCTTATTTTTTTTCATAGAAGACCATTGCAATCAAGAGGTCTGCTGTTACATGTAGCCGCTGCTGTAGTGCTGACAATAGGTTTTTTTCCCTATTTGAAGTAGCAGCATTACAGTCCATCTTTATAGATTTTATAAGGATGTTGATTCCAGTTTAATGAGCATCAGAGAGCATCTGGCAATTATACCCCTGAGGGAGGCTAACTGATAAATTAGCAGACCCACTGCAGCAAGGCTGGCAAAATCTAGTCTTTAAAAACAGTTCTGAAATACTCTCTGGCATACATGAAAAAGTTTACAAAGAAGCAACTCCTACTTTATTTTGAAAAATGTTAGTAAGACAGTAAAAGTGCCATTCTAGAACAAAAACCCTGCCCAGTTCGGGTTCTTTTCTAAATGAGGTCTTCCCAGTTGCACCGCTCCGCACCTCATATGGATATGTAGAGATCCAGCAGCAAAGTCAGGATCGCAAGTAATGATAAAATATATTCACATGAAGTCTCAAGTTCATCAAGTATATCTGATGGTACTCCAAGGCTTTAAGTTCTTGACTACAATGAAGAGGCAAAGATCAAAACAACCCAACAAGCAACTGAAGAACAGATCTGCCTCAGAGACCGACTGCTGCAGATCCACGCGCTCGGCAGGCTGGCCAGGGCAGCAGGAATGGCGGCCACGAGCTGGCCAACAAAGAGCAGCTGGGCAGGTCACTAGTGGGGTGGTTGCTGTATTGCTCCGTTCTGCTGCTTCCTCCACCACAGAAAGAACATTTAAAACACAAAGCCAGAAATCAAGACCAGATTTAAGAAGAAAGGAAAAAAGGAAACGGGGAGACACATATCTGAATCATGCTGTCCCAAGGAAGTTTCCAGTGTAACCAAATGGACCTGCAATTCACAGGACCACATTAGGAGCAATGTTTTGAGATCATCCACTTTTAAAGTATAATTTATTTGCCGCTATTACAATGTGAACGTGTAATCACGTGTAAACGTGCAAATCATTTCAGGTATGTCTGAAATAGTGCAATATTTTCAAATAAGGTAGAATAGGAATTATCTGCAGAATACTAACGTAGAAGCTTAGCCAATGTTGATTTTTTTTATGGAAGGGAGTAAGAAAGGGCCACCACACTTTCCAGGAGAAAAAGCTGGTAGAGAATGCCAGGAATGGACTGGGGCAAGAAAATTGTCCCAGGAGGGTGTTGACATGTCAGCTTGGAAGACAGCATGGGAATTCATCTGGTTACACGCAGTAACACAATCAAAGGAAAAACGTTCCACAGGAGATGTAAAAATGACCCAAGTTTTTGTCTGGGGTTAACTGATGTAGTTACACCAGGGCAACGGAGAAGCATCTGAAACTAAAAATTGACCCACACTGCATAAGTACCGTTCAAAGACAAGGTGCTCCACAAATAAAAAAAGGAGAATAAAACTAAACAGAGCTTTTCATTCAGCAGCAGTAAAACTAGAGGGCAGAAAACGATGTTAAATCGCTTAAGCTTGTTGCATCAACAAACCATATCAGAAAGTTACAAAATATGTGTCTCGTGGTAACCATTCCTACGCAACACATTGCAAAAGAATAAAGTGCCTGCATCAAAGTCAAGTTGAACCCACGTAATGACTCACCCTGGGAAACTCGGGCACTGGCGGCGTGCGAAGGAGGAAACGAGTACGTGAGGAAGGCGAAGCCACTCGAAAAGTAAAACAACGTACAGGCACCACAGTGGAAAAGCAAGAAACCACGGAGGGCTTGGAGCACTGGCTAGTTAGTAAAGCAGGTAAAAAGCCATCTGAACTAAAGAAAACTATCACCCCAGAAGACAAAGGGCATTCCATTCTTTTAGTGGTTGTCAAGCACAGTCAGCAGCTGACTGTGCTCACCAGGCAGTAAGTGCAGCCTAAAATGTAAATATAAACTGAGGACAAAAGCAAGTTAAAAGTACAGAGGTCTGGACAGCAAAATAAGACAGTTTTAGAAATAACTAAATGATGACCTGTTTGTGATTTCACTTTCCTCTTGGCCACCTGAGCGCTTGCGGAGCTCCATGGATAGGAAAGCTGATGAGTTTGAAAAATACTACCACAAGCACCAATTTCCAACGATGAATAAATACAGATTATTATAAAATTGTTCTTATTACTAATTTTAGATTTAGACTGAGCAGAATAAGACACTAGGAGATTTTATGGTACTTATATTCTTACCTTGGCACTCTTACTCATATTTGGTCCCACTTACTCAAATTCTCTCTATATCTATCATATGCAGGTGTAAGATTAAAAAAACAAAAAACAAAAAACAAAAACCAAAAAACAACCCACACACCAAAAAAAAAAGCACAACTTGCCCTAGATAGTGCAAAGATTTTTAAGCACATTTGATTGGGCTCCTAAAGACCTAGGGAGAGGGGAGATTTTGCTCATGCCTGCAGTTTGTTCCTAGCCACATTAGAAACTTCTGTTGTCTAAGAACTTTTTAAATGTTATTACTGCAAACATAAGCTTTGAAAAAAAATGCTAAAACATTACTGTGCATCAGACTAGACTTGAGAAATTTTGCAAGATGCTCATTTCCACTTGTGCAGATGTCCAAATACAAAGCTTTAAGATGAAGACTAGGTATTTACTGTAAACAAATCAAGAAGTAACAATATTTTCCTGTTTCAATGAAAGGTGGTTCTTATAAAAATGGATGTTAATTCCTGATATCAAGTTGGCCAATTAAATTAAAATTTCCAGAATTATTCTATTAATAGATTTAAATCTCTCTCAGTAGAAATTCAAATTTGTTCTATAATACCTCTGTAAATACATAAATTCCCAACATCTCAGCTGTCTTACTCCTTCCAATAATACTGTGCCTGAAAAATGATTCAGGGAGTTTAAAACACAACAAACCAACCCAAAAAACTAAAAAAACCAAACCAAAGCAAAACCACACCCCTAACACCTGATATGAACAGAGCTAAGGCACTTCCACTCGTACGAAATCCAAGAGGCTTATTTATGAGGGGCTCCAGGGCACAGCACGAAGCGTATTTTGGCAGCAATCACAATTGCAATGGAACTGGTACTCTGAAGAAACAAAAAATTTTGCATTTACAGTCTCTTTGCTCTTCTTTAACCTTCAAGCTGTTTAAAAAAAAACCAAGATAATTTTTAATCTGCATATTGCATGACATCAAAATAGCACATCTCCAAAGCTGAGAAAACATATGCTGTCAGCAAAGAACAAAATCATCTCTTTGATTCTAATACCTGTGATAGCAGCATGATAATAACTACGTGTGACAACTTCTCCCTGCTCTCAAAATAATTACGGCTCTCTAGAACTCAACATCTGCGTTACCAGATGTTACTGTCAACCACGTAAGCAGAAGCACTGCACAAACCTGGCCTGCCTCCAGAGTTTTTGTCTCAATACCTCAGCAGATGCAGGTGGTTTTCAGTAGTCCAATATTTGGAGCACCAAGCCATGCAAATCCACTTATGTAAACAAGAAAACAGCATCAGCAAGTAATGCATCATACTCAAACAGGTTCAGTGTAGTCCGAGACTGCCATTTCTGCCAACCTATTGAGAACTCAGGTCAGTTTTAGCATGTCTGACACAAAAATAGTAATGTCACGACACGTTTCTGAAAATCCATTTCCCTAAGTCGTTTTAACTTCAACATTCACTTTCATACATAGACATAGTATGTGCCAGCTGGATGACACATGAGCTATTAAAAAACAGGCATGTGCAGCAGAATTTTAAAATAGTGTATCAAAACCATAAATCATTCACTCTTAAGACATAACTTGCAACTTAGCACCAAACTCCTTGCCTGAATAGGATGATTTAGATACAGTGCAGCTTTTATGGAAGAATGTTTCCTCTATCTATATACCTCTAAACTGCAGCAATCTGAAATCAAATTATCTTCAACAGGGAAGCAATCCAAACTCTAGCTGAACTTTCTAAGTGAAAATAAACATATTTAAAATGGAACTAACTGTAGCCAAAGGATAACAATCTTTCAAAAACGTGCCTGAAGCACGTCGGATGCAGAATGTTTTTGATGCTGCACCCCTGAATTATTAAACCAACAGGTTTAATACAAAACCAAGAAGAACAAGTGTCTTTCTACTCATGACCCCCCCACCATTTTGTTTCCGCAACCAGCCACAGATGAGCCTGCCCTGTCCTATTTGGCTGCACTTTCCTTTGTTTCTCAGGCCAGCCTGGGACATCCCTTTCCCAGGGACATCCCTTTCCCAGAAGAGGCACGTAGCATTTTGGAGGGCAACTCCGGCTGCTGCAGCATCTCTCCAGTCCCAGCACCGCTCGCCTGCTAAGAGGGAGGTACCTGGCTGAAAGGTCCCGCTCCTCTCTTCCTCCTCAATAACGCACTGTGGATCCACAGGGATGCAAAAGCTTTTGGGGAACCACCTAACACGCTGACGGGCACGTAGAAGGACGCTGCTACAAATACAGCAGGGCTTTTCCTAACAGTTGCCCCAAAGCATTTTACATAATCAGCAAATGAGGTCTAATGTGCTTATTTATATATTAAGTAGGTGTGTGTGGAAGGCTTAACTTAGATGTGAAATACGAACAAGAGAATCCATCTTCTAGATCTTAGCAGAGCTGTGCAGCCGGAGAGGTAAAGCACAGCAGATTTTGTACCCAAAGAGCGCATCCAGTATTTGGTACTTAGACATGAATCTCTAAAGGGTAGTGAATGTGTATCAGCCTAAGCATTCAGATACATAATTAAGTGAGAAATCATTAGGGCCTCTATTTCAGCAGGGCTCTAGCTCTACAATACTAAAAGTCAAGGTTTCCACTACAAAACTTTTTTCCTGCACGTAAAAATTAGCTGTCAGAATTACTTCTAGGTTCAAATAAGTCTTATAAGCTCTTCACCTTCAAGCAAATTAAACTGAAGTGCCCAATCATTTTTAAATGGCATAAGTAGTAAGTTTTAGGGGGGCTGCAGTCTCTGATACAATTCTGAATATTTAGCCTTTAACCTGAACTTCAACAATTAAGGTTTCATTAGCAGCAGCAGCTTCGCCCTCCCTCCAATTCTGTGCTTAGAAATTTCTCATTTTATACAATTACGGCTAAGTGTGCATTCAAAATTTAAGTAGCATAAGCTACACATGCAGGCATTAATTTTAGGAAAACAAAGGCAGTGTTACTACTGGTTATTGGCATTTTAGTGGCTCAAAACAGAGGAATTTGAGTTCAAGACTCCAGAACACCGGCGACTGTATATACAGCTAATAAAAGCATTCACCACCCCCAGGGGTCTCCAGCCTACAGATGTGATGAACCAGATTTTTAAAAACCCTACTTTCATGATCTTAAGTTATTTTGGTCCTTCTATGCACAGAAGTATTTCTTTTAGAAGATTTCAAAAAATAAGTGCATATAAACGTTATAAGCAACCTATTTGATCTTCCCGGGACCCGCCTCAAAATTATGCATAGCCATGGCTAATTGTTAATTTAATTTTTTTAAGTAAAAAAATAAATCCCAGCGTGTTACTCCATATTGCTTGGGTGTGCTAAGACGCGCTAGACATCTTGCCTAACAAAAAGAAAATGTTTAAAATGGTCACACTGTTAACCATAATAATTAAAATTGAAATAAAAGACTCTGAACTCAGTTACACGATTGCAAATTCAGAACAACTCTGGGAAATCCAGGAAAATAAGTGCATACTAGGAAACCTGAAATTAGAATTAAGAACAAATGTTTAAATCCACTTTGAAAGAAGACTAAGTTAAATTCATGCTACTTAGTTATATATTGAGACCATCTCAAAGGTAGCTGCAAACGAGGGGAGCTACCTTTCAGTGAAAAAAACCAAGAGAAAATATTTCAGGAGCATTTGAAAAAAAATGTCATTTGCCCTAGTTCATCACATGGCTTTCTGCTCCTCTCAGAACAACAGCTCCATTTTCATGATCTTCAGTATACTGCTTAAAATGATACTTATAGTTCATTTTAATTCATAATTCATCTTTATTATGTTTCTTAAGTTCTTTCTATCTATAACTGGAACCACAGTAATTTAAAACCCAGCCACAGCTGAATCCATATTTAGTCGACTACTCCCTTCTGCTCAAATCTGATGATACAAGAAGATGAGAAAAATTCTACATGATACTCAGGGAAAAAGAAATTCAAAGTAAAAAATTTGATTATTTCTTTAAAAAAGGGTCCAAACAGCATGTCCAAACAGCCTGAATTCTGATTCCCAGTGCACAGTAATGCTCATCTAACAATTCATGCCTGTCTTTTGTTCAGTTCTTTTTTTTTAAAGAACAAATCAAATAAAGGTAATTAATCTGATGAAATCCAAACATTATCATAGAATACACATTCTGAAAGGAATGCAAGTAGAATACCATCAAGGAGCCTTTCTTGTCTTCATCCAATCATCGTTTTCCCAAAATAATTAAGCCTCCTCTGAAAATTCAAACTTTCAACTACAGAGAGAACTATTTTGTGAAGCTGTACTTTAACATTTCCATGTATTCAAGGCTGGTAAGATACAATATTTCCAGTAAGACTGACTTCTGGTAAACAGGGAAAAACAACTGAAAACTTTGTTACATGGCCTTCAAGATCAAATAAAGACTCCTCCATGGAGCCCTCCTCCATTACATACAATCAGAGCCGTATGATTACCTGTAAGCAAATATTCACTTTAATTTTCCATATCCAGTAGCATATGGTCTCTCTCAAAGTTAGTGCTCAAATAATAGTGTAAGTAAAAATAATTTGTTTTTACTATGTATTCTGAAATATTCCCAGGGCAGTTTAAATACTGTCTCAAAAATATGCTAACAGAGATCGATTATCTCCCTCTCAGCTACAATAATAATGAACAAATCTTCAATAAATTCTAATGTTTCCATGATTTGAAACATCGGTGGGGGCAAAGAAAAAAATCAGAGTTTTTCTGGCAAACTTTAATAGCATTCACAATTGAAAGAGAAGCTAATACGTTGTTTGCAATACAAAAAAAGCATAAAGATGCATCTTCTAGCTGGAGGTGAATCTAGAAAAGAACACTAATTTTCCATTACTATCAAGTCATCTATTTAAAGGATTACAAACAGACAGCACTATGATACGTTTTTGTTGCTCCCGGAATAGCTGCCCTGTCATTCTCGCTAAGGTCACACTTTTTCTTTGAAGTTATCTTTTTACTGGTTTTATGAGGCACTATTTACATGCTGTATCATAGTCTGGCATAAGAAACTAGGAAACTATTTGTGTACGACTACACTAAGCCTTATGACAATTATTGCCATCCTTCTCTGTGTAAAATTACTTTCCCCTCATTCTAGGAAATGTAACAACTTTTCCTTTGGGGTAATATATCTTGAATTACTGGTGGAATATCACCATTCTTATCCCAAAGTCACTCTTCATGAGTGGCACAACAGCACGTCACAAATAGTTAAGACCCAGCTTTAGGTAAATCTGTTTTCTATCTCTGCTGAACGAAGAGTCACATAATATAATGCAGCCAGCAGCCAGTGTTGAAGGTACAATAAATAAAAGGTGTTAAAATGTCTTTATGCACCAAAAGATCCAGTATATAACCTAATCTTAAAGTTAATTCTTTTTGGGTAGGCTGGATTATTCAGTAACTGCATTTCAAACACAAACATCCTGAATTCTTTGGAGGATAAAGTAACTTCTGAGTAAGTGTGTAAAGGAATTTATCGTCCTGCGCTAAAAAGGTGCTGCAGAAATGTCAGCTGCTCTTATCCGAGATGAAGCAAACAGAACCAGATCTCAGAGTCAGCTGTTTTGGAGAAAACAAAACATACATGAGTGAAGGTGGCTCAGATGAAGTCCCTCAGGAGTCAGAAGACACCGAGGCATCATTCCCTTTGCCAGGAGGAGGGTGCCCAGCTCAGCCGGGACACCCGGGAAGGACCCAGGGATTTCCCTGAGGCGGTCCAGCAAAGGTAACTGAGGAAAGGCAGCCAAGCAGCAAGACATTTCAATTCGGTACATACAACTCTGCAGTCCTGCTAGAAAATTTTGACAACCCCCAAAATAATCTGGGAGATGACGAGTTTTGAAGATGGCAGCGAGGCAGTGCAGCCAGCTGGGGCAGGGAGGAGCCTGCCCCACACCGAACCTGTGAGCTCTTCTCCAGAGCCCTAAACTGCAGCCAAAGCAGCAGCACCTACGTGCAGATCTGGCCTGTTACACTCCATGTTTCACAAATACCTTTCTCTGTACCTTGCTAGGCCACCAGGATAGCTTTTCGTGCGTTTGCAAGACAACACCATAATCCTCCTCCCGCCTGTGTCCCAGTTGGGATGCAGAGGAGAAGAGAGGCAGCGGCCAGCACGCCACCGCCTCCTCCCCAGAGGAGAGCACCAGGAGTTCGGAGTCTGGACCCCAGAGGACATCCCCGACCTCCGGAGCGCCCCAGGGCTTCTCTGGTGGCCCCCCCAGCCTCCCTCGTGAGGCAGGGACAGCACTAGGCTGGAATCTCCCTGAAGAGTTTCTCACTTACCTGATGCCTTAATTTGGTAAGGGATAATTTGATCTTTAATGTCAGTCTTAATTACTTGAACTGAGGGGAAGGCATCCAAACCTACCGCCAGCATTTAATCCTGGGTATGACTCATCCTGATCCAATTAACTCCTTCCCAAACAGCGAGACATTTTTAACTTCAAGACATAGTAAGTCAGGAAAAAACAAGACAGACGGAAAAGAGCCCTGAACCTCTGCGAGCCTTGCTCTTCCTCGGGGAGCCGCTGACCATTGCTGCCGCCGCAATCCGTACGCAATTCCTGCAGCAGCAACGCTGGCAAAACTGCAAAAAGAGAGTTAGATTAATCCAGCCAGCATGTGACGGAAGCACATAAAACCAATTCGCAAAACTCAAAGACCAAAGTAGGATTTAATTTAGCTTTGTATTTCTGAAATAATACCAAATGATTCTTGTTTTGACAGTGTCTGGTTAAAAAAAAAAAAAAGTTTTGCCAGTGGAGAGCTGCAAATCCCAGATAACGCCCGACCGCCTCGCAGTGCTATAAACAGCTTCGCGCGCCTTCCAGCAGCCCCACGACAGCACCCAGCTCCGCCACGGCTCCTGCGACCGCCAAAGCCCAAATCCTCTCTTCCAGTTTTGTTTATTAATCAAAAGAGAATATTAACATCAAACCCTGTCAGGCGTCCTAGCTAAAACAGCTCAATAAGAAAGGAAAAGAAGTGGTAACTCCAAAAATTTAGGAGTTTAATGCTAGCATCCTCAATCAGGTGAAATTATCATCGCTTTTATTTTAGAAGCCAACTGATGACGAATTGCAGAATCCAATCTCATCTGACGATAGCTGACAAGAGGCAGAGGCCATCGGTGCAGCTTTGCGCCTTTGAAGTGTACTTTAAGAACGGCTTTTTCCTCTGCCAGAAACCCATGTGAAGGCAGTGGGATGGTTAGCAGAATAGGACCACACTCCCACCAGGACGGTAGACTGGAGTGTAATCTTTTCAAACTGCTTTTAAGATTTTTGTTAGTTTACTTGACCCATAACGTAACAAGAATGGGCATATGCTGCATTAATACAGTCGCTTTCACGTAAAAGAGTTTTTACAAATGCTGCAGCGCACATGTAGAAATCACCTGTAGTGCTCCTCCAGCTGTCAGCTCCCGCGCTGGGTACGCGGAGGTATGGACACCAAAACACGCGGGCTGTACGACAACTCAGTTCATAGATGCCAAAAATGTCATCAAAAATTCAGAGGTAATTGTCTTGGTTTAAAAAAATCCTATTTATAAAAAAATTCCTATTCCTTTGAGGAATTAAAAAAAAAAAAGGGGGGGATCCATATTCTGGGTTTGTATCTGAAAGCAGGAAAATTTTTTATATTGTCCTTGCACTATGATTAGGGAAAAGAACGAACGGCGCTGCCTTCCGAGGAACTCATTCCGCAGCCAAAGTACTACTGGTTTTCAAACTTGCACTCCAAGATCTTTCCTGTAGATGTAACAAATTTGACTGATCTCAGTATGCTTCATTAAAATCTTTGAAAAGACTGACGAAACACAGAGACTGGAAAAAAACCATTAGAAGGAAACCACTACATCATCTCACCTTGCCTATGCCACAGACATATATTTTGCCTTGTGCTGAACACTGTAATGACGGTCTGGCTAAAGAACAGCCAACAACATAACAAAGTCATAATGAAATTTGTTCCATTCATCACCTTATCTGCGCTGTATACTTTTATTTTTAACTTAATGCTTGATCTTTCAGCCATTGGTTCTTGTTGTATTTTTCGATGCACCAGACTAAGCAGCCCAGGTATCCATTTTCATGTGGAAATATTTCTGACTGCGATCAACTAACTTAATCTTTTGTTTTATATAATATGAATTTCAAGATGAATGAGATAAGCTCCCCAACCTATATTTATTTCTCACCAAATACTAAACAAGTAAACTTTATTAGGAGTTGAGGCCCACCCTCCTGTGCAGAACTGTCTCCTTAATAACTCTCGGGGCATTTAACACACAGTCATCATCGTATTTTGAGTTCTTACAGTTTCAAAGGAACCATGAATACAAGAAGTGCATCTGGCCCTGGGATTAGAGCAGCAACCAGGTTTCAGCCGCAGCCACAGGGAGAAGCGGTACTGAGCACTGGGATATACGACAGTTTAGAGAAGTGCACTGTCAGTGACAGAACGTCAGCTACCAGGCAAAATTAGATCTATGTACTCGCATACGCACAAACCCCCACATATAAATGAATGGACAGCTATATAAATACATATATATATATATTCCTGTCTATAGGAAACAGTCTTTACAAAACTTATATCAATTTAAAAAAATAAAAAGTTTTCCACAAGAACAAAAGGCATACCTGTACTAACTTCCAAATGTCTTGTCTATCTTTTTAGCGCATAGGCTGAATAACTTAAAACCAAAATCCCTCACAGGGTCTGTGCTTGGATTCTGAGGAACTATGCAGACTTAACTCTTTTTTCTCACAGGGTTTAATTTTCTTAAATAGTTTCTAGAAGTACTAGCAAAGAAAAACAAGCATGATAATACAGAAGAAAACTATTTGTATTTTTTAAGTCACTATTTGCGCTGCCAGCAACACAGCGGCAGGTTCCATTTGCCTTGCACTAAGCATATCATGAATAATTCAGTTTCTTGCTTTGTTCCCTAAATAGTTGACAGGGAATGGAAACTTTATTCATGACCGTATGGCCTTTTTCTAGGCTTGTCTATTTATTTAATAATGCACATCACAGGGCCCATCACCTAGGTTGGCATTTATTAAAAATAAAAGCATTCAATAACTATTACTAACAAATGGCCATGAAACAAGCAACTTCCCAGAGCTACCACCTTTTGCTGGCAAATAGCACTCAGCCAGCTATTTAAATAATTAAACGGTCTCAATCTGCACTGCATCTGCATTGGCTCAGGTAGCCTCCGACAGGGAACAGACTCCAGAACCGCTGGGAACACGTTCCTGCCTCGGCCACGGCCATAACTGTAAATATGCGAGCTCTCTGCTAAATCACAGCTGCCCTGTTGGAACAAAGAAAACAATTTCCGTCAAAGGCGTACTGACGTTTCATGGACTCCTTAGCTATTTTTAACTATCAATCCGTCTTTCTGCTCTCTCCCCTTTTCACGTTTTGGAGAACTCCTGGGCTTCTCCAGTCTGTAGGCTCCAGTTCGTCACTTGAACAGCAGCAAAATGTGTTGCTGCATAGAGCATAACGCGAGTATTGGATAGTTGAGTCGAGTCAAGGCAGCATACGTCAAAACTTTGGCCATTTGGTCAATTCTGTATTATATAGGATTCCTGCATCAGTCTTCAGCTGTCCCCTAACTTCCACAAGAAAGATATCCCAAATTATTTCCTTTCTCTAGACCCAGATCTGAGCCAAAACACTACAGTTCGTACAAACTCCTCTCTGAAGAGCTTTCTGAAATTATCTGGAGAGAAGTCAATGTTTGGTGGGGCCCAAACCCCCACAGCAATAGCGACCTTCTCCCTTCTGCCTCACACAACCTACTCAATTAGCCTGCTGGCTAATGAAGTTTGAGCAGCCACTAAAAAAGGTAAGTGAACAAAACCCTCAAACGTTGTCTGCTGACTAAAAGTGAAAGGTCTGAGGACTACTACATACATTGAGCTTTTATGATTCTGATAGCACTGGTACAAGGAAGTCTCTGTGAAAGTATAGAAAAGAAAGAAAAATGGCACAACAGCTGAAAGACGAAAGTTGTTACATTTTCTCCATTCTCTTAAGTACCCAATTTTCACAAAAGCTAAACAAAGATATTAAGGTTGAGGACCGGAGAGCACTTTAGCAGATACGCACGCAAAATTCCCCAGCTAGGAATAAAAATCCTAAAGTTTCCAAGAAACGAGATTTTCAAACAATTTTACTTCTGAGCCATTTGAACACTTTGTTTTGATAGTGACATTTCAACTCAATTTTCAATTTTTATATTTTTTTTTATATTTTACTAAAAGAAAAAGATAACGGATAGAGGAAATTTCATCAAACTGGAATATTTCAACCTTTTCACCCTTGAAAAAACACTCATAAGTAAGGAATGAGCGAGTATTTTAACTTGGACAGGAACGAGATCCTCAGGAAACCGTATGTATGTGAATTTGGGTCAATTACGGGTGTCCAAGGGAAACATCAGCTTATCTGCAGGTCGAGACTTCTCGCATGTTTAAAGACCACCCATTATTGAGACTGAGAAAAATCAGACATACATACAGACCTCCTGCATTATTTAACTTCTTGTCCATAACGAGTACTCTAGAAATTCAAAAAAGCCAACCAAGTTGCTTAATTTGGAAAAGTTCAACACCGTACAAGTTTCAGTATTACTGGGAAAAGCCCCAACTTTTCAATACATTTCATATTCGATTCAGCGTGGCAGCTACTACACTTTAGAAACTCATCAGCTTTCAAAGAGAATTGAACTGAGAATAGAAGCCCCTTAATGCAACACGACTGTAGAAGACTATTATTAAAATTGATTATTATTCAGACAATATCAATTTCATTATCTCTGATCCATTCCTAGCAACGCTCCTTAGTAGCCTTCAGTTACGAACGTTGCATGAACAGTAACTTAATACTGCACAACAAATTGCAGTCCTGCTGCTCTCAGTACATTTGGTAACAGTCTGACTTATTAGCAGGCTTCTAGTAAATAGCTGTCATGGGTGCTGACTGTAGGGAACTGGATGTCAAAGCACCACCAAAGAGGGCTGAGAAAACTCTTTCCCCTCGAGGCTTTGTTAATTTGATTTATGTGTACAGGCAGGAAACTAATTGCTAATTGTTGCAGTGCGTACCATGGAATTGCAGCACGGCACTCAAACGCCCTATCTCAAGAGTACCAACAGACTTCAGTTTTACACTCTGCTGATGAGAGATGCATCCTAAACAGGAATTTGCGAGCGTTTGGTGCTTAAGAAATTTTACAAGAGAACTCTTTGCAATGCCCCGTGCCACCATCTCCCCGGAGAAAACAGCCACCCTCCGAGCACACCGTATCGCTGAGAAGTCGAGAGCCAACACAGTTAGCTCAGCAGGAGCAAACTCTTACAGTTGTTCAGGCAATTAGTAGATAGTTGGCATATCTAGTGCCGCTAATTAAATTGTTAAGGGGTTTTGTTCAGGAAGGTTTGTTTCTCAGTATCTTTATAAGTACCTCCCTGGGACCACTAGCCAAAATTGCTGATTCCCCTTGCATTGAGTTGCAAGGACTGGATAGTGAAGGACAACTTTGTCCGATTTCTGTATCCTCTGGTATTTCTCCATTGGAAGCAATTAGCCTAAAAGGAAAACAGGTTGTCATCTCAACAGGCCACGTGCTTTTTTCCTCAGATTCTTTCCGTTAGAAGAAATATGGTTTGGTTACATCTATAAAGCTGATGGATGGCAACGTAAATAAGTTTTTTGCCTCTAAATACTGCCTTTTAGACAGCATTAGTGTCAGAATTGCTCAGAAATGTCTAGTCAAGTATTTCTCCTTCTCGGGTAAAGTCAAGTACAGAGCCTACCGCTCACCAAAAGTTTTTTAAAAGGTATGTCTTTTTAAAATCCATAGATGTTTTACCATCGGTTTGTCATACTGAAACAAGCCCCTGAAAACTTGAGCTTTCCAAACAGCTACAGGCAAAGAAAAGGGAGAGCGAGATGTCTCGGGGGCAGCTCAGCAACCAGGAGGATTCAAGGTATCATCAGACCCTCCCTGATCCCTCCATTAGCCCGAGCAGGCAAGAACAAGGTACGCTAGACCTTTAAAAAGCAAATTACTCCCTCGCCTATGCTGGCACAGCTCACTTCATCATCTATTAGAAAAAGTAGTACTAGTCACCGTTCAGAACTGCTGTTCTCATCGGGACCAAATTGCCCCCCGCTTTTCAGAAGTCATGGTAAAGAGGCAGACAGCTAATGGCCATGGAAATTGGTTCTCTCTCTAAACCCTAACCACACCTCTGCTATGATGAGTTTGAGGCAATTTCAGCAAGATAATTTTTAATTTTAAAAGAAGTAAGATTATGCAATCCAGAAACAAGTAATGAGAGCAAAATTTACTCTATAGCCCAGCAAAAACTAGCGTTCCTGTTCTTGGAACCTGCGAGGCGCTGTACCAACCGGCAGATGTGTAGGGCGGCACTCCAGTGGAGAAGTTCGGGTGTCAGGTCCTGTCCCACCTAACGCAGAAGAGGACTGTGACCCTCAGTCCCCTGTGGCCTGTGTGACCTCTCCCTCAGCAGGACTGAGCTGTCCCCATCTGCCCCTCTCAAACTTACACCCTGAGCCTGTGAATGCTGCATTGAAACAGACACTGTCACACGAAAAAAGGGCAGATTTATGGAAAAAAAACGAACAGTAATAAAAAAAAAAATCACCTTCAAAAATTCCTGATTAGCTCATCTATGCATTTTGTTATTCCATGAAATACACATCCTGGAATGATACCCTTATAATAAAATACTCAACAGCATCATTCTCAGTTTTCACTTTGATGACATATGATGTCCACCCCAGGATACAACACACAAATCCTCCTGCTTCTCTTCTTTTGAGAAAAGGTCTCAGAGGTTTGGCAAGCTCTCTTATTTTCTTCTATCTCAAAAAATACTTTTTTATCTTTTAAAGAGTTTCTGAACTGGTAAGTTGGCCTAATTGTGATTTTCCTTCTGGTCTCCCTAGCACAGAACTGTATGTTGGTTTTGAGAAAGGAACAGTAAGACAGAAGCCATTTGTGTGGGCTGTGACAGAGAAGGAAATTTATCAAGGGACTCATGATGCCAAGGTGAATATACAGCTTATTGGATCTAATTCATTACTATATCACTGGTGTATTGCTCAGAAAAATTATTTTAAGGCAACCCTATGTACTTTATTTACAGAGGACATGGTTATAATACAACAATCGGACTTTACTGTAAATGATTTCCCAAATCAAACATCTAAAAATCAATATATTTTTATGGGTACCATTAAAAAAAATAATAAACTGAGAAGAAAAATTGTTCTCAGTGAACCACATGGTGGACTTGAAACAGGTCCTTATAATGTTAAGTAAACCATAAGCTAAGACATTTCTTCAAAAAAGAAGAGGACTTTTATTAAGCACATGCTGTAACTGACCCTAACAGGAATGAACTTGCACCTCCTTGTCAAGCATTATATCAATATAAGGCTTCCTTCTTTCATCTACAGAAAAACAAATGAAAGAGCCATGTTTGGTATATTAAAAAGAAAAAAAGAAAAAGAAAAAAGGCAAATTGAGTGAAATCAAAGAAAACTATAAAACAGACAAGCCTTTCTATTAACACCTCTGAAGTACAGATATAACCTATTTTTTTGGTTAAAAAAAAAAGTCATATTTGACATAAGTGGGTATCTGGAGCCTAAATTTATCAAGTCACTGTTCCACAGATAGCACTCGGGTCATGCGGGGCATCTTTCTTCCACAAAAGACACCTCCCCATGTTCTCAGAGCCATTCTTCCCTGGGGAGGTAGCAGGAGGATAAGTGGGAACTTTCACTTGTTTGACATTACTCTTATCTCCTTTCAAAAGGGGCTTTGTACTTATAAATACACATTCAAAATTGTCACGTGAATAAAGAGAATCCCAAGTGATTACAGAGCGTGGGCTTAGCTGCCGGTTACCCAGGAATGTGCCAACACCCATTCCTAAAGATGTAGTAGGCAGGACTTCAGACTCAGACTAACTAGATTTAATACTTGCATTTTTTTATGGCGATACAATAAATATCTGAGACTGATACACAGGAGGGAACAGGCCGAGTTCCCACCGAGATTTGCTTTTTGCAATGCATTTTGCAACAGCTGGCATGACAAAACCCGGAATTCACTTGTGTACAGGGGACACAAAGAAAACCGCCAGATCACAAGTGGTCTAGGTCACAAGTGGTCTAGGTCACAAGAGCAGCGGTCCAGGTCAGCAGACTGCTACCATCAGCCACGTAGATGTCAGCATGCAGCTAACAATTAACAGTAGCTGTTAACAGGAGTAGGGCCAACATGGGTCTTTCCTAAGGGAAGCACTCACCAGAGCCCTGCTTTCTCTCCTCATCCCCTTCCTTTAGGACAAGAGGCCACGATTTCGCATTCCTGGGACAGCAAAGTCAATTTTGCCAAGCAGCAGCCTGTAGATTTAATTCAGTCCGCATCTTCAGAACTGAAATTTTCCGAGAAGCTCTGGGCTCTCTCTGCTTGCTAGATCTGTGTTTCACAGGCTTTACCCGATAAAAAGGTGTGAAGCTCCAGGGTTTCAACAATCCCAATTATAACGGATCAGTAACAAGAAACACTTGGGTATGGAATTTTCTCACTTCACTTTCAGAAAAAACAAGTAAACTCCTTTTCTCACTGCATAGGCACTTCTGTTTCTTTGGCCATGACCGCATACGAGAGCGGTTGCTGCCTACTCTCCCAAAGCCCTTGGAAGAATTAAGCTTAAGTTAGGGATGGCACCAGGCACCAGTGACAAATCAATTCTTGCCAGAGACAGATTTGTGAGATTCCGCAGGTGATATTACCAGCTGGAAGAAGGAGCAGACATGCCTCCAAAGGACAGTTAGTTACAACTACATGTATTACGAAGGGATTTAAACCTCCCTATTGCTTGAGGGGGGAAAAAATGGTAGTGAAGAAAGCATTTGAGTGAGAATACACAGGATGAAAAGCAGAGTTGAAACGTAGGAGATGCCCTATAGACTGGATGAAGAGCAAAGCAAAGACTCTTCCATCTGTGGCTCCCCAGTCTTAATCATGAAAAAAAAAAAAAAATATCCAAGAGGACTGTGAATCTGACAGTAACCAAAATAACCGAGGCATACGGCTGTTGAAAGGAATTACACAGTATAAGGCTATTAGAATTTAAAAAATAGTGTTTGAGAGAATTAACTGTTCTCATAAGTAAGTTACAGCTAGAATTATCATCGACATCAACACAACTGTTTGTTTTTCTTTACGCTTACTGTTCAACATGAATCTTTGTTTATCAGCTTAATTTACAGAAGTCAACCCCAAAAACATACCTTCCTATAAAATAAATAGGATTGCCCCACATTTTCCAAACAAATTAGGATTTTTTCATTATTACCTGGTTTTGGAAAAACAAAATTGAAATAATTTCATGTAAAATAAAAATACTACCTTTCATATTTCACCTATTGAAATGCTCTGCACTGTTAAACATGCAACACAACATATTTTCTTCAAGAAAAAGACATCAAATTGGACAGCAGTAGTTATTACAGTATTAGAGGTCTTTGAAGAGACTGTATTTCTGCTACTTTTTGTGCTTTCATTACCTTGTCCCTTTAGATTTTCTAATAATATTCAACTCAAACCTTAAGTGAAAACACCAAAGCTCAGTTTGCACAAACCTCAAATGTTTACCAGTCTGAAATATAAAAGCTTAGCAACATGTATGATGTCCGAACTCTTGGCAGTTAGTGACAGTAACCTTGAAGTCAGTGACAAAGCTCCCTCTAACTCCAGACCAGGCATCTCAGTTTTTTTCCCTTGTCTTTTCCTGAAGGTACAGCAAGGACAGAAAAATCACCCAAGAGGCAGAGGTGACACTACACAGCACAAACGGCACACTCATCTGTAATCTGGGGAAGAAAAAAAAAAAATCTACTCATTGGATAGCTAACCTGCATCTAGCAGATGCACGACAGGATAAAGATATACTTCTTTAGCAGCCCCCTTTTTATATACAGTGAGAAGTAAAAACCAGCTGAATTTTCAAATGCACTTAAGTGATATTAGAAATCTGAATCCCATTTTAAGAAGTAGCTTAAAACTGCCAGTTTTCATTGAATATTGGGCTCATTTACTTTTGAGAATGTAACAGTGTGCTTAGCAAAATTGTTGGGTGTTTCTGTATTTTGGAAGTCTGCCTCTTAAGACCTTAAGCATTTATTATAAACTTTAGAGACTTCCACATCTAAACACATTCATCACGTTAGAAAACAGGACTTTTCCTATTCTAACGATTATATTTCGGAGCCGCAAACACACTGCACAGGGAACACAGATGACTACTCTCCAGCTATGCCCTCTTGACACGCTTGCTCTAAAAAGGCTCCGAGAACTCAATCTTGCCATGGAGTCTCAACCTAGCTGTCCCAGGAGACAGCCTGCTTTCAGCCTATAAATTTTACCAGCTTTGTCCATCTGTGTTGCCCTGGTAAATTCTGCTACTTACGGATATAATTTTAAACAGTGCCCGAGGTATTCTGTATCTCGACTTCTACCTGGCCCCTTGGATGTAGGATTTATGCCCTTTCCATATTCACCCTGAAGGCTTGTGGGAGCTAAGTTACACCAGACTTGAACTAAAACCTTTTCATATACCTTCCAAAAGAAAACTGAAGAGAAGTCATATTCACAGCACAAACAGATACAATACTACTAGATTCCTATCAGCTCAGTGATGTTTGCAGAATTACGCTTGTTTTTACCAGTGCTGACTCTGGCCATACTATGAAGTAGGATGTTTCTCTGATAAATATTTATCTGAGCAAATTTAGTATTCAGACTCCTAAAATGTTAAATTTTCTGATTGAATACTATTAACAATACTTGCCCCAATTTTTCTCAGCATGTAAAACGCAACATGCAGGGTAAGGAAAACTCTTCAGTTTTTTGTGGTGACTCCTTTCCCCCTTTCAGGCACCTCTGACAACTTTAGTCCTCTTGAAACCTCTGAAACATCAGGAGTAAACAGATTTCTGCTTTTTATCATCAATATTGTCAGTACTTCCCTACAGGGGGTGGGGGGAGGTGTTCCAAAAGGCTTACAGAGATAATCTTTACTTAGGCTGTATCATTAATTAGGCAACTTGGCTAAGGCCAGTAATTACACCGTGCTAAATTGCACTGAATTTCTGTAGCACTTCACGGCAAGCAAGGTGCAGAGTTGAAGGAATAAAAGCCAACACAGTGACTTTTCTTAGCTAATGATTTCTAGTATGTCTGCTGGGAAAAACACTATAACACAGACCTGGCTGACGTGGATGGCCAGTATGGTCTGACAGAAGAGCGGCACACAAGCCGCACCAAGAGCCTACAAAGGAGGAGCTGGACAGGAACGCCTGCATCTCCCATTTCAGCGAACTGGGCAGACAAACTGCCATTATCCTACGTGATCCTCCATTCCTAACACACTGTGCTGGTTTTGGCTGGGGTAGAGGTGTTTTCTTTATAGTAGCTAGTATGGGGCTACGTTTTGGGTTTGTGCTGGAAACGGTGTTGGTAACACAGGGACGTTTTTGTTCCTGCTGAGCAGTGCTGACACAGAGTCAAGGCCTTTTCTGCTCCTCACCCCACCCCACCAGCGAGCAGCCTGGGGGGGCACAAGCAGCTGGGAGGGGACACGGCTGGGACAGCTGACCCCAACCCAAAGGGATGTTCCACGCCGTATGGCGCCATGCTCAGCACATAAAGCTGGGGGAAGAAGGAGGAAGGGGAGGACGTTCGGAGTGATGGCGTTTGTCTTCCCAAGTCACCGTTACGCGTGATGGAGCCCTGCTTCCCTGGAGATGGCTGAACACCTGCCTGCCATGGGCAGCAGGGAATGAATTCCTTGCTCTGCTTTGCTTGCATCCGTGGCTTTTGCTTTACCTATTAAACTGTCTTTATCTCAACCCACGAGTTTTCTCCCATTTACCCTTCCGATTCTCTCCCCATCCCACCGGGGGGGAGTGAGCCAGCGGCTGTGTGGGACGCAGTTGCCAGCTGGGGTTAAACCACAACACACAGACTGGCAGACAGGCTTCATTCAGCTCCCACAGAATCCAGTCCAAATCCCAGCAACTCAACCCAAGTCCCCTGGGGCGCTTCCGCAACCTCTTTAGAAGCCCAGAGGGTCCCAATCCTCAAAGCATCGTCTGATGCAGTAGATTTCATCCCAATATGAAGTTCCCATTCCAGGCCTCCAAGAACACGAAGGTAATGTCTGCTTGGGCGATAAGATTGGCACTGCTGTGTCTTTTATACATTTTCTCCTAAGTCCTTTATCAGGACTGTTAGCAAAATCCCTTACCATTATTGAGTCTGATCTAAGCAGTAAGCTAAGAAAATTAAATTAACGTCATTCTCAGCAACATTGCAGAAATTGCAAGCTAAGCAGCTGCCACTTATTCCTAGTAACTCGAAGTATATTATATTGAAAGAAGTCTTACAATAACATATATTGATTTTGTCAGGTTTGGGCTTTTTTTTTTTCCCAAGCAACATATGTTGCCTGTTCTATATTTGTGGGGCTACATGGACGCAGGTTTCCTTGCAGTAGCTCTGACTCTTGCCAAACAGATGTTGAGGGAAAGTGACTTTACACAACATGGGATAAAAGCTGTCTCAGATCAAAATGTTGGGTTAAGAAAAATCTTGTGGGTAATGCGGTAGACTAAAAGCATTGATTATGTATTTACACACAGAATCAATAGGTAGCTGAATTAATGCTTGACTACATTTGTTGAAATCATGCTATTATGTAGGAAAAAAATTACCAAATGCTAAGAATTATGTTAATTAAAGGACAGAAACTACATCAGTTTAAGTTCCAAAGTATTCATGTAATTCATTTTACCTACAGTCCAGATTCTCACTAATATCCTAATAGCTAGCTGAAATAGTTCGAAAAGTGATGAAGAGTTTGAAGAGGGATGTTTTTAAACCACCCTTTCAAACAACAAAATGACAAGCGATTCCCAGTCCCCAAACACAAAAGATGGGGAGTATTATCCTGAGACTGACAGAGTTCTCCATTATTTGCTGCAATTTGTGTAATGCCCAATCAGTAGGACTTCGCTTATTCCAATACTTGGTTCGTGACTAAGCCTAATGACAGAATTCAGTTCAATTTACTCTCTGAGAAGACAAAGAGGTTAATTTTTTACCATTCTGAATCAACATTTTTCATCACCTATACCCTTTCCCATTATGAAAATGATTAGATTCGTATAGAGTCACTTCAGCACATGAAAACTGATGTGAAACCCTTCATTCCTATTTTTTCCCTTGAATTTACTGTTGGCTGAAAACACGGTACTAACCGCTTCAGGATGTTAGGCTTGGTTTAGCAAATATAATAAAAGACAAATTATGTTAGAAGACTTCTGTGGTTACTTTCAATGTATTTCTGATTTACTCAAGAACAACTCTTTGGACGTCCATGACAACAATCCTTTCTAGCCTCAGGTATGTAAGTTCTGCTTCTGAACTGGTACTGATGAAAAAATCTGCAATGAGTTTCCTTTACCATGAAAAAGGAACTTGCAGTTCCAGAAGCCAGAAATAAGCGCATCTCCCCCTTCATATAGAAATAACTTTCAAGAGCTGGCAGGAAAACCTAGTTTCTTCCACAGTCACTGCTACAGAAAAGTGATTATACTCCGATACGAATGTGTGATATAAACTTCCAAAGCAGTGAAAAGATTCCACATGAAAAAAAAAAAAAAAAAAAAAAATCAAACCCAGTCAGTAGATACTTTACAACATTTTATATTCATAAAACAGGTACTTAAAAAAAAAAAAATCATAGTCTTTCAGAGTCCAGAGCTCAATTTTTCCCTCCTAAACCCATGCAGACTAAGAGTTTACTTCACCGCATAGATTGAAAAACAAAAACCAGGATTCACTTACTTGCCAGAGATTAGATGGGGATCTCTTAAAGCACCAAATATTACAAAACACTATCTAAAATCTTGCTTTTCAACAACGTTATTTGACAGTCGACTGGATCTAGGACAGCTGCTCTATCGTCTGTATTTCTATTCAGTTTGAATTATCTACGTTTTTCAATTCATGTACACTAAAGCAAATATTAATATATTTAGCAATAGAATGTTACTAAAGCAAAAATTATAACAACACTAATCCACGTTGTTTAAAATTACTCTAGTTTCATATATATTTATGAAATTTTCCCAAGCATCATGAGAAAACCGAACACAAAGAAAAAGTCAAGGTTAGTAATTAAGATTCCACATAAAACAAATCACAAGGAATCTTAACATTGGCACCTGATTGCATTTAGACAAAAACACATCAAGGTACATACCTGTAAATCTGGTGAATATTTTCAGCTTTGATTTCCTTGAGAATTTCATGGTAGATACGAAGGTTATTTGGTTCTTGAGATGTTGGGGGAGAAGGGCATTTCTTGCGTGCATAATATCCTATCACAATTCCAAAAATAAATAAAATCAAAGCAGTGCAAAATACTTTCAGTATCTGAAAAAAACTGCAGCGGTTGCTCTTTGGTGCCTGTCTCGTATAGTGTGAGATGTAGTCAGGGTCTTCCTGAAGCCGCTGGAATCTTCCCTTTGGAGAAGATGATGGCTGGATGGGCTCGAGATCAAGGTCAGGGCTCTGTGAGTTTCCCAGGTGATGCTGGACCGCACCATCCAGTCGGAAATGGTCAAAGCCAGGCTCCTCCAGCTCTTTTTCCATGTCCCATTCCAGTTCCAGCGCTGTGGCTTGGAGCTCATCGTTGTCAAGGTACGGTGAGTGCCCCTGTGCTCTCTGGTCTGCGTTCACTTTGTGATAGGCCATCTTTTTATCTATTAAAACAAAATTTAAGAAAACCCTAAATGTTCCTTTCCTTACCTATACATAGAACAATTTATTTATTCTTTGTAAACCTGGGAGAACTAAACATATATAATAAAAAGCAAAAACTGGGTTCTCAGTATTTCACTCTCCCTGTTTCCATCGTCCTGTCTTCTTTTGTAGGATCAGCAGTCGCATGAACATCGGTAAAGGGGAAAGAAGATATTTAAAGGAATATAATATATTGTAAGAATATGAATAAAGGTTATTTACAGGTGCCAATGGCAAAACGAAAGTTATCCTATTATTTTGTCAGTCCCCAAGATAATATTAAAAAATTGAGTGAAGGCACAGTTTCCAAAACAATTATTTATTATCTGAAAGTAATTTTAAAGCTTAAAAACTGTGTGTATCAATTTCATTTCACTCGTAACATAAAAAATAATGCTGTTAAAATAAAGTTGAAAAAGTAGAAATAATTTAACTTGCCTGATCTGATTCTAAACACTAGGAAATGATAAGTTAAAAAAGAAATTTCAGGGTGACACTGTACTTACACATCAATAAAAGGCTTCCATTTAGATGGAGCATTCTATTATTTATAGGTATTTTAAATGCATAGTTCCTGAATGACTGATGAATTTACTTAGGAATTGTCCCAGCTGTTTTGCTCCACTTATTTTTCCCATTTTAATGAACCAAAAGCACTACCAGGTAACTATTTATATCAAAACCATTCCTTTAATAGCAGGGCACATCTGTGGCAATGCTAGACATTTCTATGGAAGTACGAGCCCTCTAAAGGGAACTCTGACCTCCAGTACAAACATTCAAAGTCAATTTTCAACAAATCACTTCTAACAGACTGCAACAATAGGGTGCTGTTTTCCTCCATACTCTGACAATAGCTACTCCATCACATAAGCATCTGTAATTTAGGGCTTTTCAAACACCAGACTCGCTCATCAATTAGAATAAAATGAAGATAAAGATATTAAACCTCTCTCAGTGATGGGTATCGGACTGACACCTACAACACTACATTATCCCTCCATTTTTACATGTTAAGGCATTTTCTTTCTCTAAGGCTTACCTCCAGATAACGTTATTGAGGCCACATAACAGGTGAACCTACTCTAATGACAAAGTAGAATTTAGCTTTGTGAAGCTCTCTGAAGAGAGCAAACTGTTACAAAGCAATGACATAATGAAACAGCCTATTGTCCACTGAAAGACTGTCTTGCTCTATACAATACCAATTTACAGATCCTATTTCCTTGTAGAGCCATATAAATATCCCTCGCCTATAACTCTCAGGCAGTCTAGGAACAGTCAAGAGAGCCCATCCTTGAGGAATGCGTCTCAAGTGTAGCTATTGTATGCACTGTGCAAATCAACGCTCCACCTGCAGTCCAGATTTTTCTACACCCAGTAGAGGCAACAAAGTTTAGAGTGAGATGAAGTAAAGCATGTTAAGTTAGTGTGAAAAGCTACATTATTTATTTAAATAATGATAACAAATGTTAGTCTCTAAATTCCAGTTGAGTCAACACATGGCTTATGCCTGCAAAGCCGTTCTGGCTGAACTTTATGGACTTTCTGTCAGCGCAGCCCTTGGGTTTGTGAGGGTCCTTCCGAACTGCAGCTCTACAGTCCAGCAGGTCCACCTCTTCCCCCACGGTTGTGCATCATTTCTCAAGGGAGCACACTGTCTCCTCATCCAGGTTGTTGAGGAAGATATTTAATAACATCAGCCCCAGAACTGATCCCAGGTACACTAAGCTTCTTACCAACTGGACATCAAGTGATTTATTAGTATTCTTTGGAAAATAGAGCTAACCAATTTTCAAACTATTTATCTGCCCTTTCACCCTGCCTCCTCCTGTTTTGTTGGTGGAGGGATTAATTTGCAAACCATCAGCGACAGAGGTCACTACTAGATAATAACAACTGCCCAGCAACCTCATTTTTCCAGCTCCATTTCATACTGCTTTTTATTAGAAATTAATTTAAAGGCAAGCGTTTTGTCCTTTAAAAGCAAAACAAACCATTACTGTATTCCATAAATATATAATTTTGACTCGAGAGTTGCTACAGTCATTTAACAAACTGCTTTAGCCAAATAAATAAACCCTTAACAGATTACTACAATATTACCCATAGAATAGGAATTAGGGCAGTTTTTCAGATGCAGTTGCATGGCAAATATTAAGCTTGCTGCACTTATAAATGGTGACCATTGCATATCTGTGGTAGTTAAGTTTTCTCTGCGTTTATGACATTTTAAAAATGTATGCTATTGTTCAATGGAGTGTATTAATAAAGGTTATTTAAATCTACACATAAGTGCATAATAAAAATTCCTATGAAATTTCTTTAAATGGCTATTAATGCAGAGGAGTAGTAACCACATTCCACAGCTTAGTGTCTCAGGAATTCAATTTTCATACAAAGCACCAAAACCAGTTACTTCACTCCAGGAAAAAAAAAAAAAAAAAAAACCAAAAAAAAAACCAAACACATCACCAAACAACTAAATGAACTAAAATAAAAATCAATATTCAATTCAGTTTTATGTTTGAGATCAGTCTTTGGTGTATGGGATCTTCTTAGCAACGCATGTGCTTTAGTTAAAGAATGCAAGAGTAACCCCAGCTGGCATCCTCACTTTTTCTACTAATATTGCTAAGTTCATTTTTTGAGTGTGAGGACACAGCACGACTTACCACAAAGTCTCCGAGGTTAGGGCCCGCAGTGTATTTAGCTATGCCAACAGTGACTTTAGAAAGGGGTCTCCTGATTCTCAAGGCATAAGTCGTCTGTGCCATGTAATCTGTATTACCAGTTCTATTTAGTATTTGGCTGGTCAAAGAAGTAAGCGTGACTTAAAAATTATCTATTAAATGTAATTCTAGGTAGGAATTAGAAGGATAAAGGAAAACACTACATAGAGAATAACAAAAAAATAGACAGTAGAAATATGGATAAACTATAAAGTCAAGAAAAAACACTATGATGCCCTAGTTCAGTCTTCTCTGTAACACAGACCATAAAATGAACATATTTTTGAAAGACACTTTTGAAAACTTCAGGAGATAGAAAATCCATCCCATCTGCCAGCAAGCTGTTTCAACATTTAATTGTTGTTAAATACATGTTTTATTATAAAGATAAAAGAGCAACTGCAAAATGCCAGAAGTCTGAATGTGCACCGAGTGAGCTTTAAAGCCTTTCTACAGGGAAAGCAAAGGGAATCATAAACTCTGGAATACTGGACAGAGCATGGCTGATGACCAATAAAGTTGATGTGCATTTCTACACTTCCACTTATCTGTGGGGAGAATGTTTATAGAGAGGTATCAAATCAATGCTAAATGTCCTTTCAATTAACTGTACAGAAATCAGCAGTCAGCTTTATCAGATCGTTATAGCCTTAACGAGCCCATTTCAAAACTATCTACCTGTTCTTTGATCTTAAAAATAACACGTTTACACCCTAATAGGTGCATCTTGCTATGAAACAACCAGAAACTTTTTTTGTGATGGCTTTCCTCCTTGAATCCCTTATATCAATGAAGCCTTTGAAAACTATATAATAAAGACTACATGAAAGGTGTTGCGTCGGTATCGCTGCCACTCTCTGATACCTCCAAACAGAAAGGTCAGCTTATACGAACATTTTATGAAACCAACAAGGAAAGACCAATATGAATATATTACAGTAAATTCTTTGTGACTGGTGCTGTAGTTGTTAAATCCAGTTCATGAGCGGCTGAGACAATAAGCAGGCTCATTCACAGCAGGACCAGTGGCAAGTGTTAATGTGCTGCCCATAGCGAACGCCTTCTTGGGCCATTTAGTGTTGATTACTGAAAAGGCAAGCTTTACCCAGGAATTGTACCGAAGGCGTTGCAGCTTCATTGTACAGTCACCAAACCACAAATCCAGGGTTGCTGGCTAATTTCATTTTAAAAGTTCTTTCACTTCGATTTTCTTCTCGGTATCCTCTATACAGAGTGCTGTTGCTTTAAGTCCTTGTAATCTTTTTGTGTCTAGGCAAACCCCAAAGGAAATATAATGTCACCTGTTTGAAGGGCAAATAGCTGTACTTATCACAGAAATCAACAGCCACACACATACAAGCCTTTGAAGTGTATATGACAACAATTTAGTACTTTGTTAAATGAGATGATGCCAAGTTTCAGGCCTAGACGAATTTCTTCAGAGTTATAAATCCCTGATAAAAGTTGTTTGCAGAAGAGATTATGATGCCCTTGTCAACAGCAACATTACACTACACTGTAATTCAAAAAATAATATGATATTTCCATCATCACTTCCTTAATTTTCTGCAGTAAGGATTTCTCCCTTCCCTCACGTTTGGGATCTGGGCTTGGCAACCAGTTCAGTTACAGTAGGACAATTAAGTTCCTTGTCACTCTGCACAACCACCGTATAAAACCAAATGACAAACCTTACCCGTTGTGCACGTTTCACTAGCTGACTTAAGACGAACACAGCCTGAAAAAACGTGCAGCGTTGTAGCAGAAGACACAACAAGGAGATCAGACTTGAGAAAGCAGGTGTGTAGAACACGGATAGTCATTGAGTCCAAATTGCTCCTTCATGTAACACTAATAAGTACTTTCTAGCACACATGAGTGATGTAGAATATTTAACTTCTTCAAAATCTCTCACCAATTTTATTATGCCATGAACAGCCGTGTGGACCAGGATATTATTAACACAAAGGATGACTACATGACAAGAACAGGGTCTACAACGCACCTTGATTGATAAGACCGGCGCACAATGACGTCCAGTCGGAAGCGAGAGTTAACTTGCCTGTCAAAGCAGTGATCAAATGCGTCAGCCGCTTGAGCTATAGTATCCTGGGCCATCCAGGTGTGCGTAGGTACACACGTATGTATTTGCCTGCTGCCCTTTCAGAACCTTTGAAGGCCTGGGGCTCAGAGAAAGAAGAATTGCTAGGAAGCTCCTTCTCAGCCAGCAGACAGCTATCACATAAAGATGAGGCAGACTCAGCTGGTCTCTAACATGCTGGGCATGCATTACTAACATAGATCTTTTCCATCCTCAGACATGTTTAGTTTGTAAATACCTATTTGCCTGAAACAAAACTCAGAAATATTTACTGAACAGCTAACAGCATCCATGATATATGCATAGCCTACCTAGGAGGTTTATTAAAACTGCAGCGTAATCGGATCAGTATAAATGGCTCTGTTACGGAGTCGGCGCATTTCTTGTGGTACGTGCTGTGCTGCTGCCTTCGCTGTGCTTCCATTTTCAGAACTGCTTTTCCCTCCAGCTCGGGTGGGTAACAGCTCAGCTTTCAGTACCACGCTCATTTGCAAACATCAGAACAACGGTCTCAAACGAGGAGGGAGAAGCGCCCCACACGCACGCTGGTTCCATAGTCCATGAATTAATCACTCATCTTTCCTTTGGGCTCCACACTCAGATCCCGCTGTTCTCCTTGCGAAGGGCACTGGATAGGATTGCAGTGTTTCTAAAAGCAAAAAAGTGGATGGAGGAACGGGACGCTAGGAGGGATGTTGTGTATGTGGGTTCACACACTGTTCTTAAACTAGGTATAAGGGGAAGAAATGACGTCCTCCATCTTTGTTCATTTGCACTAGGCCACAGCCCCACCACCTAACCTCTCCTGCCCCAACCACCCCCCCGCCATTTACCTTCCCTCACCTCGGCCTGAGCTCCTGGCCATCCCCATCGCTCAGAAAAAAGTGCCGGAGCTCTTATCCCTGTTTCAGATTTCAGGGACTTGGAGACATTATACAATTACAACAAGCAAAATGCACTCAAAGGGGATGCAGCTGCAAAAAGTAAGAATACGTTTCCTGCAAAAGAAGAAGTTTTAGCCATGTGTTTCAGCCGGTCCTTGCCACAGTTTGGCTTAAACTGTAGCATCGCTGGATCCTGGGTGAAGCCAGCTGCCGAGCTCTGCCCCCTCACGCCCAGCGGGATTTGGGGCGGTTAGCAGCAGCCACCTCTTCTTGCAGAGCAATCAACCCACCCAAAACTGTTGAGTTTAACACCACCTTAATCTTTCCTTTTTCCCATTTCTCCTCATACCAACCGCCTGTATGCTAACCTAATATTCAGTTTGCCTACATGTGGTTTTTTTTTCCAAATTCAAGATTTCATCAATAATATATTTTGCATTACATTTCCCCAGCCATTATAATTGCCTCTGAAAGAAATAAAACACAAAGCTTTACCAAGACAAAAACTATTACTTGGGCATTTGCATTTAATCTTATAGTTGAATTTGATGTGAAATAAGATTACTGTAAATGGTGTTTAACTTGAAAATGCTGACAGCAATAGCTGCAATAACAGGCCCTAGCAGTTCTTAAGAAAGTTAATTTTATATGACTCATTTCTGCTTTGGAAATTTTTACATTGCCAGTCTTTGGTTTGGGCACATTTCACTTCGATTTTTTTTTCAATCTCTTTTTTCTCGTTAACTACAGTCAATCACATTTAAATTATTGTAAAAAAATTAAGCAATTTTAGCTTTAAAAATGTGGACACTGCACACCTGCAAGCTACCGCAGTCTAAGAAACTGTGCTAACGGGAGTCTACTATACTTCAAAAGGTGCAAAGCAACATTACAAAATACTATGTCATGTCAACCCATGTCTTTTTAAAAACTAAACCAACCAAACAAAAAAAACCCCAAAAGGTCACTTTTATGGATGAGCTACAAACAGGAACTGACCTCATCGTGAACATAGACTCCACTCCTGGTTTTTAACAATCATTGCCAAAATCTAGCAATGAAAACATTAACACGCTCTGTTGGGGCACGGGAACAACAAAACCAGAAAAAAAAAAAAAAAAAAAAAACAAAAAACAAAAAACCAAACTGATGGCTCCGGAGCAGTTGGGATAGAAGGTTATCTAGCCATAGTCCGGTCCAAAGATAACAGGAGGACATGAGTCAGCCCTGCGATTTGAGTCTATCCCCTGCAGGGATCTGCCCCCTGATAAAAGGACAGAGCCTGCAGCAGACCTGCAAGCATGAGACACGCTCAGGACCTAAGACGGAGTTTCAGTAAAAACGTAGATTGCAGACAGTAACTTGTGCTCATGTCTCCTCTAAAAGGAAACCAGCTCTTAAGTGACTCAGACACTTCAGGACATGTCATCTCCAAGCAGAACGATCTCGGAGATACATGAATGACTATACATGAGATAAGGCAATTTAAAAAAAAAAAAAACCACAATATCTCAAATACGTTTTTAAAAAGAATAAATCTACAGACAACTGCTTCCTCGATAAAACCTGCCTGTGTGCCTGACCCGTGCACAATTTCTGTTCCCACAGAAGAGCTATGGCTCCAGCTGGAGATGGAAGCACTCTCAAAGCCCTGTTTCTACGGCTTCTGCTGAAGAGACCAGAACTGGCAGTGGCGCGGGGCAGAGCAGAATGGACTTCACCTGCAAGCGCCCTGCTGCTCCCGGTCATACGCGACATCAGGTGATCTAAGCTGGTTTTCAGAGCTTAGGATGAATTTCAGAAACTTATCTGGTTCCAGAAGACAAATCTTCCTATTATTAAGATTTCACATGGAAATCAGAGATACACACGACATATGAAGCCCTAATGTCTCGCATCAAGAGTAATTTTTTGGATAAAACCAGATTTTAAATGATATATTTAAAATACTGGTACACACAAATAATATCTTTCTGTTGTCACCATCCTGTGGTCTTCTAATTTGCTGTAGAAAAATAGGTCAGTACTTATTAAAAAAAATAATCCTTATTTCTGAATACATTTTATAGATTTCCCCCCCCCCATTTCTAGCTCCGGGGGGGGGGGGTTTATTGAGGTTTTATCAATTTCAACAATGCCATGGAGCCCTTAAAAATAGTATATTATGGAGCTGAAGATGGCAACATTTACAATTGAGAATAGGAATTTTACTATATTTTGATAGATAACAGCTTCAATGATTCTGTGCATGGTTTATAGCAGAAAACAGAGTAAGGCAGTAACTAAATTTTCTGCTTTTTTGAACGATCTGTTTCCAAAGAATTCAGAAAACAAGCAAGTTTACTTCATAATCACGCCAAATTTATTTTCTGGGTGAACTCGCGAATGTTAAAGCTCAAGTACACAGAGTGATGTTGCCATGGCAACCGCTACTGCAACCCAAGGTGGGCACATGTTTACGAAAGCACATTTATATAGCCGTATAGGCATGCCGCGGCACACTGACGCTCCAGACTCCCGTCAGAAGGCAATCGAGCTATTCACGCGTTATCGGCCCCGATTCTGCTCCTGGCAAGGCACGGGGACGTTCGCTGAAGCCATTAAGCTGCAGCAACCCCGCTTACGATATAAACGACGCCAGGTTGTTTCCGCATGTTGCGGTCATGAAGTCTTCGAGCCATTACTCCTGTTTCTAGGACCTAAACGAGGAAACCTTAATTTGCCATAAGATGTAATAGTAGAAGATTTACTGTTGCTATGGCTATAGGGGAAGAGTGGAGCAGTAATATGTTTGGTGTTCTTTGACCTTTTTTTTTTTCCTTAAATCTCCACTGAAATAAGCTGTCAAGTTTGAGAAATGTCAGAGTTTGGTCATCTGAGTCTGCCCGGAGGTGTAATTTTGCATGGTGTACAAGTCCTGTGAATTTATCACAACATGTTATTTCACACACAGTCGACATGGTGTGACATTCAGCATCCTGAATCCGCCAACGTCTACATGCTGAAATGAGTTTATGGTTTCTCTTTAAAAGAGAATCCAAGGTGTGTTAGTTCAGGTCAACAGAGGAATCCTCAGTGGATTTCTGGGGATAAAAACCAAAGGAAGCATCCCTTCTTTCTGCTGCTTCATCTGCATACCTATCTGTGGGGCAGCTCTGCCGCTCCTGACACAGCCTTTCCACATCAGCCAGCACTGAGTTCAGCGTGGAAGCATCTGAAATTAAAACCCGATTTGTTCCTTTAGTTGAGTATCACTCACTCTGCAAACTCATTTAAGATCTGTGATGAAGTAAATCTATATGTAAAGCTCTATATATCAATAATACATGTGTTTTCAGTAGCTTTCCAGAAGACTTCTGTACTTCGATGATAGCCCTTCTGGAATAAAGTCACAGAAAGCAGCTAGATCTGATGCTGTTTTCAGCCAAGTCCTGCCCAACCGTGACCACAGCCTTGGGAAAAGAGGCACAGCTGCTTAGCCTATGGTTTTATCTTCAGCCTCTCTTTGATGGACTCCCAGTCATCACCTATGGAAATCTCTCAGCCTTGCCGAGATGTACGAAGATGAGGGTAGTACATTAAATAAACTAGAGAAGTCCATTATCCTAAAGACTACCTCAATTCTCAATTCTCCCTCTCAGCGTGCTATAGTCGCTTTTGACACCTACAAGTTGACAGTTAAACTTTCATATACGCAGAATTTATCATAGACTGCTATTAGGTTGAACTCTGAGCAGTTCTTGTTAATACTGTTAGCCTCTACTAATTTCTTAAGCAACATTTTCGTAAAAAGTAAACATGATACTTCTTGACCACGAATAGAGCAGCCTTGGAGAGGTGCATGATCCATACTTCACAATCTAAAATAAACAGATCAGCTGCTTTGAAGGAAAAACTTTTAATAAGCCGCCTTGTTCTTTTAGTCTAGGCCAGGGTTTGTGTGTAGCTATTAGAGCTCAAATTGTTTACGCCGTAGTACTTTTTGATTTAGAGACATTAGCAGTTGAAGATAAGCAAAGTACGCATTACCACAAGAACAAAGAGGACATATTCAAGAAACATATAGCTTAGTATACTGAGTTAAAGTAGGCTATAAACTATATAACCGATGCTTAGAGGTATTTCAGCACTTCCCATCTAAAGCAGGAATTGTGCATGAACAGAAGGACTGATGGTTTGTGCTAATTCAGCTTTATTCCATCAGCTAAATGTGGATTGATGATCTTCTAAGCTGCTGGATACCCATGTTCAGGTACACATTCTCGTACCAGACAGCTAGTGATGTTTAGGAACTTTTCAGCAAAGTAGTATCAATCAGCAAATGACAATCCGCTGACACCAAAACCCTCAAATAGCAAATGCCACGGAACAGCAGCTGTGGACGACCAGTCTCTGCGCGTACTTTGCATACCGGCTAAGACATGCTCTTACTTCCTCTCTCTAATTTCCTTTAAAAAGCAACGTTAATCCAAAAACACTCCAAGCAACAGCTTTCAGCGAAGATTAAGCCCTCTCTTCCCTGCTTTCAGCTATAAAACAGAACAGTATTCAGGTCACAGCAGAATACGCTACAGCTTCTTAAAAAGATGGGATGATACATCAATTACACTAATTCTCTTAATTCTGCAAAGTTATACTGAAAAGTTGACAATTCACAGAACCACAGAAACGTTGGCTGGCAGGGACCTCGGGGGTCACCTGCTCCAACCTCCCACTCCAAGCGGGACTGCTGCCAAGAACAGATCGAGTCGTCTCGGCCTTAAACTGAACTCATCGAGCATTCAATCAGAGCTCAAGGGTTCAATATGAACACAAATGTATGCCATTTCTCTCCTCTTTTTTGTCTGCTGCTGATACTGATGTTATTTTTACTAAAGAAACAGATGTATGCAAAAATAAAAAACCTCAAACCTGTAATATAACCAGTCGTTAAAATTCACAGAGACTTTTCTGCTTAAAAAAAAAACACAGAAAAAAGACAGAAATAGAAAAAGAAACTGAAGTCTTAACACACAGACATAGCAGCCATAGCATGAAAAATTCATTTCCATTAATGAGACGTGGTAGTCCCCAGGCCAGCGCCCTTTGTATGTGAACCATGTTAATCAGATTGTATGAGCATTTGCCGGAAACTCTTGGGATAGCAAGCAACTATAACCAGATAGCAAGCATAGCAGATTAGCAGCTTGCTAAAAACTGCTTGACTTGTAACCCTTGAAGCACATGAATGATGCAGATTTCCCAAATCACTGATAAATGAAGCATTTCATTTATGCAGCTCCTATTTTGCAGCCTTTGACTCAATTTGCACATCACCAAAACGCATTCAAAAATCGCCTTCTCCATGGCATCTTTATGTACGAAAGTACAGAACAAACAAACAGCTAAGGATCGCATCAATTCAGATTTGGTCACACGTACTTCTTGTACAATGCCTTGCTATTGCTATCCTACATCTCAAAAAAACCCGTCAATAACTTCAGCTGAGTCAGAGCAAGACAAAAACACAAGCGTTCCCACCAGGACTCACCGCAGAAGCAGGTTTGGATATGGAGAACATACCAAGTTCTTGAAAGATCTAACAAGACAGCAGGATCTAGACTTGACCAAGCAAACTTTTCCTAAGAGGACCTATTAAATGAATCCTTTAGCCAGGAGAAGGAAAACAACCAGGATTTAGGCTTTCCTTCAGCTGGCAGTAATGCATTTAATTTCTTCCTAGCTTGGGCTTCATCTGCTGTGTTTTTCCAGTGACAGAAACAGATGGAAACTCTCGCTACTGGAGACAACTTTGTTTTAAAAACACTTGAGAGTTTCAAGGAAATTTCAAAGTTGTTGGATCTGTAAAGCTTTTTATTGACTTTATTCCCAACCTAATTCTAATCTCCATCACCAGTTCTCAAATCACTGTTTGTACAGAGCTAGGAACCATTAAGAAACCAATGTTCTCAAAAAGCAACCCACAAAATGAAGAGAATTGATGAGCTAATTTCCAAAGAACACAATTTCACAATAATCATGAAAATATTATCCATAACTGACTCTGAGAAGGACTCCAAAAAACACACTATTAGTGACTCTGAATAATATAATAATCTATTAAACTCTGCAAATTCCTATATGAGTATTTTCAACATTGTACTAATATTTTTTGATCAGAATATGAATTATAGTCCCATTGCCTGCCTTCTTTTCTACCACAACACTTAAGTGTCTCCTTGAAGGAAGAAGACAAGACTTCATAAAATAGAATCATAGAATCATTAAGGTTGGAAAAGACCCTTAAGATCATCGAGTCCAACCGCTAACCCAGCACTGCCAAGGCCACCACTAAACCATGTCCTCGAGCACCACGTCTACCCGTCCTTTAAATACTTCTAGGGATGGAGACTCAACCACTTCCCTGGGCAGCCTGTGCCAGGGCCTGACCACCCTTTCGGTGAAGAAATTTTCCCTAATATCCAACCTAAACCTGCCCTGGCGCAGCTTGAGGCCGTTCCCCCTCGCCCCATCGCTTGTGACTGGGGAGAAGAGACCAACCCCTCACTACAACCTCCCTTCAGGTAGTTGTAGACACACGTATAACCGATCATCGCTCATGTGCTGCCTCCCTCTCTCTGCAGGCCTCTGGGAAATTGTGTAGATCGCTGTGGTGACTATCAGTATGTCCATGGTCTCTCCTGCCTTTCTTTCCCTTTTGAAATATCAAAAGAATAAAAAGCATCAAAATAGGGATACCTATCCCCAACTCAGTACATATTTCCTTCAACTCCAAAACTGGAGAACTAATTCTTCACAGTTTCCCCAGAAATGTAATTCAGAGCTGAACATCCCTTGCTTTATTTTACATGTTAATTATTCCTCTTAGAAATAAACATTTCCTCACTAAAAATGTGCATTTTGATGAAATTTAGTTTTTTAGTGGGAATATTTCCCTCACAAAACAACTTAATCAGCTTTATTCATACATGACCTAATTTCAAGCTCAGGGAAAGAAAAAAAAAAAAAAAAAAGAGTCATAAAAAGATGCCCATGAGCTTCCAGAGGAAGAGGATCAGGCCATGCAATTTAAAACAGTAGAAGCGCTTTCTTCATCTCTACTATCTCTACTTGTTTTTACAGTGAAATGTCTTCCAGTGAGCTTCACAGTGCAGTTTTTCACAACTTACAGCAAGGAAAGAGAAGCAAATCAGTCTCTAGTGAAAAGTCACCCAAGCCCATGAAAAATTTAGAGTGACTAAATATATAATTAAGATGAATCAAGAAACAACATTAGAAAACAGTTTGTACATTATCAGAAGTCGAAGACCGAAAATTTGAACGCTCTTTTTTTCCAACAGCAAACGCACAGAATTCCCTGTATTTTAGATACATATAGAAATTATAGGTATGCGTGTGTATTAAAGGTATTTAGAAATAGTGAACTATTTAAAGTACATCTCATAGCTTTTATAATTTATTTATGAACAGGGACATTATTAAAAATAAATGATCTTCAAGGGCACTTAAAAGTAATGCTGTTTTGAGACTAAATGTCAGGCAAATGGCATGAAAATGTAAAACTCGGTAAGTCATAAAACACTGCTTTATCACAGAATCTTTATACTACCAAAATACAGCCTGAAATAACTAGGTTTATTATAACAACACAAACAGAATCATTACAATTGCATTACATTTCACATGTAATCATTACATTATTAAATGCTCTGTATTTTTCATTCTCTTTTAAGAAGTATCAAGCTATGACTCTGTTTCATACAGATACAAAGGCTTTAGCTGCACTGCCATATATTACAAAGAGTAGGGTCTGAATGTGCATAATCAAAAGTAATCAGTTCCATTACTCATTTTCATAACTTTGCCAAAAAAATCCCAAATCTAACCATTACAAAGCCATGCCCAAAGCCTACCTCATTGAACGTAAAGACAATAACCTCAAAGTGACCTGTATGCCACATCTCTATGTAAGTAAAACGTAAGCTCTCCATAAACCTCTTTGGACATGTAATCTATTTCCATTTTCCCCCTTTACTTTTCGTTTCTGGAAATAATTAAGCCTACAGTTCAAACCAATTAAATATTGTGTGCCGTTACAAAACCATACTGGATTTTTATCTTCCACTGCTAAACTTAGTCCAAAATAATTGCAGTGGATACAATTATCCACCACAGTTACCATCTGGGACATGAAAGTAAACATTTTAATTATTGCCATTGTAATTTGGGACCCACAAAGACCAATATTTGGGCTACATATGGAATTTATTTTTATGGATTCATGTCAAAGCAGGTGGATGCAACACTTCAAAAGACAGTTGGCTAAATGCCCATAAACTTTGCCACCTAGTGCAGACTACTACAAAGAGCAGGAGAACTGAATTTTATATCCAGGCTGGTTGTTAAACTGCTGGGTGATCTCAAAACCAAAATCAGGATAAAAGACATTGACCTCTGTTCTAAAGCACTTTTATGTATCATTGAAGTAGTTATCATTGAAGTAAAGAGCTGACTTTCTCATTAGAGATGTAGATTATCAAAAACTCCTAGCAATTTTACTGACTGTACTGGGAACTTTGTATGCGGGGAAAGGAGAATACTTTACTTCAGGCACTTTTATTTGAGTAGATACCTAGGAGTATGCACATCTAGCATTAGGCATCAGAGTTAAAATGTGTTTGTCCTGCATAGCAATCTCTCAGTGAAGAGCAAAGGAGGACTGCAATCTAATTAAAGAGAATCAGAAAAATAAATATATAGGGTCTGAAATATAGAGAGGATATTAACTTCAGCGGTTTTGAATATAGCACTGAGAAAAGGTACTTACATGCCTTTGAAGACAGTTTGAATCTGTTTTACCAAGGTCAAAACGACTGTAAAATGAGTAAGAAATCGGAAAAGTTCCATAACATTGGTAGTGAGCAAAAACTTCTTACAGCGCTATCGCAGCTTAAGGCTTCACACAGCTGCATACAGCCAGAATGAACTCTCGGTTAATGAACGACTTCCAGTTTGTGACTAAGGTCTGAGATTATTAATGATTGCACAACAGCCTATGAAATTCCTAGCCTACATGCGTTTGAGAGGATCACTCCTTCTTTTTGACACATAATGAACTCCTCCTGTGGACTGCCGAGGCTCCTTAACTCTCATCTGTAGTAAAGGAAGTTAGTTTGCTCAGTTTCTCCGAACTGTACACTAAATCCAGCAGAATTGAGCCAGCAATAGTTTCCCATCACACATCACAACTTGTACTACTATCTAATAATTATAGAATCATACGGTTGTTTTCTGGTTTGTTTCCTTGGGTTTTTTTAAACTAATAAAGCAACGATCACCAAGACTTCTCACTATTTACTTTCACTCTTTTAAAAAACAATAGAGACCGATACTGGACTGAGACGAGATGTAACTGAAGATCAAAGTCAGTTTGTTGGCAACAAGCTCTGCATTTTGTAAGCAGAGAGCAGTACAACTCATTCAGTTAGCAGGGATCCACTTTTCTGATAGCGTAGGCAGGTATTAGAGCAATAACCCAATAAACCACAATTCACTGTCAGACCTGGAACCAATGGATGTTTTCAAAGATCTTCACGGCCTGTTATCTATAAACATGCACGCTCAAATAACCCCTGCCCTTGCTGAGGCTGGGCAGGATGCTCTTCCACTGCTTTATGGGGGCCAGCTTTTGTTGTCCCTCTTCCACACAGATTTCATATCTGGAATTTCTTCTCTAAACTGAAATTATACACTGCTTTTTGCTGGACAACACGCTCAAACTTTAAGCCTCTGAATATTCTAATTATTTTGAATGAGATACCATAGTGTTTGGTACCCGAAGCTTTAAGCATTGAAATCTAAGTTCCACTTTTTGGCAGGCATACTATAAGCAATCCAGATCTATTTCTGTACTTTTAAGACTTACCTTTGGCATACTGTAGTGCAAGGACTGAGTTGAAATACTTTTTACTTAAAAGATAATGATACAACCATTTAGCTAAATAAAACAGCAGCGCATGACCTTACTAAGAAAATACGTAATGTTTATCTACAGACACGATCTTGAGCAGGTCTTCATCCCAGAAGGAATATTTTACTATTACAACTATAAATATCTCTCTGCCATGTTTTGAAACTAAATAATTAGATTTAGAGAAAAAATGCTTAATTGTACCCAGAACAATCAAGACTGACTGCTTGGAGGGTGTGAGTTGCTCAGTCCATCTGCTGAGTACGTTCGCTGCTTTTTTGGCACTTCTTTGAAGTCGTGAAGCATACACGCACACAGAGGTGAGAAACATTTCAAATCCACGTAAGCAGATGGTGATACAGCAGGTAATAATTTAATTACATAACTCCTAGAACATGTTTAAAAAAAAAAAGAACAGGGAGGGAGGGAATAAACTATGTCCAGTCTGATCTTTTAATTGCAGTGTAATAGCTTTTGTTGAATTGGCAATGATTTTCCACCCATTTATTCTGCAGTTGGAAACAGTAATAAACAGGAAGTCCTATACCATGTTTTATTCCTAGCGCAACATTTAAGATAAAAAAAAACTAGCAACATAAACTACAAGTTGCCTGGGACAAGAAAATAGCTATAATTATATAACACCGAACAAGAAGATTTATCATTAGTTTTGCAGGTAGGAAGAGGTCAGGAAGATGTACGCCCGACATCTGCTCTTGCATCAGCACACAACACTGATGCTGCTAAAGCATGAAAGCAATGAAGAAATGTTAGTCTTCTTAATACTTCATGTTATGCAGAAGCACAGAATCGCATGGAAGTGGAGAAGCATGATACAGACATGATACCAGAGGTAAACCAGAAACTGAGCGATTTTAATGAAAATGAGAGAATATAAAAAAAAAAAAAAAAAAAAAAAGAGCTAAGATTGTGTTGGTCTACTTAACATATCACGTATGCCAATGAAGGCTGAAGGCCAGAAGAGGATCCCTCCTGAATGCTGTTATAGCAACTTCACTGTTTTAGAAAAGGAGCTCCTACCTCCAAAGAAGTCGAAGATGCTGAGATAAATACTAAAGTACATAAGGTTTCATTGGGAGTCTGCTAAATCAGTAGGAGTCATCTTAACGAAAGTGTTTGGAATGACATGAGAGATGTATCACCCTTTACATTATGCACAGAAACTGAAGTGTAAATGTGCAAGGAAGTAAATGCAAATGAATTGGAATAATGGGCAAACTGACCCTACGAGGCTCGGACAGTACCTGCCAGTCTGCTGGCTCGATGACGTGTCTTCTCGGGAGACATTAAGACACAGGCAAAAATAGGCAGGGTTGAGTGTAGGGTAGAATTATGGTTGTGAAATGTTTATCTCGCGGTAATACAAGTGTTTACATAATATTTCAATTTTCTCATAGAACAGTATATTTTTTCTTTATGTAAAGGTCAAATAGCTTGAAGGGTCACTATATTGGAGTCATGAGGTATAACTAGTAATTTTTATATATATATATATATGCATATAGACATACATAAAAGAACCATAAAAATCACTAGTTGAATCTATTGGGTTATTTTAATTCTGACTACAAATACCATAATTGGTTGCCTAATTTGAACTAAACCCCCTACTCTTACGATTTAAGCAGCTCATAATGCAAACTTTCATTGCATTATTTTTTGATTAGTTCCATTTCTCAGCAAACTCCAGTACAGCAATGGATTATGGAAGTTGGGTTCTGGATTTTATGATACTATAAAATAACATATGAAACATTTATTATTTAATGTTAAATTTCATAAAGAAGATAACCTCTCTCCTAATTGTACACCCAGTCACTTCCAACCTGGGATCGGCTTCTCTGAATGCACAAGAGAAGAAAACCAGCAGCACAGCTGACTGGAGTGTCACCTTGTCTTCGTAATATGCTTTTTTTCCTGGTTTTTATTGGCTATGGAAATGGCACAAAAGAAGTGAGGTGAAGTATTTACAACTGTTTCCTTTAATTTTATTTTTTGATTCTCACAATTTATTCCCCTATAAGTTAACAAAACAGAACAGAAACATCACAAAAGGTCACTTTGATGCAGAAACATCAAAATCCCCAGCATTATTCCAACCAGGTTTATGACTTGTAGCTTGAAATGCCAGATAAACCAAGAAAAATATATTAAACTTCATAATGAAAACAATATATAAATATCATATAATTCTGTGCTGTGCTTGTCACTTGAAAAGGAAGCGCAAATCGAATCTTAATAAATATGACATACTAGTTCAGAGTGTAATGGTGCATTTACCACGTAAGACAATTAGGTTTTGTTTTTTTTTTTAATTGAGTGCTGTTTAATGAACCTTTAACTTACCTTTCAGTCTGCCTACAATAAAGTGTTCTGAAAAGACAGAGTCTGAAGTCAGAGTCTAATTAGAATCCTCTGCGTGTCCTACTGCATCTATGCTGTTGGTTTGGGGGGTTTTTCAGGTGGTTTTGGATGTTTTTAGGAATGGCTGATATTTGGTACATAAATCATTCAGTTTACTGAAGTATACACAAATATATATACACAAACTATATATGTGTATGCAGTTTCTATAGCTATATAGAGAATAAATGCAAACTATTATCTGGTATTTACTTACAAAACTACACTACTGCTGAACTATTTTTGTGGCAACAAATACCTTATTTGAACATAGAAATGACAGTAATAACTGTCAGGTTCATATATTTAGTGCAAGCATATTAGGCTTCTGACTATTAAAGCGACCCTAAACAGCATTAAAGCCCCTGTAGCTGGGCAGCTGAGGAACGGGATAAGGAAGCACTTGCTAGCACAAAGCCGGCGGAGCCAGCTGAGAAACAACCTACTTCTGCCCTCCAGAGAAAAAAAAAAAGTACAAGAGCCCTACAGAAAGGAGATGCCCATTTTTATACGAATATAAAGGTAGTCACGGTGGATGCAGATGCTACCAGGACACAGCCGTCTCGGCCAGCAGCCTGAAGGGGACGGGCCGCGGGAGCTCGCGGTAGCCTCGCTGCCTCGGCTGCCACCGCAGCCTCAGGGCCCGCGGGCCCCAGGCTGGAGGCCGAAATGAGTTAGCTTGCCTCAGAAAGGCAGCGGAAAGTAAACCAGGAGCCAGCTCATCTATTTTGTCCGCCTTCAACTGTGACACATCTAATACAAATGAAAGTGCTACTGTTCCAGCCGCTGATGTTTGCTGATGAATTTCCCCATCCAAAAGTTATTTCGTGATAGTTAATAGCGGTACGTAGGAACAAGAAAGCCCAGAGGTACAACTTTATCAGCGAATGAAATGGCAATGAAGTGGTAATGCTACCCCCAAACAAAGAAAATAAAAGAACCTAAAAGCAAATCTTGGAATCATAGAATTGTTTAGGTTGGAAGAGACCTTTAAGATCATCAGAAGTCCAACCACTAACCTATCTTCTGTTACTCCAAGGTATCAAGTTTTTCTCTAATGCACCCACACACCATTGCTAGATGACAAATGCTGTTACTCAGCCTTCCAGTTTTCTCTCTCTCCCCCTAGCTCCAATAATCCGACAGGCCGTCATCCTGACAAATGAGATATTTGACATGTCCTGCCTGAGCCCGTCACTCCCCGGGAAGGAAGGAGGCCAGTGACCGGCAAGCTGATGGAGCAGATGATCCGACAGCACGGTCACCACCTCGTTCCCACCCGGGGTGGTTATACGCCCAGGGAACATCACGCGTGAAAACCAGCTGTGGTTATACTGCAGTAACTGGTGCAGCAGGTTCTACTGTGGCCCTCAGATTTCACACACCCAATGAAACAGTATTGTTTTTCAATAATATCAAAAATATTTTGATAAAACACTTGGGAGCCATGACTTTATTTCTCATGGTAAAATAATGAGAGATGCCCTGATTACAATGGAAGCAGTGTAGGAGAGGGCAGGAATGTTTGTTTGGGAGAGATATCATCTGCTTTATTTCAAAATAAAATACCAAAGTTTAGGAAAAAAATTTGTGAAAACATGAAAATACTACACAAGCTTCTTAAAAAAAAAAAACCCACACAATTTTGTCTTTTGTTGGTTGGTTGGTTGGTTGTTTTTTTAAGCTCCCTTGAATGCCCAAGACCCCTATAAAGCACAACGGGCCAAGCCCACGGCTGCCGTAACTCCCCTTAGCTCAGCCCAGGCACGGCAGAGAAGAGCCTGGCTCAGGATTTGACACCAAAGGCAACTACGATCCTAAAGTCTAATTGGATTTTAAATGATGCCTGGTTGATCAATGTGTCCCTTCTGATTTACTGTATACTTTTTTGGCTCAGTGAAGAGAAGTTAAACATGCGGAAGAGCATAATGTGTCAACTAGGAGATTAGTTTTACAATCTATATGTTGAAGTGAATAAATTGTACTTTCATTAACAGAAGTAGGCCATACACTGAAAAAGTCATTGGATTCGCTTCACTGGTGAACTAGAGCAACAATATACGATTAGAAAGCCTCAGCAATTCAAAAGTCTTTAAAGGCAGGTCCAGTGGTTATACAATTAATTTTTAATGATACTGTTACCATCTGGGAGATTCACTTGAAGTGTCAAATGGGTTCCTTGAGCTAAAGCATTAGCTTGAACAAACTCGACACATCTACAATGTGTCTGGTATCTGTTTAAAATATTATTAAAAGGTTTATGAGAATAAGCTACCATTATTTGTGCTTTTTAAGGTCCTGCAATACATCCACAGTAGGAAACATTTGCAGCTACTTTTTATTGGAGATTTTGGAAGGCCTGAAAGTTTGCTATTAGCAATAATCATATAAAAACATTAGGAAAATTTTTTTATTCTAATTGGATTATATAATGTCTCTTCCTTTTGGAAAAAAATATAAATAATCAAGGTTTACAATTTCAAAAATCAAAAGCAATGAGTATTAAAAAAAAAAAAATCAAAGTAACCCCCATAAGACTGATCTTTTGAAAATTTTCAGTTTTAAATTAAAGGGGGCTTAAAAACTAAATGTCTTTCTCAAAATTTTTACTGACTATTGCCAGTAACATTTTTTTTTCTTCTAAGTCACACAAGACTCAAACAGATCCTGTGCTTAACAGCAGCTAACTTCCAAATCTTAAGCACAAACAAAATGTTGTACTTGGTTTTGTTTGTTTCCTTCTTTGTCTCAAAAGTGTCAAGATCTGTTAAGCTTTTCAAATATCAGCACAATTTTTTACTCGGTTAAACGAGTACAGTAACAATGCTGAGATTATATATACAGATTCTGTGATAAGTCAGAATAGTATTTAAATACATACTTTAAAATATTTGTATGTATTTAAAATTTACAGCCTTTGTACAAATACAACATAAAAGAATTACTGTAACATTGCTCCATAAAAGCATGGTTTTTTGAACAGGCAGCTTCTATTCTGAAAACACTTTTCTCTCCAGTGAAACGTGAACATTTCTTCAGTTTTGTTTAAAAAAATGTACACGTAGAGGTACCAAGCTGTATTTTGCTATTCTATTTCCACTCCATTTGGACTTATATCACGACAGTGAGGCTGAAGAAGAATCAAGCATACCTCTGGTTCCTGGTCCGAGTAGCAGGATCTTTTTCTATCACTACGTGAAAGGAAAAAGAGCAATTGCTGAAAACCAGCACTCTCATCAGGTTAAGAACCCAGCAGGACAGAAAGCTTTCAGCTAAATCTTTTGGTAGTTTAAAAAAAAAAAAAAAAAAGAAAAAAAAACAAAAAACAACCACTACCAACCCACAACAAACTTCATTTCTAAAACTGAAACATATTTATGGCAGCACAGAAGCCTGTTTTCTTGACCCAAAGCATATTGTATGACTCATATTTAATGGAGCAGCTCCAAGAGAGAAGGTGGGAAAGCGACCAAGCTGAACCTCTGACTCGGCGAGTGCTTAATGAGGACCATCTGATAGAGAACAACAATTATGAAAGCTGGGGCACCTCCTCAAAAACAATATATTGGGAATTTAATGTAAAAAAAGCACTAGCAGATAGTTCAGTAGTCAAATCAAATCTGTATGTCTAACCCAGACCTGGTCTCATATTCTCCTTTTCAATAATTATTGCTCCAGCACAGTGATTTTCTGCTCCTGCAACAGACAACCTTGCACAAAGCTCACAGGGCAACTTTTGTCCATTTTTTTCTCAAAAAAATAGCCATTGGAAAGCAGCTGATACCCATTATTATATCAGTTTCTTTCCTTTATAAAATATGTAAATGCCTACTAAATTTACATTTTAGAACAGGTGTACATTTTACAGTCAGCAAACAGAAGTTTTTCATGGACAAAATGACACTTGTGCCATTTATGAAGAAAAACATCTTATACAGCTGAAGGGAAAGAGACGAATACTTCAATTTTGGGTCACTTCTACTTCATCAGACAGCATTAAGAATTAAAGCAGAGATTCACAGTACCACAGACAGAATAAAGGACTGAAAGATGATTATTCTAAAGGTCACGTTATCTTAACAAAGTGCCACTTTCTGACAGCGTGACACTGATACAGAAGTGATTTTCTTCAAAGGTGACTCGGCGAGTGTGTTATTTAAAATGAGGCATTCACCAACGGCAGTAGGTATCTGAGACACATCTGATCCGGGCCCTGAAGCGAGTCTTAAAAATGCCACCAAAACTGAAACAACCTCTGCCCAGACCGCATTTTTTTATGCCGTGGGACAGTCTTGCTCTCTTGCAGGGCAGCAGGCTATGGCATTTTGGTTACAGATCTGAAATCAGTTACTCTTTCTAGAATACGTGTTCTTGAAGAAATACTATCTCCTTTTAGCATGCACGAAAAGCAACAGTATCCGCTTTCCAAGCGCTGCTTATGTTATGTGCATTAAAAAAAATGGACATAATGGTAGAAATGAACCATCAGCTACATCCCCGCCTGGCTCCGAATGTGAAATCTATAAGTCAGCCTAAAGATAGGCTTGTTACATAGGATACACCCAATGCTACCTCATGGGAACCGTTCCCGAACAACAGACCATTATTACTTAACGTGCCGCTGAGCTGATGCAACTTGGATAATAACGCATGGGAAATGTAACGCTGCCCAGAATACACTAGTCTTTCTAAAAGAGTCCCTTTTCAAACCCTCCCGGCAAAGTAGCTGGTCTGCCAGCAAGAAGTGGACCTATATTTAAAGGTTATTAAAAGGGCAAGAATCAAGCAAACAATAAAGATCAGCTTTGCAAAGCTCAATATTAAAAAAAACAAAACACAAAAAACAAAAAAAACCAACAAAAAAAACCCAAAAAACAAAAAAACCACAAAAAAACAAAAAAACACAAAAACACAAAAAACAAAAAAACCCAAAAACAACAACAACAAAACCAAAAAAACCAAACACCAGCCAAACAAAGCAAGTGTGCTGACATTTCTATGTAAGATGTGAAACTCTTACCATGCAGATAAAAAGATGAATAGAAATGCACTCAAAGAACTAGACGCATTTTTTTGTGAATAAGTTGCATCTTCAGCAGTCATTCACTATTCTGACCTTATCACGCTTTTCATCTTCTCCGGATCTGTTAGAGCTGTTTAACACCAAATGAACCAGCCAACTGGAGAACTGTGAAAGCAGAGCATCTCAAGGGAACTCAATTACTAATTCGCCAGGAAACCTTATTTTCATGAAAACAGTTTATTAAAATGACACTCCCTTGAATATCTCCTCTCTCTAAGTTTATTGGGTTATTTCTATCGGCACAGATAGAAATAGATAGATAGATAGATAGATAAGATAGATATCTCACCGATGAGATACTGACAATATAAATGTATTCCTCTTTAATAAGTAGTACTAATATTGTTTTTCACCAAATCAAGAGGGTATTATTTTTTCCTGAAAAACTTTTACACCTTATTACTGCAATCACTTTTTTAATTTCATGCTTCCCTAACTTTATTACTGTTAATTTTACTCACTCAATTTTGGCTATTTTCTACCATTTACTGGGAAAATAGACAGAACTTCATCGTTTCCTGATAAAAAAATGGCTTTGCGAACAAGGACATCTATCTGTACAGCATGCTGCTTTCCACCACTGGAAGCCCTCTGACATCCTATGATGTTATTTATCTGTTTAACTAATTCCCGTTAAAAATCCTGATGCCTCCGAGCAGAGGCCGAGGCAGAACGAAAGCAGCAGCATGCGACCTGAGACACCGAAGCGGTTGTGCCCCAAGGCCAGCTGAACAGACCCACCAACTTCAACGACTTTTGGGGCGCAACTGGTAGCTCTTGAGTTTGTATAATCTTTTGCCTAAGTCTTCTGTCACTGCTGACTGAAATTCAAGCAATAATTAACTTAATATTAGCCACAATTGATCAGCATATTGCACGTAATTATCCTTATTTAGAAAAGGATTCTTCCCCTCCAGTAATAGTTGTTAGGTGAGAAAGGGATCAACTTGGAATTCTTCAAACACTCTTACGTGATTTTGCAGTCAACTAGTTATTTTAAATGTACTCCTGGTAAATGTGTGTTTGTTGTGTTTGGGTTTAAGTCTAGCACCTTCCTTTCCCAAGCGAGCCCAATCCTTTAAGTTGTATATTAAAATCTACGACTCTATTCTTAAAGGCGTTATATTAGAGAAGAATGATGTATTACACTACTACTTTTTTAGACAGCCAGGTTACAACGAAACAACAAATATTGGAGTCGTGCTTTAGAACAGAAAAAAAGTCCATGTCAGCCAAATACACAGCAGTCCTAAATGAAAGTCAAAGACAAATGTAGTTACATGAAATTCTCAATGCACTTTCCCTTTACTTTTCCCTTAATATTTGCAAAGTGAGGGTACAGAAGAGCTGTAAATCAGTACAATTTCAATAGCCTAACGTAGACAGCTTTCTCATATGTTTTATGCCTAATGGCGGGCTATACAATGAAAGTCTAATGTCTATAACCAAAAAGATATTTATATTCATAATGTAAAAGAACTGGAGAATGAATCTTTAGTATATTGTAGCTTTCTGTCATCTTGGCTTTAACTCCTGAACTAGCACTGGATTATTAGAAGAAAACAGCTGTATTTCCCTCTTTCATTCTTTACTAGCACGACCGTGGAAATAATTCACTAAAGAACTTGAAATATGTTACTACACCGTGAGTCCTTCTGGGTGGATCGTGGTTTACATGTTAATCTTTGCAATATTTGCAACTATTTGATAGCATTTTCCAAGCTTCTCCAGTAAAAGCATTTCTCTAAAATAGCCAAGTTCACTGTTCAATATTATCTTCCATTGATTCCCAGTTCTAATTATGAATGATACTCCCCACAAGCAAGACAGACTAGAAGCATTTCAAACTAAATGGGTGTAACGAGACATCTTTCCAGTTTCATTTGTTCTTATATAATGAAATGAAAGTTAAGTGCCATAACCACAGCTCTCTGAGGTCACACACGCCAGGTTATGCTCATTGTATTCCATCAGAAATAAACACATTAAAAAAAAAGGCAACTCTTAAAAAAACTGAAGGAGAATATTTTAAGGTTTGTTTCCTTGAAACAGACAACTCCATAGGAACAAGATGACTTTGTGAAGCTTTTGTTGTGGCTAAAACCACACCTTTGTGAAAGCACCCTGGCTCAGTAATACCTTCCGCTGGAGTTGGTTATTTAGATTTAGTGTTGCTTTGAGTTCTTACGATATTCAAAAAGAAGCTCAGCCATGTGAGTCGGCGTATTAGCATAAATCTCTTCAGAGCAACACAGCTGAATTTTTCAAAACCCTTCAAAACACCATTTCACAGAGTGGAAAAATAAAACCAGTTGTGTTCAGCTTCTCTTCACATAGATGCTTCAAACTTTTCAGCTCTTTTTTTCCCCTTTCTTATTTAAAGCTCATTTTGCTTTCAGTAACACACTACAAGGACTTTAGGGACTAAACCACCATGGTCCCAACCAACGCGAACCACCACAGCTCCCACTCGCCCCCCGAAGCGTTGTGTGCTGCCTTTCATTTCTGCATCCTATGATGTCATTTTACCATTCGACGTTATTATACAATTCAACTGCCAAAAGAAAAGTCGGGTTTCAGACATTCTTCCCCCCGCCTTGTTTACATATCACATAAGTATATGCATCCTCTCAGAAATGAAGCAAGCCACAAAGTATAGCTGGCTAATTGATGATAATATTTTAATTTGCTGGAAATGAAAGAAATGGATGCACAGGCGGCATTACCTAAACCTACTGTCACAGAACGTGAAGGACCCTGCGTCCCTAAAGGCACACCACTGCATCAGAGACAAGCAGAGCAACAAACATCTTATTAAACAACAAGCGCAGAAAAGCAAAAAGCAGAAGCCTCCAGGGCCACGTTAATTATCTCAGGGTCGAAGTCGCTCGGAAGGCTGTCTCGCAGACTCCAAGGCAGTCAGATGGCAGCGCCAACCCACTGAAGTCCCCAAGGTCCTGCAGTTATAGCACTGTCATATTTCCAATGACAGGTAATACTTATGAACATGCCGACACTAACCTCCTCAATTATATTCAATGTCAAGGTTTTCGTGCTGAAGGAACTGCTAATTTTCAACATACACACTTGCTGACAAAAGGTACTTTATCAAAGAAGGGAGTTTAGGGTATCTGCTGCAAGACACTGAAGATCCCTTTTGACACTCACAGTGGGAATAACATCCTTCATGCAAGCTCTCGAATGATGAAATATAAATATTGCCCTTAGTCAAACATACAAAAATCACAATATACTATATTTACTTTGCTGACAGACAGCGCCTTTGCACAGAAATCTCACTCTGCTATTAACTGCTGTATGGACGAGCAAATACTCCTTGGTCTTTATATGAGCTTCCTCTGAAGAAAGACGCCCAGCGGGTGTGGGATATTGCAATGCCTCAGGTGCTCCAAGAAGCAAGAGTAAAAAGAGAGCGAGCCTTCTACCAGCCCCCCAAGAGCAGCCATGCATGCCATGGAGCAACTGAAGTGCAATTACCAAGAAAAAAGTAAGCACTGAACTTAAAGAGAAAGACGTTTGAACATGCAAACATGATTCCTTGTTTATTCTTACATTCGCTCTTTGCAGAATTTAACTGAAAATACAATTAAATGCACTTGATTCGGCAGTTAGTATCGAAAAGAGATTAGGTGGCACAGATACGGCTACGGGTGAAGGAACATGGTCTCATTAGAGCTTTCTGTCCTTTCAGGCGGCTTCTCCCACTTGCAGTCATTAATATGAACTGGAGACAGATTCTGCTGTGAGTTGCACCAATTTAAATCCAGAGCAACTCTTATCCAGCCTCCAATTTGCATTAATGGTCAGAGGTGGCACACTGAGATGAAGCACGATGAAGCCAGGCACCATGCTCGGGAGGAGAAGGAGCATTACACTAGCAGAGAGGCTCTGACTTTAAAGGGACACAGTACAATGTAAAAGGACACTTGTCTGAAACATAAAAAACCTGCTAAAATTAAAAATAACATTTAAAAACTTTTTTAAAAAAGTCTTTCAGTTATTTGTATTATTAATTTTATTCAGTCTTGTATAGGTAGTTTCAATATTTCACTATTATTATTTTTGTTAACACTTACAGCGCAGTTAACAAGCATCCAAAAATGCCATATTCCTACAGAACATGCCTGGACAGCATTTGACATTTTAGCAGTTACTTGCTCTGATTAGAAGAGTATTAGATCTTCCTTACTTTCCCTTTTTACATTGCAGAAAAACAGGCAAATTTGTTTTTTAATAGGGGAGTAGGAGCATCAGCAACCCCATTTGTAACTGATGTAAATAAGAATTGTGGCTACACTATGTAAGCGCTGCAGGCTACTCTTATCATCTCGTGTTCATACAGCGATTTCCGCACAGCTTTGGGAGGAAAGCTATTACTTTCCTGCGTTCTCATGATCCAAGAATTCCTTTATAATGGTGCCTGTATCACCCATGTTAACACCGAACTAGCAGCCAGATCACGCTGAGGTACTAAAAGCACAAAAGAGCTCATTAGTCCTCCACTTTATTAATTGGGAGTGGAAGGGCTAAAGAAAACACAGCTGAACATGAGACATACACCTGCACGTGCCTTTCCAACTCTATACAGATGAGGACGCTTTCCAATTGATCTGACTGATCTTCTTCAAAAGAGCTGCTGGAGTAATAAACCAATATCCACTTTCATGAAAGGGAATATTTCAGCAACAAGGGTAGCAATTTTTGGCAATATGTCTACAAATCCAGAGCTTGAAATTTTTGCTGACCCAGCAGATAGATTTCACAAAGCACTATGCTCTTGTTAAAAAAAAAAAAAAAAGGGGGGGGGGGGGCAAACAAAAAAAAAAACCCCATGAAACAAAACCACCCTCCCCCTCAAAGCCCAATGTCATCCCTGTCACTTGCCCAAGAAGAAATTCAAGGGTCTGGGATTTCACAAGGAAACACCATGCTCAAACAACACTCGGTATTCACACGGACTTCCTGAGAGGTCTGAGATTATTTAATGCCCGACTACTCAATCCTCTTTCAACACTTTTATTTACAATATAAAAATTCTGCTAATTTTCTATGAACAACACTGGCTTCCAAAGTCAAAATGTATAAACACGCATTAATGATCTGCTCTGCTTTCACTGCTGACATTGAAGACCAGAACTGTTTGTGCCTCTACCTAAACAGACAAACACATCAACAGTTTCCTCCCAGCCTTAGCTCCTTCTGGAAAACGTTCCAAGTAGCTCACAAAAATGAGTTAGACAAAATCAGTTCAGACCAAAAAAAAACCAAAAACCACCACCCAACCAATATATCTTTTCCATCTGCCATTTTGTTATTAAAATAACTCTTTTGTGTTGATATGGCATGAATTGAGAAGACATCTTCTCATATAAATTTAGATGTACAATACTACTCCAGAGCTGTTCGCACCTTATCTTAACCAGATAGTTATGCTGTAAAGAAAAAAATATTTTCCTTCAATCTTTTAGCTTTGAATAAGATAGGGCATGTTCAAATCAGTAGCAGGTTTTTTTTATGGGGGTGGGTGTGTGTGTATTTTTTTACTATGGAAACTGAGTAGGTAATACCACTCTAACAAGTTCTGAGAAAGTAAAGGTTACTTTGGCTTAGGGGAATTCAAATAAGCATCTTTTGTCACTTAAAATCCAATTTTAAAACACAGCAAAATACTGAGGGCATTAATGGAAGTCCAACAATTCCCATGAACTTTGGCAAAGACACAAAAGTACCACATTTTTTAAAAATACAGTTTTGATAGTTTGATATAACTCTTATACTTTTATATTACCAAATATATGTTACATTACGAATCTGAAACTCCTACCTATCCATCTCTAGAGATGGACTAGAAGTTGAGCATCCTAAATAGCACAAATTTCTTGGCAGATTTCATGTGCACGTACTATCTCTCAACAAAATACGTATGCATATGTTACCATGACAGGTAATTTTACACCCTGGCAGACATTCGCATATACTTTTTCCATATGCAAATGTAGGTGTTTCACTTTACGGGTGAAAACTAAGTGTTTTCAGTGTACACGAAAATGTCTGGTTTTGACCCTATTAATTTACTGTTTTACTGATCTCTCGGTTTTTCAGGAGAATAAGACTTAATGGACCGCACTTAAGGAAGCCGGAGTTCAAGAGTAAGCATGGGAAAAACCAGCATTTCTCTCTTCCCACGGCAGTACTGCTCAGTCCCTCCCCCTGAAACCACGGCTTGGTTTAGGTACTGTAAGGAAACTTAATAACATAAAAGACGTAGCAACATCTTTATTCTTGATTTTTAAAATGCAAACCATTCACATATACAAAAGCTTGGGTGCAATGAAAGCACTGAACTTAATGGCAAAATCTGAAAAGCAGCTTAGTGTTTTCTGGAGCGCTATCGCTGTCCCTAGGGCTTAGCGGGGAGCTACAGCACCAAGTTTACGGCTTACAAATCCACAGTGCAATGCTAAATCATGTTTTAACCAGCCATATACTGCACTACTATATAGCTGAGCCAGAGCATCTAGATAGGCGATGCTGTAATACACAATACGGACAGACCCAGAGCTATTAACGGGTTTGTAGGATGCAAAGTGAGGATCCTAAGAGCCTGGATACAGAAAGGTACAGACAGTCGTGCTCGCACAACCTGAACCATATACGCACCATCAAAGATTTGCTAAATCTGCCATGATTTATTCAGCATTTCTTAGCATTCCCCACACAGATGACTTACCACTTCGGAAACATTTGATAGAGAGAAAAACTAGATTACTGCCTAAAGACCCGGCCCAAAGATTTAATAAAAGAGCAACTTTCCTAAGGCTACAAAAAAAAGCCGCATTTCCAGAACCAAATCTCAAATCAAAACCACATCCCTAAACGATGTTTCCCCACACACGACGTGGCTTAAGACTTGTTCAGTTCTTGTACCAGCAACAACCCCACTGGAGAGAAGCCTTGGGAAGACGGACGCGTTTTGCTCACGTTGCAGTTGAGGGCTGGCATCCCAAGCTGCCCAGCAGCTCTGCACCACACTAAATCCTTTCAGGGCTATTGCTACAGCGAGTTCAAAGGCAGCTTTCTAGAACATCCATAAAGTGTTTCTGCAGATGACAACAGTAGATCTTAAAAGAAAGAGCCTGGCATATGCAACTGGAATATTCCTAATGCTGTATGTTGGGGTTTTTTCCTTTAAAGGAAGAAGGTTTTCAAATACAGGGAATTATACGCAATCATCATTACTGGCTGAAGGAGAAAGCAAGCTAAAGAATAACGTCCTGAAGCAATTTTTGAAATACTGCTTTTAAAAACTCTTATAGCTTTTAAAAGATAGCGCACGCCGTGAGACAACCCCACTTTCCTCTCCTTTCTCATACCTTAATAAACACATTAAAAAAACCACTCCATAAAATCCATTTGTATGTCTGGTGTGGGTGGCAATACAGGCTCGATTCTCATCTCTCTTATTGTTGTATATCACTTAGAAGTCTCACCGGATCCACCCTACTACCCAGTGCTCCAACATATATAGGTTGCTCTGACAACCAAAAGCCTGTACTTTGTACTGTCGTATATATAATTTTGTCAGCCTAGACAACCTGTTGGCAGCTATTATAAAACAAAACTGCAGAAAGCAAGAAAAAAAAAAACATCACCTCTTTTCCATGCACACTTTCATTTCTTGAGATAGTCGAGATTTTACAGTTCAGAGGAATATCCGAGACAGCTTTTGTTTCACCTTTCATATGCAGAACGATGACTTTCCTTACCTGAATTATAACTTTCTTCTTACTCACTATTGCTTTTGTATTCTGGTTTATGAAAAATAAAAATTAATGAGATGGCTTAAAACTCTGCTTAACTGTAAAGCTACCTCTTTAGTACTTTTGGGGGAGTTTATTAACACAAAGCACTGTTCCAACATACACTGCAATTACATCCATGCTGCAAATGAACAAAATTAATCTTGAACACTATGACTTCAGAAACTTCCTAGCAAGCCATAGCTGCCATTCAGAACAGCATAGCCCTCGAAAGAAAATATGGGAGAGCATATACATATTTGTACGATCTATAAAATCCAAGGGAAAAATTTCACAAGTAGGACAAAGAATACATACGCAGCAAGAAAAGACACCAAAGGCTCAGTCTCCACCACGCCTGAAGACAGGCAACAGAAGTCCTTGCCCGCTGCAGAAAATAACTGGCACGTATTACTTTGAATTTTCTAAAACTGCCATTAAAAAAAAAAAAAAAAAGAACACACCAAACAAAACTGAATACTGTAGTTCAGTCAAATCATAAATGCGATACAAGTGATGCACTGCGAGACACGGGATTTCCCAAATCCTAACAAAAGCAATGAGTTAGTTCCCTCCCCACCCTCATTACTGAAAAGGAGACAGGCTTTTCAGTATCATCTGAAGTATTCAGTTTCCATAAAAGAAAAACAAACAAAAAAACCAAAGCCTAAGAAACAAATATTTTTTTCTCCCAGTAACTGTTCCATAAATCAAATGACATTTAAAAATTTATAAACGTAAACACACTTTTATTTTCCTTGACCTACGCAAGCAAAAACCCCAGTCTTAAAATTCAGTGGTGTGTGGCTCAATGCGAACAGGAAACCTGAGATCCTGAGGCCAATAACCCTATTTAATGCCACAGCAATAAAGAGTTAAGCACACACACAAATAATACCTTCTCCCACCTCAAGTCAGACATGTCCACCTGAACTTAGATAATCAAATTTATAGCCGGGGCTGCATTGTTTGGTCATTTTTCCAGTGACTAGAATCATGATTCAATTAGCTGCCCTGAGCGCTGGCGGGTGCGCAGTCAATGCCCCGTGACATTTGAGGGGCTGGTACCTGCCCAGCCCTTCTCTCCTCCACGGATTGTCTGAAAACAAAACACATCTGCAAGGCGATGCATAGGAAAGCAGTTCCAAACTGGGCTGTCTCCCTTTGCAGAGGTGGTGTGCAGAGAAGGGAAGGTCCCGGATTTCTGATTCCTCCAAGGCAGTGATTTGGGTTATGATTTCTGAAGCACAAAAGCACTGTGGTCACCTTTGTAAGAATGGATAGTACATGTGAAAAAAATTTACAAGTATGTATTAAGAATTTATGCGCGCGTGTATATATATATATATATATATATATAAAAATCTTTAAAAAATAAAAAAAAATTATGTACACTTCCAAAAGTAAGGCAGGCCAAGACGCTGCATCATCAGGCTTCAGTGCATTGGACTCTGCCTATCCAGGCCCTCGTAGTGGGACTCCCAAGGTTCGTTCGGACAGAGGTTTCTCCTGAGAAAGCAGCAATTTTGTTCTTCAGCGCTTTTACCTGCCTATTACTAAAGTTCAGCACCACTCAGGTGCTAAAATTTGAAATGACTGTTTTCTCATAAGGTAATGGACTTCAATATTATTTAGGCGGAAATAGATTCTTTCCTCCACAAATGTGATGGAAATAATCTGCAAGTACTTTCATTTAGAACCACTTATGATGTAAAATTATTTCAGACTGTGGCTTCACTCTAGCATAGTATAAAAATTTATATTAAAGCTGACTCTGAAATATTTGCAAGCTGTAATACCATTCCAGTACCGAATTTTATTAAATCAAACCCACTGCAAAAGAGACTGTAGCTGATTATTCACATAAGTAGTAAGCCATGGAAAAGTATTGTTGATATCTTACAGCCAGAGTTGTACAAAATACTTGCAGCAGATGAAAAAGGATACCCTGCATGCAAACAGCTTCACCTTTCCTTATTACAAAGTCACAAAGAAATTCTCCATATTTTACAAAGTTTTCCCCTCTGATAAACATGTCCATTTTCCAGCAAAAAAAGGAGTCCTTTTATAGAAAGCCTGGACACGGTGAGTTAAGGCTGGTTTAACCACATCTCAAATATTTATGATACAAAGAGCCTCTTAACTGAATATCCAAATATCTAATAAGCAAAAACCATTTCAAGCATCACAATTATCAGTTTAACTTTTTCACACATTCAATAACATCACCTTTTTAGTTAATGAAGGCAACCTCAAAAATAACACAACTAAATCTGCTTTTAATACAGAGTGTTCCACAATTAACATGCCCACAAGAAGTCACATGCTTTTGCCATTCAGAAAGTTCAAAGAAAGTCGCTTTTAGCCACCACAACAGAAGCAGTTTGCATAAATCTTGTGGTCTGGACTGTGTAGAAGCCAGTCCTCCTTGAGGACACCAGAGGATAGAAATTCATACAGTTGGATCAGGCCCAAAGGGGTTTATTTGCATTTACGCTTACTAAATTATCCGGGAAATGCCCAAAACAGCCAAGGAAGGTGGGCAGTGCTATTGCAGTGTTGTGCAGGACACAGGAGTGAGCAAAGGCTACCATGGAGATGTCCTTAAAATCTGCCTCTTCAGCACATAAAGAAATGGTGGAAAATGGGGTTCTGTAAAGGACTTCTGTTGGCTTGGTTGGAAAATGGTGGGTTTGCTCTCTTTGTTGTGTGGGGGTTTTTTGTTTGTTTGGGGTTTTTTTTGCTTTTTGTTTTTGTTTTTTTTAATAAGCAAAGGAAATATTCAGTAAATTATTCCTTTGTGACAAGGGATCTGAGGAGGCTTGAGGAGCCCGTTTCAGGTCCTTCAGAAGAAGGCATGTCTGCAGGGACTGCACGGGCCCCAGGGCAAGGGAGCGGCAGAGCAAGGTGCAGGGCGACAGTCTCAGCAAGCCGGAGCACAGCTAATGGAAAAGAGGGCATAAACGCCGACCAGGATGCACAAGAAGCAACTCGGCATGAACCGGAGCAGCTCCTAGCAGATCTCCCTACAGGGAATCAAGACCTACCTTGCAGTCCGCAGCCCCGAGCTGTGTTTGTGGAGAAGCCCCCTCCCAGCACCTGGACAGGGTGGGACAGGCCACAGAGCAACAGGCATATTTTAGCCCATCAAACAGGCTCCAAACTACAAGCAAGGCCATTGTTGGCCGAGGAGAAGAGTTGGTTGCTACCTCAAGCAGCCCTTCAAAGGCACGGTGTGCTCTTCAGGGCTGCTCACATTCAAATATCCCAAACAGAAATATCACCGGGTTTCCTTTTATTCCTCTTGCCAGCAACATTAAGTCTGTTTAACCAGTGGTTTGGGATCTGGCAGATGACCTCATTGAGGACACGGCCGTTACAATTTATTCTCCCTGTTTTCTAGGAAAAGGCTTGACTGGTGGAGGCTTTGCACTTTTTTTTTTTTTTTTTTAATTTATTTTGTTAGTCATTGACTCCTTGCTGTCAACTGGTGCCCGCAGAAGAGTTAGATTTGCAAGAGCAGCAGCAAGACGTGTTCAAGCATGTGACAGGCATAGATGCTGACAGGGCTGGGAGATACAAGTCTTTTATGAACGCCAGATATATGTTCCAGCAGAGAACTTAAACTTTTATATCTTCTAGCAATTTCTCAAAAGGAGTAATACATACATAAATTAAACAGCTGCCCACACAAAAATTAAAGCAGCAATTGCCAGCACATTTTACTTCATCTATAAAGGCACACAAGGTAGCAAAAAGTTTTGCACGTGTATTTCTCAGGGAAATAAACTCAGCCAGAAAGCAGCTTTCTGACTTCTGAAGACACTTAACTGTTCATGGAGAGCAAACATCAGGCTTCACAGCTTTCAGAGGCAGCTACACGTTACGTCCCTGGAAGCCAACACAGTGTCAGCCAAGTGATCCTGTGGGTTTCCTGGGGGAGTATAAGGCGGCAACAACAAAACCCCACTAACCAGGAGCACCGGATTTTGACAGAGACAGCACGACTTCCTCCCACCAGTGACGCTGATGGATGTTTCCTGTACCAAAACTGACAGTGACAAAAGAGGCTTTAACGTGAAGGAGCCTTTCCAGTCCTTCTCCATGCATCTGGGAAAGCTGATACTGACTGACAAGCAAGTCAAATATTAGAAATGATTGACATCCCTGAAAACAAATACGGAGGTGGGGTGTCTTCAGAGAGCAACTGCTACCACTGCTGGTAGGGTTGGGTTTTTTTAACGCTTGTTGCAGTGACTGGTTTTGCTGCACGTGGCTGAGAGGACAACTGTTTCTTCGCACGGTCGTCTTCACTGCTGGCACCGTCCCTGTCCTGCCCTCGCTTCTCAGCCCAGAGCAATCAAGAACAGTTACGGTGGGATCCCCGAGGTACTGAACAGCCTTTTCTTGAGCTGGGATGCTGCTCGCTACATATACCAGTATTACGGAAAAGAAAAACAAGTTAGGAAAAGATAAAAATCGATGTGAAACCAGAGGCAGAACAGAGAAAGCAACAGATTGTAGGGGACTTGTAATCTTTCTCATGCCTTATCTCCATTGCTATCTGGTAAACGCACACTTGTCATCTCCAGTGCCTTTCCTCCATTTTCTCAGCAATGTTTGGCTTTGTCTTCTCAGCAGAAAACACTCAAGAGATGAGGAAAAATTTTTTGATAACTTTTACGTTCCTCTCAATTCCGAGCGATGGTCCAACATCATTTGAGAAGTCATCTGCAGAACCCTAACCCCTGACGTGGCGCAGACGGCACCGTGCCGCAGCTAACCTGCCAGGAGGAACACGCGTTTTACACACGACATCTCAGTTCAATCTAGAGGTAGCGCCCATTTATTGCACAGTCAGCACAATGTGGCAAAGTAACTTGAATTTCTTGGGAAACTTCTTGGGAAAAGAGCCATAGTAAGGATGTGTATTTTGGGCAAGATTAGCACCTGCTGCAAATAAAAGTCAGATTTATACTTGCTAAGGATCTAGTCCACCAAGGAATAGAATAAATTTAATATACAATTATGGAAACAAGAACTTAATTTTAGTACAGATGAGGATCACGACGTAAAAGATAGCATCCTACAATCCATCATGGTTAGCACGATTTTAATGGATCATTAGAAATGCTTATGGAACCTGTGAGTTTCTGGGCACTACTTCGGGATCAGTAATAAAAAAAATTCATTCTCTAGTTACCTCCTAAAGCAACTTAGCATACCATATATGATGAAGAATTATAGTCTACTTGAGAAAAGATACTTAACTCCTTACAATGCAGCAATAAAAGATGCCTGATCGGAGATGAAATTTGAAAGCTTTGAGTTTGATGGGCTTTGAGAATACCCCTATGTAAAGTACTCTATTTTACACTCTTTTTTTTCTTTTCAAAATGATTGTTTTTTCCACAGACCTTCTAATATGAGCATACAAGCAGAAAAAATTCAGTATTTCTTTTCAGTTATGTCAAATGTTAACCATTTATTACAGTGCAGAACCCTGGATAAAAATACTGTATAAATCGCACACCTAGCTCTATCTGCACCTTGAGAATTTACGTCTGTCCAGAATCAGACATCAGGGCGACTGCTCACGAAGAAATCTCTTTGGAGTCAACATGCATCCTCTACGGTCACTTGTATCCACACATCTCCTCCTTGCAGAGGAGCTATCCTTCCTCCTCTGCTGCTTTAATCTCTCTTCATATTTACTATGCTCTGAAGAATTTTAATAAATATTCCATGTGGTATCCATAAAGCAAATAAAAATGATTAACTAACAGTCAGCACAAATGCCTCTAGAGCAGCATGCACTCTTCTTTCATGCAGGATCATCAAGTTCAATACCGTGATAAAGGTTAAGTTTATTAAGCATTAGAGAGATTTGAGTTCTCATCACTCAACCACTCCTTTTTTCCCTTTTTTTTTTTTTTTTTTTTTGCAGAAAGTGTAATAAAAGGAGGTGCGGAGCTAAATGGTGACCTTTAGAACTACTGTGTGTTTGTATGGGAAAAAATGCTCCGTATTTGATTATTAGTTTTTTATAAGATTAATTAGTCTGGCATGCTAATTAATATTTTTTGGTAGATGAAAACAATGAAATAATTTGTTTCCCTTTAAAGGAATTTGGTAATAAATGCAATCCACAGATGAATAACTGTGCTGCTTTATCACAGCAATACACTTTTTTTTTGGAGATACATTTTTAAACAAAACAAACGCATCCATTTGGGTAAGTCATCTGAAAGCAGTGTGTAGCACGGTTTTTTCAGACAGCACGTCCTTCATGGATTTAAATCACCAAACCAGAGACATAATAAAAGTCCCCTATTTAACAGGATGACAGACATCACCAACGGAAAGCCGTGGCATTAGGGAGCTAGCACATCTCTGTTCAGGATTATTGCCTGTCCGCAATTTCTACTGTAACGCAACTTCCACACAAACACAAAAGCATTTAGTTTGTAAAAAGGCAGCATTGCTAAAACTGCTCGCGTTGCTTAGCTTTTACTTGCACTAGTATCTATGGCGTAGCATCTATACACAGGCATAATGATCTTTCACAAATCTGACCTTCGGAAATCGCACATTAGTACACAAGTATGTACAGTATACTGCAAACACTAATGAAGATATTTACCCAGTGTAGTTACACCTCAGACATGTGATAAAGTTGTCACAGATTAATACATTACCCACATCAACCGAGCCACAGTAACTCTCGTCACCTGGTCTTAGCTCATAAAATGCAAGCTAACGACGTAACGCGTGTTAGCGAAGCCCTCTTTCACTTCAGGTTAAGCCCAGTCAAATAACTTTGCATTTGTGCAAACACGGCCAGTTATTGCATCTCTGCTAACGCACAGTAACTGAACAGGCCTTGGTACGCTGATCGTGCATATCACCTGTTAGACGCACCGCTGCCACCTCGGCAGTCGCTCCACGCATACCCTGCAGTAAATCAGGGATGAATCGCAGAGCCAGTATCTCCTCCCTATGGTGCTGGAAGTGTCTTGCATAGACCTTGGCCAGTCCTTTGAAAGACTACATCAAGACTAGTAGCTAGTAACTAGTAACTAGTCACTAACTTGGCAGTGACACTCCAGCTCTCGCCACGTCTGTGCAAAGCTATCACAATATTGGACCTCTTCATTTTTAAGCCTTCAGGGAAATACTTCAGCCAACACAAAACACCCCAGAACAGGCTCGTAACTGAATATAAATCTGGTGTTAGAAGGATGACATACTGCTGTAGTTAGATGATAAAGCTTCTAACACCCCAGTAGATTCTATTTTTCTCAGCAAATCAGCAATTCTTGTAACACCTGCAGGAAAATCAGCCCAGATGCACAAAAGTGTGTTGGTGACCGTCTTCAGAGCAGCTGCTGAACTGGGACTGGGAGTTTAAACAGAAGTGAACCTGCCTACCTTAGGGAATCCGGCCTAACTGGAAGTGGTTTCTGTCCCACTAATTATAAGCTGGGAAAAGGGACCAACCGAGCAGCCCAACACCCCAGCCCTGACAAAAGGAGAAGAGAAAAGCACATTAAGTACAAAGATTTCACTGTGCATCAGGCCACATTTGATCTTGCTGGTAGTAGGAAATACAAAATCACTTTCATGAGCTTTATCAGACACCACGTGGCTCTTGGGACTTCTGCTAGAAAAGGTCATTATAAATGGTGCTGGTCTCTGTTAGGGTTCCTCCAGCAGACCCACTGGCAGAGGTCTGGGAAGGATGGTGTTGAAATCTCTGAGCCAACAGTTCCCGTTTTGGTGTTGCACAATGAAGGAGGCAGTAACAGATTTTTAGTTCAGAGACTGAACTAATTAATTTATTGTTGGTTTTGGCAGCCAGAGATGTTTTTCTATGAATCAGAAATGAATTCTTATTAAATGAGAGTGCTCTTCCTATCAAGCAAGTGCTTGATTCACTAGGCAAGTCCTTCTAAAAAAAAAAAAAAAAAACCCAACCAAAAAACAAACCACAAAAAAAACCCACCAAACACCACCAAAACCAAAAAAAAACAAAAACCCAGAACTTCTTTAAACAGTGCAATGAACATTGAAGTATCTGTACAACACACAAGCTCATCAACAGAAGAGACGGAGACTCCCCATGTGGTCCCCATCAGCCACGGTTTATGGAAGTCATTGGAAAAGACAAAGAGGAAAAGACAACCTGAGTTCAAGTCCGAACGATTTGAATGCCCAGACCAGAATCCTGGCAAGAGAGGAAAACGACCATGCACAATTTGAGCTTTTTTTGCATTTCTTTCAGAAAGCAGCTTCAAGACCACAGTTGCTCTGTCTTTCCTGCTCAGGCCTGTAGACCAGCTGGGAGAGAGCCTCCTCTTTCTTTTTTTGTGAAATTCTGTTCCAAGCAGGCTTTTGACTGCTGGGATCTCACTTCCTTGGCTTTGGGAAGGTAAATCTAGGCTGGTTTTTTGACAGGAATGGCAGAAAAGCAAGCAACGTGACAGGAGGAGGAGGAGGACATTTCGTAAGTGAGAAGCATGCTTGCATCAGGTGCGAAGGAGAAAAAAGAATATTGATGACTTTTACACTAGAATTATACTGACATTATTTTACCCTTCTCATAACTGCAAATGAGGAGTAAGATTAATTTTACAGCAGCAGATTTTCCCCATGACTTCAACAGAATTAGATTAAATTAATGTTTCAGTTGTGCTTAATCTAAATTTCTGTCTTCTAAACTGTGGGCAAATGGTTTCTAATCACTATTTCTGTACCATCCGATGTTAAAGGTTCATCAGTTTTGTTTCCTACCAATATGATTAAACTCTTATTCAGGCTAGAAAACATTGTTAATAAGCAAATCAATTTCTCTTAAAACATTCTCATGCACTACCAGTTAATAGCTTCTTCAACCAAAACAGTAAAAACACACTGGTCTTGGACTTACTTTTTAGCTATATGTTGAGCTGTGAGCGTGTCATGTTTCTCCCCTCTAATTCTGCCTGTCCCAGACCAGCAACACATAGGCCATAAATTTGAATTTCCCTCTATTTAACTCTAAAAAGAACGAACTGTTAGCATCATAAACTGCCAAATAGTGTGATTTTAACTTATTTAATGAAGGACAGAATGAATTTCTACTTTAAAAAACGTAACTCCAATTAATACCAAGAATAAAACACCCTGCGCTATTATCAAAAAGTCATAAAACATCTGGGTTTAACAATAATCTGGCTGAAGAGTACTATACATAACTGAAATAAAACTCCTTATTGCTCTTCATCATCTTCTATCTTTAGAATGATATTGCGCTCACACATTAATTGCGGATATTAGGTAAGTAAATTGTATCACGACGCCCTGAAAGGCTGGCACACCAACTGCTGGAGGAGCATAAAACCACTGCATCGGCAGGATCCTTTCTCCACCAGGTCTGGCAGTAGCGTGATTCCACCTCGTAGCGCTTTGTCAGTCATTTACCTTCAGCTGTACTTGTGAAATATATCCCCCCATAAGCACTTTATGCATTACAGCTCAGTCTAATAGGTGAAAAAGATTTTTCCGTGTGGGGCAGGGGGAGTTAAGGGGTTCCTGACACTGCTTTCAAACAAACGAGTAAATAACCTGCCAGCCGCACAAGAAAGAGTGAACTCTGCCATTTTGAGATTATTCATTTTGTTGTACTGGTATAGTAAACATACTGGAGGACAAAATTGGTCTGTTACGTTAACATATCTACTTAATTTAGAGCAAGTGCACAGTGTAAGCTTTGGCATTTTAATGAGGTGACAAGGCTGAAGCACTGCCACAGGTACTGAGGCATTACTATTGCACAGGCTCTATCAGAAAAAGCCCTTTTTGAAAAAAACAAACCACTACAAAATTCAACCCCAGCCATCAGCCCCGACGCAGCATCGCCGCTTTTCGGACACTGACAGCTTTTGGGGACTTTCCCTCCTCCCAGCACTGCCCCGCACCAGGCCCAGCTGCGTTTGGCTTGTGAAGCCAGCTGAAGGGCTGTGCTCTCCCCATCGCTCCTCCGCAGCTGGTGCCCGCTCTCTCATTAACCACCACCCCCTTAGGGCACAGCATGGCTCTGGTGCAGCCGGCTCCTCCACTGGCCCCGATTTCGGGTAGCTGGCTCCATCGAGTCAAGTCCTGAGCAGGAAGGAGAGGGGACCGCGTCTCTCCAGCCAGCGCATTTGCCGAGCGTCCCTTCTGCACCCCAGAAAGGGCAAAGACGCAGCGTCACCCTGTGCTGCCCTGGGAAAGGAGAGTCAACTCTATGCCTTGCAAAAACACTTGCAAAGAAAAAGGCATTTATTCACAAAATGACAATCCACCCTGCCCCGCTTAGCAACAGTTTTCCTCCTCTGTGAAGCATCAGTAATGTATTTTTATCTATTTTCAACACCACGCCTATATGAGAAAATGTTTAATTCCTTTGAAAAATAAATGCTACCTCTAGCTAGGATAACTTCTGCAGCGTACCAGCAGATGTAGGGTTTTGACAGCTGACTGATCATAAACAATCAAAGGTTTGAACAAAAGATAAACACTTGTGTGGGCTACCATTTCTGCCAAGAAATTCAATGAAAAGTGAGGAACAGCAAGGAGAGAGGATAAAATATCACAGACTTGAAGCAAAAGAAGCCTGCGGACGACACTGGCTTGGAAGGAAGGAAAAACTAACAGAACATATCACTAGGCATAATTAACAACTGTGTAAGAAACAAACCAGATTTCAGAGGAAATCCTCCTTCTGTAGAGGTTTAAGGGTGACTATAAAGCTTAAGCTGTCACAAGCATTTGATTAGTACATTACAGATGGAATTTAAAACTGGCAGGTTAATAATCAAGAACTTCCCAGGGAATCAGACTCCTATTAATGCATCTCCTCCTTTACCTGGACCATTCAACCTCCATTCCTACTTTCTCACCACCTGAGAAAATACATCTGCTGTAAAAAAAAAACCACAAAAACAAAACCCAAAAAACCAACACACCAGCTCTTCCTGGAAACAGATTAAATATTTATGCCATTCTATTACTGATGTAAACGCCTCTCCTACACAATTTTCTAGATATAGATCAGCAGCTTCACTGCAAAACTTAATCATGCACTGTTCCCTGAAAACTGCTTAAAAGTATGTTTTAGAAACTGTTCACAGAAGGTAATAAAACATACTTAAAGTCACATAAAGCTTATAATCATTGTTCCAGCCATTTTAATACTGAAAAACAACCGTGTTCACAAGTTGAACAGCCTTTGCTAACACTACATATGCCCTTCCAGTACCTAATTAGCTGATAATACTCTGGGTGACTGTAATGCACGATTCAAATGCCTTGCTTACCAATGTGTTTAGTATTCTGCAAATAAGTCTTCGTACCAATTAAATCCCTTGTTATTATGAAAATGCTTCCATACTGTTGTAATAACACAGGATAACACAGTCAATGCTACTAATCATGAGGCTATTCTTTGAATAATTGCAGGATTTATGAGTAATCATTGCTAAGGATACGTTACTATTCAGTACAGAGTACACAAAATCTAATAATACCTTTCAAATAAATCTGATTAATGTTACAGTAACCTTTAAGTGAGGCATGTGCATAAAATATCTTCCCAAAGCACTGAGAAGCAGTATTTTACAGTGCAGTAGTTTACAAGCACAGTAAATTCCAAGTTTATGCAGACAACAAAAACCTATTTTTCTTCTCAATATCTGAAAATATTGCTAAAAATCAGGTTTGAGCTGAGAGAAGATTCTTGCATCCATTTCCCCTAGAACAGGCAAATTAGGAGAGACTTTTGCTCACTGGACGCTTTGGGGCAAACTCAGGAATGAGCCCCGATTCCCGACCAAGTAAACCAGCAAGTCAAGAACCTCCAATATCTCCACAGAAATGTTTAATGGAACTGGCTTATAGACTAGTCCAGTTCTAAAAGTTTCTGCTGAAATCACGTACAGTAGGAGAAATACTTCAATCATCACAAAATAATCAAATACATTACTCATAAAATAACACACAAACTCATCGTATTACTTAAGAAGTCATCTATCTTACAGGTACCTAAAAAAAGCAAACTATGGGGCTGCAGAGCACGGAACTCCTACCATCAAAAAAGATTCTAACACTAAGATGTAGAACTAGTAGGAACTTCAAGAAAATCAGTAAGGCTTTTGATAAGTAACTAAACACCATCATGTACAAAGTACAACTCAAGAATAAAATTAAAAACCAACTACTAAAAACCTTCAACACAGTATGAGAATGGCAGCATTTCAGAGAATTATTTAATTAGTAACTTACGTACATGAAGACATTTAAAATGCTTTTCACACACAGGACTAGCCAAACCCACAGAGGTCACTGCGGCAGGGAGAAATACCCAGCCAGATTAGGTCACCTCCTCCAGGACAAATTAGTCCCAAACTTCTTTCACCTGGGCCTCATGGAACACCTGAGCTAAAAGTGCCCCGCCAGCCCCAAACCCTTCCGACCTTCTACCATTCACTCCTGGAAGCAGCTGAGACAAGGGCCAAGCAGCTCCACCTGTGCGCAACCTCCTCACCTCCCAGGCGGGATGCAAGGAGGACCGGCAAAGCTGGCCAACAGCGTGACACGAGTTACACTTCAAGAGGGCAGTCGGTGTTAGCATTCACCGGGGTACACGAGGCAAAAAACAAAGGACCAAGCACTGAAATCCATACCTTGAAGAACCCCTCCTTGCAGATTAGCTGTCTGTGGGACTTTCTGACACAGCATATCTCTGGAGCCTTAACTCAATGATACCTGCAAGGGCTACACTTGAATTTTCATCATCTTTGAAAGGCCCAAGTTGCCTGTATTGCTTTAAGAATACAATATGTTGCAATATATATATCCATACCCTCTTTCAAAAAATATTTTTTAAATTACATCTCTCTACCAGTAAAAGACAGTAAAATATCATTTGGCCAAAAAATGGACACAGACAACTTCAAGTTCATTACAAGCATTTAGCTGTAAAAATTATTCTCTAAGATATCAATATTAATATATTACATACAAAATATAATAAATCCATACAGAGAGAAGAAAGTGAAAAGTCTCAACAGCCTGCTACAGATAAACAAATTTGTTTATTTTTCCTTCAGAAGACATTGGTTACTCAGGCAAACCACTCTATTAGCAAATCCCTCCAAAAAGAGAAGATTAAATATTCCACAGAGAGATTAATAGTAGGTAAACTGTTGCTTCTGGTCTCCT